>NC_139958.1:34028073-34145573 GCF_963454915.1 Gymnoscopelus microlampas
GACTGACTGACTGACTGACTGACTGACTGACTGACTGACTGACTGACTGACTGACTGACTGACTGACTGACTGACTGACTGACTGACTGACTGACTGTCCGTCCGTCCAAAGCCATGTCAGATCTACCACAGAGCTCAATGTCGTTTTCACCACCGAGAGAATCCCGATGAAACGGTTGTGGCAGTGAACTGTGTAATGGAAGCTGACAGGCATGGAAGGTGATATAATTTGAATCCTCAGAGAGCAGTGGACAGTATCTCTGAGGAAACACAAAGGGGCGAAGAAACAGCCCCCGCAAACTACTCCAATTGGACTACCAGTTGAATGTGTTAACCTGGAAAATGATTTATTTTCTTGCCTTCATACTATATTAAATTGTGTGTATAACAGACGGTGTGATGTGAGCAGCTGCTGCTGTGGGGAGTATTTAGCTGTAGAATCCATTTAGCATTTTGCTTCAACATCTTGTGACAGGTGGGCAAGCTTGTTTTTTTGTGTAAGTGTAAAATGGACCAGAAGAGTGGAGTTCAGCTGCAATGTATTTTTGCAAATCAAGTGTATAAGCTGCAATGAGGTCCTTGTTCAGAGTCTATTGATTAAAGGACAATTGCTTACTTAGACCAAGGGTCCTTACTTTACTTAGATGAAGTGACAAACATAGAGAGTCCCAGTTTTGAATCCCTAATCAGCTCTGCATTGGAGGCTGTAGCTATTTTTCATCCATTTCAATTGATAGTCCCCCGCCCACCCAGAGGCCCCCGACTTCAGATAAAAGAGAGGGTCATTTAATTCGAACACTAACGGTGTCTGTCAACTAACTACAAACTACAAACTTACAAACTAGTAAAGTCTCAAACTAAAACAAATACATATAACTATGTAGGCACCAGGCAGTGTATGAATAACAAAGAAAAAGAACATATAAAACAACATTAGCTCTTGAACAGGGCCCTAAGACAGCCGTAGTATCTGTGAGCCGAGGGGTAGAGCACTGAGATATACAGTATAAGAGCAAATAGAGCATTTCAAGATAGATTTCAAGAGTCAAGTTTTTATTTGTGACATCTAATATACTGATACAAGAGTAAAATGATTTGGTTTCAGTTCCTTGACATTGTTGCAAAAAAAGAAGAAGACAGTATTAAGATAAAAAAGCAATATATTTTGTATTGCATTGCTTATCATGTTGGTTCTATTAATGTAGTGTGCCTCCATAACTCCTTCCTTCTTTTCTTTTTGTTTTCCTTCAGACCAGATTGGAGCCTGCTGTTTCTAGTTTTCTATTACACAGTTTGCCTCTCTGCAATCTTGGTCGTTGGGTCACCCAATCTGTTCTGCAAACATGCTTTGTCATACTCAATAATGTCACCAACTGGCTGGTGTAATTTGTTTGTTTGTGGCATTTCTGGCATGCCCCATGCATATTACTCCTTCCCTTCTAGTGTAGAGCAGCTCTGACAGGCACAGTTATAAGATGTATGAAAAGTATTAGCCTCCGCCCCGCAACCCGCCAACCCCACAATATCCCTTCTCCCCCAACAGCTTGTGAAGAATGATGACTCGCGTGGATCGGTTTAGGCCGGGGTACTGCATGGAATCATTTACAGTACACAGGCCAATAATGAGGATATGATTTCACAGTTCTCCTGGGCCAGGGAGAGGCGAGGAGGCGAGGACGAGAGAAAAAGGCAGAGGGGGAGATGAGGAGGTGAGGAGAAAATTGGGATAACTAGAAGCTCGCCCCCGCTGTGCGGGGGCTCGCGTCTAGCCCGCGGCCACGCCCACGTAGCGCCCGCGGCCACTTGGCAACTCATATAAGTGGCGTAGCGTCATGAGGGTCAGTGGGGCCGTGGCTCGGTCAGTGAAGACCCTGTAGTGCGGATGATATGTGGCATAGAGGGGCAGATTGTAAATCCCCAGAGGAAACATCCGTGGGCTACCATTGGTTCAGCGATGTGTGCGGTCGCCCTGCGGCCCCTCCTCCTCCACCAATGTGCAGTATTGAGAGCCCTGACGTCACAACAATTGGAGCGATGGGCACTGCACTGTGGTTGGTTAGGGTACACCTAGGGCCCAGGTAGAACCCAGTTAAAGCCTGCATGGGCAAACCCAGGTAGGACCCGCCTTGGTCCCACATAAACATGGGTAGTTGGGGCCCACCTAAGGGCCAGGTAGAAGCTACTTATAGCCTGCATGGGCATCGCAGTTGGGACTGAAGTGGATGCCGCTGACATTGCTGACATGGGGTCCATATGGTTTAGCCCACCTTGAAACCATATGGGAACTACGCTGGCATGCTGGCTGTAATGCAAACGCTGCATCATACCTGCAGTGTGTAGTTTGATGTTGTGTGTGTAGCAGATGTACCTGCAGTGTGTAGATCAATGTCCATATGAAAGTCAATGCCCAGCAGTGTTTTTTTTCCCCAGCAGAGTTTCTAGTGTCTCTGTCTCTCTCTGGAAGAGGTTGCACATGAACTCTGCAGCCGCACTGAGGCGCTCCAACACAAACACTCTGACATTAAGCTGCTTCACACAACAAACATCAGCACGACGCTGCTGTTTGTCCAAAAGACACAATATCTCCTCTCCCACCGACGTCATGTGTTCATTTATCGACAGCCGTACAGACTCCTTTTGACACATTTTACCTCGTTTATCCAGCTCTCACTGACTCATCGGGCTGTTATTTTGCTGCGATCAAGTCAACGATGTGAGAGATTAGCTATCACAGACGGACGGACAGGGGGTGAAACATAGTCTTGCGCCATGCCTTTCGGCCTGGCGGAGACAATAAAAAAGGAAAGTAAAGGAAATGAGCATTTCTGCAACAAAAGTAGTCAACAAACTATACTATGAAAACATGGGCCACATTGGCAAAGAATGTAAGAAAGAGGCAGTCATGTAGAAAATAGCCGATCTACAAGCTTACAAAGCCTCTCAACGTGAGGCGTTTTGAGCTTGTAGATCGGCTATTTTCACAATATGTACTTGTGGAACGGAGTCAAACAGAATGGGGGGGTCCCCAGATCAAGTACGTTTATTTGGGGGGGGGGGGGGGGGCGGCGTGAAAGGGTTGATGAGCACTGCTGTAATCGGAGCGAAATTATCTGAAATTACTACATGACCATAATGCAGCCTAACATGCGTTGCAGGGGGCGGTCCTGCCATTACGTTAGTTACTGTAGTTGCTGTGGAGCTATAGTTCTCCAGAAGACACACACAAACATACACCATCTACAATGGACTAACTGAGCAGCAATATTGACATTCACCACACGAACGTGCATTGTTGACAAAGTGATTGCACAGCCGCTGCAGGCATGACAACCACGTTAGCGTTAGCGACATGGCAGCTATCACAGCGCCCTGTCCGTCGTCGCTGGGACTAACTGTGATGGCTACAGCAGTAACAGCAAGCTGTCTGCGATGCCATTGTCTGGAGACTGCTCTTAGCGTGACACGACCAATGAGAGTGAGCGCTGTAGTTGTTGCTAAGATACGGTGGCGTCTCTGCCCCATAGCTTGTAGATCTCTCACGCATGATTGGCGTAGGCTGCGTTGCCAGGTCTGACTGTTTGTATAAGCGATTTTGGGCTTATTTGGGTGCACTTTTGGGCTCGTTTCCATAGACCACGGCAGCGCTTATTTCTTTCCCGTGACCGATGTGGCAAAAAAAGTGCAAAACGAACCATCCGGAAGTAAATTGCGAGATGAAATATATAGCACTTTTTGATTATTAGAGAAGGAGACACATGTGAAGGTTGAAAATGAAAGGTAGGAGATTATATAGTTTTTCATGAGGGATTTTTGTAGCAAGTTGTGAGAGAATTGGGCCACTCCTGTGGGCGGGGGGCTGATTAGAACCATTGGGGTTTGAAAGGAGACGCTCTCTGTTTGAGTGGAAAGATGGTGTTTCTCTGGAGGTCCCACCTCCAGCTTCCTGGAGGGCAGCATATGCCATGGGCTGCACTGGATGGAGGGGGAGAGAGAGAGAGAGAGAGAGAGAGAGAGAGAGAGAGAGAGAGAGAGAGAGAGAGAGAGAGAGAGAGAGAGAGAGAGAGAGAGAGAGAGAGAAATAGAGAAATAGAGAAAGGGACAGCATGAGGAGAGGAATAGAGAGAGTGTGGGAATGAGAAAGAGGGACAGACAGTTTGAGAATAAAGAGAGTCTCCTGAGACAGGAAGAGTTAAACAGGGGAAAGGAAAGATAACAGGAAGTGATGTGAAGGTGATGAGATGCTCTCTGGGCCCATAGGCAAACAGTAGCAGCAGGTGCCCTGGGCTGCACTGGATGGAGGGAGAGAGAGAGAGAGAGAGAGAGAGAGAGAGAGAGAGAGAGAGAGAGAGAGAGAGAGAGAGAGAGAGAGAGAGAGAAGGGCACAGTGAGAGAAAGAGAATGAGAAAGAACAAAGGACACAGAGTTAAAAACAGGGGAAGGAAAGATAGGGTTATGTGAAGGTGAGAGCTGAAAATGGAAGCAGAATATCAATTGCTTTATTGGAGATGCTCATAAGGGATGTAATTACAGTACATAATGTCACAATATGTTCTATACAAAAACTGAGTTTAGATGACAAAGTATTGGCCTAGATCGCTGGCCTAGTGGTCCGGGCACTTTGGCTCTAATGTAGCCTGACAGCGCGCCGCGGGATTATTACCATAATATTGTTTTATGCTGTTGATGAATACATTGATGGACATAAATTATGTACATTTAGGTTCAGGTTACCCAGAATCATTAACCTTGGCCATGGAAGTGACATGCTACAGGCAATGAATGCTATGCTTACTCAATATAAATACTCAATACTTAATAAAGCCGGTGTAAGTCTGTTTAGCACTGAGGCACAGAAGATGGCCATTCCAAATTGGTATTTTCTCACACAACCTCTCTGGATAGCACACAACCTATTCCATTCTTCTCACTCCTGATCTACCTTTGTGTTAGTTTTGTTTTGACATTGAGAAATGATTTATGCACATAATAATATTATGTGCATAAATCATTTGATATGATAAAGTAAGCAAACGGTATAGAAATACTGTAAACATTACTGCCTACTGTGAGATGATCAATCAGATTCAGCCGGCACTGAACCTTACATAAGCAGTAACAGTGGAATTAGTCACCTGGAATGAAGTAGGGTCTGCATTCTCTTGTTTTCATTCCTCAAAATGACAAAGAAAGCAAGGCTGGCACTAATGATAAAGTGTAATGGATCTGACACATAATATCTCTGAGGGATGGAGGGGCCTCAGAGAGGGCAGATAGTTGTCTCCGCCAGGCCGTAAGGCATGGCGAGAGAGTATGTTTTACCCTCCGTCCGTGTGTCCGTCCGTGTGTCCGTCCGTCCGTGTGTCCGTCCGTGTGTTACCACCAAATCTCCGGCACCGTTGGCCCAGTCGCTGCGAAACTGTGCACACACACTCCCTGGATGCCAATTCAGAACCTCTGCCTCAATTTTTTCACATGGGCCTGTTATAGCGCCACCAGGAGGCCGATTTGTGCAAAACCCATTTTTTCACATTATTCCTACAGTTTTTAACCAAACGTCATGCAAATCGGTACACAGTATCTCTATAGTCATGTGATCAACCCTGATCTGTCCGATTTCCCATATTCCATCCTTATTGGTTAAGGTTGCCATCCAAAGTTTGCAGGATTGGTCCGTTTTGAACAAACTGCCTCAAACCATGAACGCAGCGTGCGATTTCAGTGAAATTTCACACGCACATTCCCACTAGGCCGAGGAAGAAATGCCACCCTTTTCACATTGGCCTGTTATAGCGCCACCAGCAGGTCTAATTTAGAAAAACACATTTTTGGAACAAAATGCTTCAAATCATGAATGCAGTGTCCGATTGCCGTGAACGACCTAAGAATAAATTGATTGATTGATTGAAATTTTTATTAGGCAAAAAGAATGTAAAACAACACAGTTACATTTGTAATACTTTTGTCTAAAAGGTCCGGCCAGAAAAGTCCTTGCGGGCTTGTTTCCATTGGGGTCCTTGAATTAATTTCATAGACATATATAGTAGCAACCAAACAGTTCAATAATCAACATAAGAATACAGAGGGGGAAAAAAATACCATTATGTACAAAAATATATATATACAAAAAAAAAAAAAAAAAAAAAAACATTAGAAAATAAAATAAAAATGGAACCCTTTTCACATTGGCGTATTACAGCGCCACCAGGAGGCCACAATAACGTATCTGACCTGGCGGAGACCTGTGCTCCGAGGAGCACTTTATCTAGTTGTTGCTATTTTCTTACCCACTTAAGCTCTAGGCTACTGTTAATACTTTGTGTTGGACAATAAAATAGCTGATCTCCAAGTTCACAACATATCACGTAGATCTGCTATTTTGACAAATCTTGACAAATTGTGAAACATTTTGATTGGTTTTATGTGGTTCTATGCATTTTGAATGACATTGTTAAACTGTGATAGTATATCAAACATTCAGTGAAACAGACAACATGTCAGACAGTCTACATTTCCCAAAAGGAAATGCGTGTATTTAATTAATCTGACCAGAAGCATGAATAAAACACATCCCCACCGGTTATAAAAAATGAATGACCAGAGGGGTGTGGGAATGGTAAATAAATGGTAAATGGTGCATTTATATAGCGCTTTTATCCAAAATGCTTTACATACTGTAGATTGTGCATTACATTCACCCATTCACACACACACATTCATACACTGATGGCGGAGGAAACCATGTAAGGCACCAACCTGCTCATCGGGAGCAATTAGTTCCTTAGGAATCAAAAGCAGAGGCATGGATCCCCCCATCCTCTCATATTTCATGATGAATAGTGTGTGTGTGTGTGGGTGTGTGGGTGCGTGCGTGCGTGCGTGCGTGCGTGCGTGCGTGCGTGGTTTACATTTTGGTCTGAGGGTATTTGCTACACAGTAAAACTATGTGTACACTCCGACAGTGACTCCGACAACATAGTTTGTACATTTGTACAGCACTCAAGGATTTGACTTTCAGTCAAGTGGTCAAAGATAATAGCTGCTGAATGTGCCTCTGTACCGGGAAATGAGTGCGCTCAAAGTACTGATATAGTAAATAAAATAAAAACCTAACTTTCTGTATAGTTGTATACGTATATTGCAATAATAATTTGTGGTTGTTGTCACAGGCACACCTTGACCTGGCTCACGGCGCACCACGCTGTTTGGGAACCACTGCTCTGGGGTTCCTTGACGGAGTTCCAGGGGGTCCCCAGCTAAATGATAGATTAGGAACCAAATAGACCCTTATGGGTCTGTAACTCTGAGAGTGTAAAAATAAATGAACATTCATTTTACAATATAAATTGTGGTCAAAGAGATAGAAATGCCATTACATGGGGGTCCCTAATCACCCTAATGCATGTCAAACAGGGATTCCTTGAAATTAAAATGGTTGAGAATCACTGCTACAGAGCCGTAAAAATCTTCTCCTTTGGGGGTCCCTGGCATATCTTTTCAAATGGGGGTCCGCAGGCTAATACGTGTCAATCTGGGGGTCCTTGACATGAAAAAGTTTGAGAACCAGTGCTCTAGAGTGCATGAAGGTGCACAGCAAATTCCATGGCAATCCAGCCAGTAATGTTTGAGATATATTGCTGGGACTAAAGTGGTGGAAGGACTGATAGACTGACCAACCGATACAGCCATCCAGGTGGCTTAAATGGTTACTGGTTTAAATGGTGAGTTGCTTCTCTATAAAAGTGCCTTGCCATCACCTGACCTTACTACTTCCAGTTTCCATGCCCCTCCCCCCCATGCCCCTCCCCCCCAAATGGATGACAACAGTCCAGTTATTTACTGATAAATGTAGATCATTATTACTACATATTTCCAAAGCTGTTACAGTAATCACTGCAGTTCATCTTCTGTGCAGGAAGGTCACTTGAATCAAGTTATGTTGATTGGCTGAAGTGGGAAAACACATCTGATAGGCTAAAGAGAACACACACACACACAATCAAAACCTGGCTATAAATTCATACAGGTAGCCACGCATCTGTACAATACAAACAGATTCAACAACCTCAATCTGTAAATAAATGTAACAAACATTTACATACATAATTTGAATTGCATGTGATAGCGGATGGTGTAATTATGTCTGTCACAGTGGGCTACATATACAAATAATATGTGTTTGGCACTCTGATAATGCATTCATTCATCATTCACTGTCATTATGACAGTATATGAGATTGATTTATGACAAAATGTTTAATGAGAAAGTAAAAACACAAACAAAGTCAAAGAGACTAAAAGTTTTGTGCATTCTTCCAAAAAGGAACAGCTGCACTCTTTATTTGATCTCTCTCAATTGAATGTAACCTTGAAGCTTTTATGAAAGATGACACACACACGCACATTTGCACGCACGAAAGAATGCACACATTAGTATTAAAAAATACAATCGTTGTAGACGTAAACTATAAAGTTACTCAAGTTAAATGGGACCAAATTGCTGGATAATATGACTGCAGACGAAACATCCCTGATTTATACCAGACAATAACTCACTTATCATAACTCACGGACAATAATTATACTTATGTATTCTACCTATTGTATTAGAGTAAAGACAGGAGAAGAAACAAAGTATTGTCGAATAAATCTTTCGACAACAGACAAATATGCTTTAATCACAGGTTATATGAGACAATTAAGCTAATGAGCAATTATAGTTCTGCACCATCTTGGTAGGATGTTTTGTGTGTATGCAACATTAAAAAAAATGATGTGAATAATCATCTACTGTAGTAGACATCTGCTCGTACTCCAACAGCAGTTTGAGTGGCATCATTTTGAATGTACATAATTTGACCCAGGAAAGAGTAGAAATGCTCAGCACAGCATTACGATATCATTGCATATCCAGTATTTGAAAACAGAATAATAAAAAATGAGAGAAGAGCATAAAGCATGGTACGTATGCGTGTGTACTTATAGCTGTGGGTGTGCGGCACCGTGCGAGCATGTATGTGCATGTGTGAGCATGTGCCATGCATGCGTGTGCATGCATGCATGTACTGAGAGTCAGTCTTCTTCTCCTTTCTGCACCCAGAGCTGATATGATCGGACCTCAGAATCATAATTGAAATCATAATGGGATCCCTGTCAGGTGTGTCTGTATGAGCTGATGACACCCGGGCCTTAATGATAAATGTTCGTGTTCACTGTCATCATTATGAACTAATGACAATAAGCTCATCTCATCATCTCTCTTCACACCGTTACGTGAGTCTCCTGTCATGTGTGACTCTTATGAACTATAATGACAATGAACCCATACCTAGGCTCTCATAAATGAAAGATATCGTCTCTGTCGGGTGGAAACGGTTACTTTTCAGGATTCAAATTCAAAAGTAGCAAAAGTAGCAGATACAAGCTCAAAACCGGTTTGAGCTTGCGGATCTGCAACTTTTGGTGCTTTTGTGTGACACTGTAGTATGATAGGGGCATTCATTTACGAATAAACACATACAAAATATGGAGATAAGAGGTTTCTGCCCGACAGCAACGATATCTCATACTATGTACTTTATATATACTTTAACAACCCTCTATACTGAACGGGGTTGGCTCTGTACGCGTTTTCTCCCCTCTACACCAAATCTCTTGGCCAAAAATTGCCGTTGTGAATCTTCTATTTTAGGCGACTGTTCCCCCCAGAATAGTGATATGGGGTTCAAGTGGTTAATTATGCAGTTCAATTGTATTTTTTCAACTTTATCACACAATTAAAAGTCTAAAAGAGTGGGTGAAATTATTTTGTGCAAGCTCTCATTTGCATTTAGAATAGGGAAAGGAATAGAGAAAAAAGGAAAACACAACACAGAACAAGTCAAATAACAGGAAGGCTCAGTCAAATCACCAGGTGCATGATTAAAGAATTGCATTGGATTAACAACACTACGGAAGGCATGCAAGAAATGCTTCTTAATCTTGTACAGGTGGAAAACAATTCCAGCAGATAGAAATAGCAGAAAGTATACCGTACAATCAGTTTAATATATGGTTAAAATAGCATGGTTAAAGAAATGAAAAACAGAGCATCATCGTGCATAGTTCAAGTGGCAAGGTTAAAGAAAAACATAGCAATACAAAGCATCGGTGTTCTCCATCTCTTGTGCATGATATGATATACATATAATTAAAACATTTATAAATATATAATTCTTAACATTTCCTTGTCACATATCTTTATAAACGAATTGTAATGAACCCATACCACTCATGAATTAAATATATTATACATACTTAAAATATAAAGCTCACATGTATATTTTAAGACATGGAAAAATTCCACATTCACATCATTATAAAAAGACAATGTAAGTATGTTGTCTCTCATTTGCAGCCTGTTATTAGCATCCCTGTTATTAGCATCCCTCTGAGTATGAGTGGTGTTCTGAATGTTGGTCATTACTTGCAAGTGTGTGTGCGTGCGTTTGTGTATATGCCTCCTGCTTTGAGTATGTATCCCATCAGACTTGTGAAATTATAATTGAGCCCCTGTTAGTTGTGTGTGTACGTTTGGGCTAACGACACAGGCATAAATGACAAAGTGTTCACTGCCATTATGAAATAATGATATTGAGCTCAAAACTCATCCAGAATATATATTTTCATCTGATCAGAGCTTATCCTCAAAATGAGTTTCCCATCATGTGTGACTGTTATGAACTAATGACAGTGAACCCATGACACAAACTCCCACTTGTGCAGAGATCATCCCATAATGGGTTCCCTGTTCCTGTATGTGCTAATGAGATTGAACTCAAGCCAGTCAGCTCAAAACAAACACTAATGGAAAATGAAGTCATGGCATCTAATCACAGATTTCTGATGAGAAATTCTATCACTGAGCTCCTAGTTCGCAAAAATGAACATATTAACACAGGCTTGTCATTATTACACACCTCTGAGCCAAGGACGGAATGGAGAGTATAAACCTGCAAACTTGAGCTAATCACAACTCAATCTACTTCAGGTTGCGGTGGAGAGAGTGAGTTCAAGCTCCTTGGCACACACATTGATGAGGACCTTAAGTGGGACACCCACAACACGAATGCGGTGAAAAGGGCGGTGCCTGAAGGAGTTCAGGGTCAGCCCCCGTATCCTGAGGTCCTTTTACAACAGATGGCACTGCAGAGGGTGGTGCGAACAGCCCAGCGCATCGTAGGAGGCGAGCTTCCCTCCCTCCTGGGAATATAGGCGGTGCATGGCCAAGGAACGGATTGTCAGGGACGTCCACCATCCCAGCCACAACGTGTTCAGGCCAATGTTGCGGCCATGGCCACATTATCTTAGCCTTGCCAGCCGCACTAAAAGACTGTGGAGTACTTTCTACGTGGCTGCTGTCAGGTTTATGAACAAGAACTGAGCAAATACACTGCCGGTAGCCCGGTACTACATGGCCAATTGCCTGTACTGTAAACAGACTTATGACGAGGGAGAGCGGGAGAGTATGACAGACTATGATTGATTTATGTTAATCTACACTGTAATGCTGTTTTGCACTTGAAGCCATTTTCCAGCTATCTTTACGCTGACGGATACTGTTGTGTACCATCGTGTAGTTTAGATGTTATTATAGATTTTATTCATGTTGTTTTTTAACACTGATCACTGTAGCTCCCGTGTAGCTGTGTGAGATTTACAATGAATTTCATATGCTTTTACTCTGTGATTGGTATTGTTGACAATAAAGTTGAGCCTTGAACCTTTTCATTGAAATGAATGGATCTTGTATGCCTTCTCCCGTTCTTATTTAGCTCAGTGGTGGTTATCCACAGGCAATTTCACATTGGTCCAGGTTGTTTGTATGGAGTTTGATAAATTGAATTTGAATACAGTTGGATGGATAGCCTAAACATGTTGATTATAATTTGTATAATTTGTTTGAGGACACCTCAAAAGAATACTTGGCTAGTGGATAGATCAAACCAAGGCCATTTATCATACACAGGATTACATACAAGTTTCTTTGTTATACTGTAAGAGCACCTTCATGATTCTGTCTAAATATTTGTGGGTTTCCATCGAGAATGCTGAGTGCCTAGTGAGAATTACCTTCTCCCAAAGTGCACTATCCTACCATCTGTCAATGGACAGTATGTATGTGTGTTAGAACCTAGCCTATTGATCTTCTTATTCCACATGGGAGCTTAAATGTCTTTGCATGAAAACTGCCATGGCATCAGCATTCAAACACTGTTTGTTTTCTAGCAAGCTCACAGGAGATTTCAAAGCTCAAATAGCCTCTCTGGGCCAGAAAAGTTTGTATTTTGTTAGAGCCCAAAAAGCTGAAAGTATAATATTTAACTTGTAACATAACACATGGAACTCATCAGAAGTGCATACTCTGAGTCTGCCCTAGGTATAGACATTTTGAGGCTTTTTTGTATCAGCTCACCAAATGGCTACAGTTTCTATTCAGACCTATTCCCTAGGATTTAATTTAATTGGTTTGCGAGACTAACTGCGTACACACAAACACACACACACACACACACACACACACACACACACACACACACACACACACACACACACACACACACACACACACACACACACACACACACACACACACACACACGCACACACACACACACACACACACACACACACACACACACACACACACACACACACACACACACACACACACAGCTCTTCTAAATGGCTTGGTCCCTAGGAGCCATGTTGTAAATGTAAAGCACAGCATGGCCACGCACGCACGCACGCACGCACGCTTACTGCTTAGCTCTTGACATTAAACATGCACATTTGTGCGTCTCTCTCTTGCGTGCTCTGTTTCTCTCTCTCTCGCACACGCACACGCACACGCACACACAGACACACACACACACACACAACCAGAGTGCTCTACCCCGTCCTACGCCCCCCTCTCCACCCACCCACTGTTATCCACGGATGGCACTGATTGAGCCGGAGAGTCGGCTGAGTGACGCCTCAAACCGAACATGACCCAACGTCGGCTCGAGGCCTTACATGTACCTCTTCTCTGTTTCATTCTCACTGCTGTTGCTGCTATGAAACCTTGATAACCTTGATATGGCAAGCTGTGTCTGAACAACAGACACCTCTGCCTTTCCAAAGATGGTCTCTCGGCCAATAATGTGCACTTCATGTGGAAACAACTGATCAAAATGTGGACATTTGCTGGATTTATACAGCACATGTGTCAGACCTAAACCCTACATAAATTACCACAGCGTTATGCTTTATTAAATGTGTTTATGGCCTGACATTCTGAAGGGCCAACCCACTCAGAAGGGTTTTGGCTGTCCAACTGTGCTCTACCACTGGACTTGCTTACTGTACAGTAAGTCGCTCAGGATATGAGCCTCTGCGCAATGCCTTCATTGTAAATTGTAAAGGAGTTCCTGGACATTAAGTTACTGCCCTGAGCAGTAATAACAAGACAAATACCCTACTTTTTACCGTCTGTGGGTTAGTTATACAATGGTAATAGAAAAAGGGAACATCCAAAAAATATAGTGCTAAAAAATACCACAAGATCTGGAGCTATGGAGGTTTTACAAGAACATTACATTACAAGAAAAAATTCAACAAAACAATAAATTCAATTGACTTTAGTAACCCTCTTTTCAAGCTGTCTGGATGATAGCTGGAGTATTGTAAATACTAGATGTTTCTGTCCCTCCGTTCGCAGTAGTCTGTATCTCTTCAGTTGTTGTTGTTGTTGTTTTTACTAGTACATCGAGAGAAGACAGATTCTCTCCTGGCCTCCAAAGAGAATTTAATAGAGGGTAGCCTAGAGTTCATGTACACCACATCCTCGTTCAGCATGTTAAAAGTACAGAGAAGACAAAAAACACATAATGAATGTGCATAAGTCAACACGTTAATGGAGAAGAAGGGCTTGCATTAAACACATAGTTCCCCATAAATAAATAAGTAGGAGTAATTTGGCAAAGATGGACTGCCCATATAGAAATACCCTATTTCTGAATGTAGAAAGTGTTTGCAAATTTATAATAATTCCTGGTAAGAACCTCTTCCATCACTAACCCAGCGGGTTACTGCTCGCCTTTTTAAGTGGCTGGTTGACAGACGAGGTCATATCTAAATTAATATAGATGCATGTTAAGAGAGCACCTGGTGCGT
This sequence comes from Gymnoscopelus microlampas, assembly GCF_963454915.1. Classification (NCBI taxonomy): domain Eukaryota; kingdom Metazoa; phylum Chordata; class Actinopteri; order Myctophiformes; family Myctophidae; genus Gymnoscopelus; species Gymnoscopelus microlampas. The sequence goes on from NC_139958.1 coordinate 34,042,267, forward strand.
CCTATTTTCTACATTACCAAAGATACATAAAAGTTGTCAAGAACCTGTTCTAGGGCACCCTATTGTGTCTGGTATTGGGTCACTGACAGAACCCATCTCACAGTTCATTGGTTTCATATTAAAGACTCAGTATTGAGATTACACTCCTATCTGAAGGATACATCCAATTATTTGAATAAGTTAAAGTCCATTGGAGACATCACAGGCACTGTGAGGCACAGCTATTTTATGTACCATGCATATGACAAGTCTTAATAAAAATGTACCCCATGAAGAGGTTTTGAAGGCCCTCTGATATGATATGAGTTGAGAGAGAACCAGTCACCTCCAGCTGGCTTGGTGATGGATTCGGAACAAGAGGTTCCTGCCAAGAATTATTTTAGATTTTCAATGCCACAAGGCATGAGATTTTTAGGCTGATGTTTCAGGGCTTTGAGGTGGTGAAAAGAGATGGGGAAAGGGACCGCATATGGCTGATTTATACTTGGTTGTGCAGCTTCTTGTCTCACACTGAAAATTGCAGATCTACAAGCTCACAACGCACCACAGCATGACGCATACTGAGCTTGTAGATCTGCTATTGTCAGTGCAAGACACTGCTACGTAGCTATGAATAAATCACATATTAGTCTTTCAAAGGCTCTAAACAACTAAATTAATTGGTGTTGAATTGTTTCTTGTAATACAAAAACTCCATGGGTTCAGCTCGTGTTTTTTAGCCTCATATTTTTCAATCTTGTATTTTCTATTCGGGTAATCAAATCTTTTTTTCATGTTGTGTTGTGTATATTATGATGATTATGATATGATACTGAGATGTCATAGGGTTGCTCTCAGTATATCATGAATATTTGCAATATTTGACCAATTTTCCTTGTTCTTTCATTCTATTTTTATTGTTCTTCCATTCCTGAAAACTACAAATGATAGAGCTTGTATGAAAAAAAAAATGTTTTACACTGTAAACCTGTGATGCGACAATAAAGTTGAAGTTGAGTTGTTGAAGTTGAAGTATTTGAATTCTGTGATCTGAAGGCTGCGACTGAATATATCAATGTCAATCGGTTTAACCCTAGAACACTAACCATGACACTAACCATGGCTATATTTTACTCGATATAATAAATTCCATAAAAACTAGCCCTAAAAAAAGTACAACAATACATGGCAAATTGAGGTACTCCTCTTTGATATTTCATAATGAAATTTCACAAAAAAACGAACACAATATATCATGGGGGAACCCTATAAAAAAGCAGCAAAATCAGTGAAAAATGTGGGGATCGTAAAAGAAATATTCCTTAAAGGAACTACACCATGAATTTTAACTTTTCCTTCTTTTTTGTGTGTTTTTGGTCTCCCCTACCTCTCTTCTATCCCCCAAAAATACCCCAGTTTGAACACTCAGGCTTTCACAGCATATCTGGGTTTTTATGTAAATTGGTCTCAAAACAGGCCAACTGATTTGCCCCCGCCCTTGACGTCACAAGCGATACTTTGTATAATCCCTCCCGTTTTTCCGTTCCAACATTTAAACTTTTTCAACACAGAACCAGTAGATAACATGCATACAGACTGGCTCAATAGCACCAAGTGCCAAATCAGGACAATGTGGTATTGCAGGTGAAAGTGCTTTATAAGCCAGAGAGAAGTTAGTTAGAATAAGTATATCTGAGGCTTGATTTAGGCTCAAACCTTTTGAAAAACGTTTGAGGGACATAAACAATATATTAAATATTACATGTTTTCTTTTAATTCATGGTGTAAATCCTTTTTAAAAAATGGAGCTGGAGCTTTTCCTTTAGTCCACCCATTCCTGGGCCTTAATGTCCATTGAAGGCACAGTCTAATTGCATCAGCTGACCATTGTGGGGGTATGGGATTTTGTTTTACCCTCTAACACTAACTATGGGTGAAATTCACCCGAAGACCTGCCTGTAGAAAAAAACAGGGATGGAGGCAGGGAAAGAAAACCTACCTTCTATGACGTCAGTGAGCATCCTGAAGGTACACAAGGACCCGACCCGCCCACCCCAGACATCAGCAACATTATGAATTATGTGAAATTCACAAATGGTTAGTGTTCTAGGGTTAAATGCTGTCAAAAACATTTGTGATCCTGCTGTTATTGCATCAAAAGAAACATTTAAACTTATTTTGTGAGAGTGGATGTTCACCTTTTTGATTTTGCATGTTTAAGGCCCAATCCCAATACCCCCCTCCCCCCTTCGCTGTACCGTGCACCCTTCATTAATTTATGTTTTGTGACTTGAGCGTTTTATACAATGAGTCATGACAACCAGTGAGTGAGTCACCTGTTGGATTTGAATACAGGCATTTCTGGCTCTGGCTGAGTTTCTCTCTTTCCAGTCGAATGAAGCTGCCAATCAATTTATAATTCTTTCCCCATCATTTCCCTGAGCACACATCGGAAGCAAATACACTGTATCACACAATCACAAAATGTCACATACGCATGCACACTTTCACGCATGAATGCACACACATACACGCACGTCCGCACGCACACGCACGCACGCACACACACACACACGCACGCACGCACGCACGCACGCACGCACGCACGCACACACACACACACACACACACACACACACACACACACACAATCTGATAAACAAACAATGCATCGTCTCTACAGGGAGTAAAGGAGAGATCGGATGTAGCACAGAATGAGAGATGTGTATGGACTTCGGGGACGTTCTTTGTTTATCAACTAAATGGAATGTAAAAACGAGTTTGGTGAGTTGCCAGTCCAATGTAAATTCTCATGTAGATTAATGGAGTATTGCAGTATTCTGGCTGCTGGTGCCTCAGATAAACAGAAAAAGGTCCCAAGAACTATCGTGTTCTCTCAAGGAGCGCAAGGGCACTGTAAAGTGTGTTTACTTGCACTTTTATCATTCCATTAATGTTCGTTTAGAGGAGGAATCAGGAAAGTTTATATGTAGACAGCCCATAGACATCCATCCATCCAACTCGGGTCGCGGGGCAGCAGTTACAGCAGAGAGATCCAATCTTCCCTTTTCTGGGCAATTGAAATAGCCATTTCAATCAGAGATATACAGCCACAGAAGGTTAATGTCTTGGTGTGTGTGTTTGTGTGTCTATTCGAAACACAAAATTGCCATCTAAAAATAGAGTGAAAAGAGAAAACAAACCAATCAGCATTCATAAACGAGGGCTTCTGTGTAGAAATAGATCATCACAGACAGACAGCGAGCGATTAGAGACAGAAAGGCTTACACAGAGAGCCCCATAGAGAATTCATCCTAACAGATGGCAATGTGTCTCTCAGTGTGAGACGAAGTCAGAAAGTCAATAAGACGTTCAGTCAGGCAAACAGTGAGACCGTGAGTCTGACAGGTCCCCAGAGGGGGCTTCTGGTTGACCACACAGTAAAATCCTCAGTGTTCATTTGAGAGTGTTAAAATGTAACCCATTTACTCATGACTAAATGTACCCCTTTACCGCGTGCAGACTGTGCACCCATTTTCCGCGTCCGGCCCAGGACTAATGCTTAATCTCAATCTAGCTACAGAGTAGCACCAACACTTTGCTGGCCTGGACAGGGGCTGGATTATCGTGAACAACGGAGTGCAGCACGTGTCTGTACTTGTGTGCTTGTGAGCTTGAGATACAGAGAGTTAAGGTGAGGAATCAACAGTGTACATGTATTCTTAATTTTGCGTAATGCCTAATTCCTTTTCTTGGGGAAATTGGAAGACACGAAATGATGGATCAAGTACTTCGAGCTATGTTATAGTATGTGCCAAAACAAGCAGCAGTCATAGGTGTTGAGATCTAGCCTATCGTATAGATATAAACAAACACAATTAACCAGCTGCTGTTTAAGCCTTTCTGCAATTCTATAATATAGGGTCTGCATGCCAATAGGGAATCAACTTCAACAGTAGCCATATCGGTGACAGGTTTAAAGTTAATGCTCAATAATGAAGCTGTAACTACCTCTTAGTTCTGAAAGTACTCCTACTGTACTTAACCATATAGCAGGGGTGGGCAACATTTTGGGCACATGCTCACTTGGTCATTTTCCAAGGCTGGCGTGATCACCCAGTGCCATACAGTGAAAAGCATAGAATACAGTAGCATATAATATGCTCAATAGCCCAAGCTGATCAGCTGGAAGATCAAAAAGAGCCCACCCCTGCCATAACGGCTTTGTATCCTTTTTTTAAAATAGTTTTACTGGAGATAGAGACGTAGACATGCAGTGACATAATTACTTGGCTTTCTAGCCTGTGGAAAAGCAACCCAGTTCTTAGAAGGTTTGCATGTTGAACCAACTGTGAATGGCACTATAGCACCAGCCCAGAGCCAGAACTAGGTTCATGTTGTGATTTCATAGCATTTAAAGCCAACCAGAGCAGCATGATGCTGACATTTAATGATCCATTAACTCATATGTCCTCCTGACAGCACACTCTTTAGATCTCAGCAAATGAAGTAGTGGCAGCAGCTTGTAATATTTTAGCAGCATTTGTTAGCTGGGAGATTTTCAACTCTCCTCTGTATTCCCTCAAGCAGATCTTCAATGAACTTGCTCTTGATGAACAGCATTACTAAACTGGCCTGCCAGGGAGAAGGATTGTACAATCCTGGCCTTGCGCACGCACGCAGACGCACACGCAGACGAACGCGCACCCACACGCACACACACACACACACACACACACACACACACACACACACACACACACACACACACACACACACACACACACACACACACACACACACACACACACACACACACACACACACACACACACACACACACACGCACACTCAGAAAGAGAGGCGGTTTCGAAAACTGCATCCCCTCTAAACTAATGCATGACTGGAGGCTTTGGTCAGGTTGGGTATACTTGTCTAACAGTCTGTAGTCATTAATTCAAGGATATCAGCACTACGGGGGAAGCAGTAGGGCCTGCAATGATTTGTCATCACTGCAGACACTGTTGCAAACATTGACTGTGTGTTCAGACAGATGAGGAGAAAACATTATAGTCTCAGATACAGAACCAGAACAAATACAAAAATTGCCTTCCAGAATCTGGATAACAGTCTTTTCATATGGGGCTGTTGCACTGATGAACATACGGCCACGTTCCAAAATTTGCACTGCATCCTGTGCACTCTGCAGTATTGATGGGGAATACTTTTTTTTCGACATCTGTCTCCTGTAATTCTTTTGTTAAAATTAAATGAAATAAGAAAAATGCTAGAACGATAATCTTCACGAATACTAGGCAGGCAGGCAGGCAGGCATAGCCTCGCGTAGCCAGACTATATCACTGCGTGGATATGAGTCCGGTGCTTCGATGAGACACACACACACACACACACACACACACACACACACACACACACACACACACACACACACACACACACACACACACACACACACACACACACACACACACACACACACACACACACACACACACACACACACACACACACACACACACACACACACACAGTTTTTGTTTGTTGTACATTGACATGTTCATATAATGGTGTGATAATGGTCTTATGAAGCACTTCACCACATAGAAAATGACTAAACAATAGGCATTCAACTCAATCAATTGTGGGCCAAGCATGAGTGGATAAATTCAATTGCTTCTTTTGGGTGAAGAAGTTGCATTTGACATAATATCCTCATCCATTCTCAGCCGTCTGCCCATTTGGCCTGCCGGAGCCATGGCAAAATGACTATGCAGAAATGTCAAGCAGGTGTATAACAAATGAAACACATTTTACATGCTGGCCAGAATGTACTGTAGCAGAATGGGGATTGGAATCATGAATAATTCTGCAGTAACGGTGCTCAAAAATTATATGAAAAAAGTTAATCTACCGTTCAATTTTCTGCATTTTCCAAAGTGAAATAACCACAATGATTATGGGTGCAGACATTGAAATACACATTATAGCGTTAGGGAAATTTGTTGCAGTTGGTATCGCATGCTGACGGCTTGCTGGCTAGAGCCATGGGGAAAAAAGAGTGTTTGTGAGTGAAATGAATTTATCAGATGGGCTCTTCAATCACATATGTTTTATTCAAATATGTCCCTCCCACAACACCAGACAATTCAACCATGCACAACCATTATCTGAACTACCTTATCTATAACCCTGCATGTTGCACCATCACTTTGGCTTAGCCTAAGAGACGGGCTAATGGAAGAGCAGACAAGGTTATAGCTTTAAACTGACCTGCTACTAGTTCTTTTTTTCTGCTAATCTAGTTGTAGCAATGCAGCCATACAGTATACTCCTAAATCATTAGATGGATTTACATATTTTGATTACAGAGTGTAATTATTTTTTAGCCAAAGTGGTTGCTGTTCCACTGAATGTATAGGCTACTGTTTTCCTCATAACTCATAATTTGTTTGAGTCATTTTGAATTGTAAGCACACTAGTATACTCACCCATTCTTGAGAATTGGGACAAATCTTGTCCTACCAAAACATTTCAAATTATTATTTATTAACACACTAATTTAAAAGTTTGGTGAAAATATATTCATAAAGTATTTATATGAATTACATAAGATTTACACAATGTTTTGGTCTGGTTACCATTGTCTCAGACAAAGATTCACAACTTCAAACATGTTTTACATTTTTTGTTAAAAGCATTAAAAAAACTAACCACATGTATTGATAACATAGGTGTAAGAATGTACTATTATATATATATATTTTTTACATGTTACGTTTTTATGTAAAAGTTTTTGCCCTTTAAAGTTGTGTCCGAGATCGTTGTCAACTCCGTCAGATTCTACAAAAACATAATTTAATCAGGCATAAACAGGTTTAGCTATATCCCAAGGTCCCCTGACTCACTTCCCGGTTTAAAAAAAGGCAGGAAAGCTGTGGAAGCTCCGGTAAGCTTTCTATTTTTTTTTTTATTATAAATGCACTAAATAATATTACTATCTGGTGTGTCCTAACCATAACATGTCGACTCCGTCAGTCCTTTTTCAATCCAAACTAGCATTAATAGAACTCTAAGCAACATTGAAAAATAAATTGTCTCGTTGGATTTTGGGGGTGAACTATCCCTTTAAGGAGAACATAAATAATTAAATAAAGTAAAATAAAATATTAAAATAATAATAATAATGAAGGGAATAAAGGTCAAAGCGAAGTCGTAGTTTACATTCCCTACTCGGCCAAGCTGCACACGCTCAGCAATAAACGTGTCTTCATCAGCATTATCTTGTGTAAATGTGTGTATATTATCCGGGCATTCAGCCTTGCTTGAGGTTATCTAACTGATGGCTGGTGTATCTAATGCAGCTGTAGCAGAGGATGGATAGGGAGAGCAGTGACGAATGCTGGCCGACAATTTGTTCATCATATACCCACAGCGGATAGGACCACCACCTGACACTGTATAACCTGAGATGCTTTATTTGGGTGGGTGGGTGGCTGGATGGATACATAACAGAACTAGAAAAAGTGCTCCTCGGAGCACAGGTCTCCGCCAGCTCAGGTACTTATTGTGGCCTCCTGGTGGCGCTATAATAGGCCAATGTGAAAAGGGTGCCATTTATTCTTAGGCCTTTCACGACAATCGGACACAGCATTCATGATTTGAGGCATTTTGTTCCAAAAATGTGTTATGCTAAATTAGACCTGCTGGTGGCGCTATAAAAGGCCAATGTGAAAAGGTGACATTTCTTCCTCGGCCTAGTGGGAATGTGCGTGTGAAATTTCACGAAAATCGCAAGCTGCGTTCATGATTTGAGGCATTTTGTTCAAAACGGACCAATCCTACAAACTTTGGAAGCCAACCTTAGACAATCAGGATGGAATCTGGGAAATCGGACAGATCTAGGTTGATCACATGACTATAGAGATACTGTGTACCGATTTGCAAGACGTTTGGATAAAATCTGTAGGAGTAATATTAAAAAATGAGTTTTGCACAAATCGGCCTCCTGGTGGCGCTATAACAGGCCCATGTGAAAGATTTTGGGCAGAGGTTCTGAATTGGCATCCAGGGAGTGTGTGTGCACAGTTTCGCAACGGCCGGGCCAACGGTGCCGTAGATTAGCTGCTCAGAGACAGATGGACGGACGGACGGACGGACGAACGGACGGACGGACGGACGGACGGACAGACAGACAGGGGGTAAAACATACTCTCTCGCCATGCCTTTCGGCCTGGCGGAGACGAAAATAAGATGATTATAAGATGAAGCATATAATTGTATACCGGTAGGTAGAAGAAGTTCACTAAAAGAACAATATAAAATGATATAATAATATAGACTATTGCCTCAGCTACATACTACCCCCTGAACTTCTCAAAACTTTCCCAACATGGACTAGTAGCTGAATTCTGAGTAACACTAACATAAACTGTCATCTGACTTGACATACATCTTACTGTGCAAAATATCTGTTTCCGAACCCACAGGAAAAGGGACAAATCGAAGTTGGCCAAATCTGTTAACTAGCTGAAAAAGTCTGCCTTAAACACAGCCTCAATTTGATGATCAAACGAATTTTACTCTTACTTTAAACTGAGTGAAAGTGACAAAAGAGAGTGTAGTTAACTAATAATCAACAACATGCATTATCATAACCTATCCATAGTGCAATAAAATGCAATAGCTACGTTAACTTTAAACTGAGGAAACTCCTGCTGACACCACAACTGAATACTCTACTACAAAATTGAGCAAGCTTGCAAAACGTTTTGCTTGTTTGTGTGTTTTTCTGCATCATGTTTTGAATCAACGTGTTTACCAGCCATACCACCCTGCCCACTGCCGTTTGGATTTGACCCACAGTAATCTGTCAGTCACTGGCAGGGCTCATACCAACACTATTAGACAGACGGATCACCCAATGTGTCTGCTGTGGAGGGCCATCGCAAGGACAGACCCTGTCCAAACAGCACCTGGCCCACTGGGTAGTTGAGGCTGTAATCTTGGCCTGTGCAGTGCAGACATATCCCCTCCCACTGGTGTGGATGCCCACTCCACCGGAGGCATGGTTTCTGTCGGGGTCTCTTTGGATGATATTTGTGCAGCAGCAAGCTGGACTTCATCCCTACCCTAACCTAAGGTTTTACCGGCTAAATGTAGCCTCATTCATGGCTACGGTTTGATGGATGGATTTAATACTTTGTTGAGGATTTTAAAGGTACAGGCAGTACGAATTAAAAACATGCCAAATGCATGACACAAAAAGCCAGAGGCATTGTTTCAACTGTGGCCCATTAAAAATTCAACACTTAAACAACTGGACAAAACAACAGTGCAACAAAACATATATACAGTATATATACTGTATAGAAAATTAAAACATACAGATAATGACAAAAAAGGTGGTGGGGGGGCCCAGGATACAACACATGGAGGATGTCACTCACAGAGAGTGAGACGTTTACAACCCTGGGGGGTTGTAAACGTCTCCGGTGACTGAATTTAGTCCAATTTGAAGTCCTGGAGCAACGTGTGCTTTTAGGTCAGCCTTAAACCTTGCTGGGGAAGTTAAAACTTTCAGGGCTGTTGCTAGAGCATTCCATTGTGTTGGGGCTGAAACTGCAGGACAATGCAACAGATGCGGTTCGACTAACTAGTCGAAATGTTCAAACACATTCACACAAGGCCCCCAATATCCCATTGTCTGCAATTGGTGTAAAATGACACATGATTGCTGCATTGCCTGGTAGTGGAAAAGCATCTCCTCCGATTCACTTCCTCACATCAACATATTCTTGTTTCTCGGTCAATTACACAGTGAATCAATTTGAGGCTCAGTGTGAGAGTTTTCTTAGTTTTTTGTTGTTGTTGGCAACTGTGTTGAAAACTCTTGTTTCCAGCTTGCTCCATTGATGTTCCTACGTGCAACAGGTGTGAAACTTAAGGCACATTGGGTAATGGATGTTTGTATGCGCCACTGTGTTTAACTGCAGTTTGAATCTGGGCAATTTATCATTCCTTTCAGATGCTTTAGGCAAATTTGCTGTGGAAGCGCTCTGATTCGTTCTTTAAAAAAAAGGACTTAAATAACCAGCACCCTTGCATATAGGTGTTTCTTGGTATTCAGGGGCATAGTGTAGCCCCATGTTGATGGCATCATTCATTCAAACACAAACTGTAAGGGGTCAAGGAGTGGGTCTGTGATGCCTCTCATACACAGATGAGTAGGGCCAAATACAATTTAGAATGTAGGCATTTTAACCAGTCATTTGTGCATTATTGCATTGTCGTCCTGATGCCAATGACAGAAAATATGATCAGATGTCCACTGCTTGATTTGCTTTGAAATTATACTCTGTCATATAACTGGTTATCTACTTGTCAAGATAAAAAGAAAACATTTTAAATGAACGACATAAATAAACATGTCGCTCACCCCAAAACATATTTTCACGTGAAGAATGTGTTTTTCAGTTGTATGATGTATAAATTAGCCTTTAGAAACAGGCAGATAGAACAAAGAGAGGAATCTGATAACAGAGACAATTCTGTATTATAGCTGTGGTAGTACTGTGTTTCCATTGACACAGCGGAATAATTTAATAACTGAGAAACAGATTAACATGCCAAAGCTTGAGGAGCCTATTTCCTCACTTTATAATATCCCCTATCAAATTAGTCTAGATTGCATGGCATTATTACAGTACTGATGAAGTATAAACAGTGAGTGTATTTACCCAAACTACTAGAATCTCAGAAAATGTGATGGAGCTGGTGAATGTGTATATCAAATGCATTTAGTTTAGGAACAAAATCAGAGAAAATACAATAAATGTAAATCTGACACTGAATACTTGAATGAATGAAACGTTTCCACTTCCCTTAATTGATACTGATGAATTTGTAAGAGAAAGGGAGATAAAGAGGGAATTGATTTAGCTTGCATTAATGATATTTTTGTTTGTACAGATTCAGGAAGAGAGGTGCAATATTGGATGCAGTGAAGAGAATACTAATGTCTATACATGTTTGTTTCATGCCTATAAATTGGATTTTCTCTCACTGTGTGTGTGTGTGTGTGTGTGTGTGTGTGTGTGTGTGTGTGTGTGTGTGTGTGTGTGTGTGTGTGTGTGTGTGTGTGTGTGTGTGTGTGTGTGTGTGTGTGTGTGTGTGTGTGTGCGTGCGCGCGTGCGTGCGTGCGTGCGTGCGTGCCTGCGTGTGTGAGAGAGAGAGAGAGAGAGAGAGTTCACTGGCAAATATGTGTGTGTGTGTGTGTGTGTGTGTGTGTGTGTGTGTGTGTGTGTGTGTGTGTGTGTGTGTGTGTGTGTGTGTGTGTGTGTGTGTGGAGGGAGGGGGGACGTGTGTGTGAGGGTATGTTTGTGGTTGACGGTTTTAAGTGTATCAGCACTGATTGATGAGTGATGGAGTGACAGGGCTGACTGAGGACCAGTGGCAGTGAGCAAGAAAATACCTGTAATAGGGTATTACTCACCAGCTCTGCTCATCTCCACCGTTCTGCCTCTGGGATCTCCACAACTGGGGAGAATAATACAAAATGACACAGACAGACAGACAGACAGACAGACAGACAGACAGACGAGAGGAAGAGAGGATGGTGAGGTGAGGTGGCACCTCACCATCGAAAAGGCAAAGGTGAGGTGAGGTGACCAAAATAGGACAAAATGCCACCAGAGAGATAAGAACAGTTTAGCATGACTTAACTCTTTTTAAGGGACCATACCGATGGTCTGTCATGTTTAGCCCATTGACCACAACAGTCTACTAGACATTACTGCCGACCATTTTCCAAAACATACCATGGTTTGTTTGATTTTCAAGGATGATTTCTGTTAATTTGAGAATCAACTTACAGGGAGTCGTATCATCTAATTTTTAAGCCATGCAATTATTGCCTTGAAGTTGAAAATGCATGCATGAGAAATATATATTCTTCAGCGAGAGAGAGAGACAGAAAAAGAGAGACATTACTGCATCAGAGTGTAAGTTGGGGTAAGTAACTCCACTGAGCACCCCTTTCTAGTAGAACATATATTCAAAGACTATTCGTCTTTGAATCATGTTAAAGGACCTCTCGTCTTTTAAGAATTTCATGATCACAATACCATTCCGTATTTCTTTTTCTGTCCATGCGCACTAGGCCTACAGCAGTAACAGGTCATTAATATCCATTTTGGGTCTCCACTGTTTACAGAACATTATCGTTCATCAGTGTGGATGCTCACATCATTATCGTTATGGTTATCACTCTTGGTGTGGGACTGTGGGTTGCCCTTTACTCTGCTTCCCCACGCTGCACACTGAAGTAATCGGCAAGCTGCCACCTCCGCCCCAAACTCCACCTCATTCAGTATATACTCTGGTGTTGAACAAACTGTATCATTGTCTGCATTATGCAGGATATGAAAATATATAATACAATGTAAAACATATGATATAATTTAAGAATTTATGAAGTTATTTCATTAATAATAATCTGGGAAAATAAAATATGTCTTTGCTTTTTGAAGTATCAAGGTTTTCCCACACACCATTGTGATGCCATACATTTTTGAAGAAGTGAATAGTGGGAGCTGGCGTCCCACTATTCACTTCTTTAAAAAAAAGTATGGCAGCCATAACCCTCAGGGAAGCCTCCACTCATCTGGGAGGAACAAAACTAATACGAGCCGCTATCAGCAAATGAAATGGCACCAGCGAGAATCTTCTATCAGCAAATATATCTGATATAATTGAGGCCGTCAGACTGCCACTCAGTGGGGATGGAGGAATGGATAAAGAGCACTTTTCACACATTCAACTGTAGATGTATCTGCTGGTCTCATTATTCCTCTACTCCTTCCTTCCTCATTTTCTTTCTCTCAGTATTTCATTTGTTCCATAAAAAAGAAAGTCCTTGACAGCCTGAACAGCTCAACATCATCTCCTTTAGATTAATGGTCAATTTTTCCATCCCTGCTTAGCAGCTACTTTCATAACACACATAAAGAAAATGTAATGGTAGAATTTCATCAATTGCTAGTGATTTGAACAATGCAGCCCCCAGTTAGGTTGTCCACAGGTCTTTAACCACATGAACCCTAGTTTCCCCATTCCGGGTATGTCATAATAGAAGAATGAACCTATGGCTAACATTTGCCAAAAATGTAAGCTCTACAAGCTCACAATCCCTTGCAATGCAAGGCGTTGTGAGTTTGTAGATCTGCTATCTTCGGCGAAGAGGTGTAGAAGGAAGAAAGGAGGGGCTCAAGTATAGACCCCTGGGGGACCCCGTCCCTGAAATATTTGTCAAATTGTCAACCTTCATATTTGAGGTAGTTCATTTTTTTTAAATTCAGAATTGGCTATTTCTGCAGAAGAATCAAAATGTTTGAAAGCCACTGAACCATTGCTACACTTAAATAGTAAAATGCTCAGTGTTCATTTATCTATTTGCAGAATTAAATAATATCCCTGAGGATTGTTGGGGAAATGCCTGTTCTAGATAAGTCCAACTCAGTTTATGTTACCTGGCATACTAACCTGTAGAAATAAATCCTGGCGAATCCTAAAACGTATCTGTCCAAATAGATTTAAAAAATCCTAGAATAACCTATTTTTTGGCCACCTGTCAACTGAAGCTTTCCCCAGGTTTTGTCAATACATCGTTCAAAATCTCTGATACATCCTGACACCCTGCCAATGCAGTCCTCAACTCCAAGCCACATAGCCTACTGTACTTCCTTACATATTATAGGTGCTGTTATCAGAATAACTTTATTTGTCAATTGTCAAAAAACACAACAGAGACAAACTTCGAAAAACCCAATTCATCTGAAAGTTAGGACAGTACTGCACACTACTGCACAGTTACATCATGTCCAGTAAAGTCCAGTCCATTTTGGTCAGTTGATTGGGGGGGGGGGGTGGCAGGAGAAGAATCAGTTCAGCATCCTACTCCTGTCTCCCGTTTGAGCTACACATCGAGGAGGAGCTTAAGTGGGAGACACACACTAGAGGGCAGCACGGGTCCGCCCGGAACCGAAGACCCGATCGCCGAACCGAGAACCGAGCCGGTTATACAAAATATTGACTTGTCCCTCGGGCACGGGTCGGATCAGTTCCAGTTGCCACGGATCTCGTCGGATCCATTTGAAATGGATAGATAGACACCTTTATTATCTCATCTCAGGAACTATGGGTAAATATGTAGATAATTTGTTTGTTTTCTTTGATTGATCTCTTTTCCCCCTTGCCCCTAGCCTGGGACCAGACAAATCTGCGAGTGCAAAACGAAATTGCACTCTGCGATTTGGGTCTGGCACCGCTCCATAGAGAATCCATTTCCTTCTCCAGAAGACGGGGGTAACCAATCAGGGCCCAGTATTTGAATATTGGAGACTGTAATTGGTAGTTGGTTTGTAGGTCTAACCAATTGCATCGAGAGTCTGTGGTGGTGGGGGTCCCTTATGATGCTGGTGGCTCTTTGGGCACAGCGATCTGTATAGAGCTCCAACAAAGAGGCGACAGAGGCACTAATGATCCTCTCAGCTGTCTTCACCACCCGGTTCAGCTGTTTCTCATGTGCCTTACAGCTGCCGAACCAAGAAGTGAAACCGTAGGCTAGGATCATGGACTCAATGGTGCCCCTGTAAAAGGTGGTAAGGAGAGGAGTGAGAGGACCTGCCTTTTTTATCCTGTTATGACGTTGTGATGAGGGACAGGGAGACATATAAGACAGTAAAATACTCAGAGTGAGACGTGTAAAAGTAGAACCAAATTAACCTGACTCAGCCAAATGGAAGAAGCTTGCGACACACATTTTGTTTCACAGCATACTTCCATCTGAGACTCCGTAGCAGAATCGATGCAAGACGGCGTTTAATTTTTTCATAGCAGAATCCATGCAAGACGGCGCTTTATTTTTTCAAGCTACTTGCAGGTGATTGGATGATCCCGCCCCTAGCAGCCGCTGATTGGTTCGTACACGCAGCGACCGAGTAGCTCTACTCCCTGAGCGATCCCAGATGCAGGGTGTATTGGTAAACTCAATACTGCCCCCATCTGGCTGAGTCAAGTTAAACCCAAATGGGCAGTATGAGTATACTGTGAACAAAGATATTTTGTAATTATTTAATTTTATTTACTGCTCAATGTACTTTTTATCTGTCTACCTATCCTCCATAAGCCTATCATTTCCCCACACATTTATGTAGTCTTGTCACTGCTGTCTCCTACTGGCTGACCTTTGAACTGGTTGGTCCCAGGCCAGGGATATCTTGTGGTATTGAAAACACAAGATGCCCCATGGAATTTTGCTGGACGCTTTTTGAGGGATAGCGTGTGCATTTTCCGGGAGCGGTCGCAGCAAAGGAAACACTAAGGAACACGGAGGGCAGGAACTTTATCCCTGCTCCAACCGAGTGCCCTTGTCCATTGTTTTCCTCTGTTGTCAATCCCTACCCCTCTGCAGTACCTGCAGAATCTCGGTGTATGTAACGTTTTTCCTTAAACTTTGTATCTTGCATTGGGCCTGTGATATAAACAGAAAACACAGCAGGATGCTGAACATTCCTGGAGAAAAACAGCTGCCTGCCATCTGAGACGATAGAAGTGGATGTTATTTGATCCATGGATCTTTGATGAATTCACACTTAGTTTTACCTTTATCATCACATGTGTCTCCTGTAGCAACAACAGTGCACTGCAGTAATCAAACAGGATGCTGTCGTGAAAAGTTTGGTTCTGGCGTGATACAAACTGTCTGCTTGTGTTAAGTTAACAACGGCCAGAGCGGAGGATGCATCAAGATGACATTGGGGAAAAAAGTACCAGGCACTCAAGAAATGACAGGTGGAGGAATGTGAATATAAATTTTAAAAGCCTTTATTGTGTTGAACCTTAAAAAGGCCAACACATTTCGACCTGTCGGCCTTCATCAGGACACAAAGTCCTATGGGTTCAACCCATGATAGGTCTGCATCAGAGGTGTGTCATGAGATTGATTAGCGGACACATTTTACAGTCACTTGAATATCAAAGCAATTAATCATTCATTCACTCACTCAATCATTCAATACAATATAAGACAATGGAGCAAACATATTCGGAGTCAGGTTGTGGGGGCAACAGTTTCAGCAGAGAGCTTCAGACTTCCCTACATCAGGCAAAAATGGATAAACAATTAATCCTTCCAAAGCCGGATAGTCCATAACGTTCTCTTGCATGCTCCCTTGATATCATCAGAAAGAGAAGAAGGAGTCTTAAGGCTTGCCTCTTAACTTTAAACTGCTTAATGTATTCATATCTCATTTACTGCAACATTGTCTGGGCAAGTAGTCTAATTTACATAAATTTAAATGAATTTGTAAGAATAGCTCCCTCATAATCACTTGGCTCCATCTGCTGATCTGTAAAAAAAATAAAACAAATCTACTCAACATATAGTCCAATCTTTTCAAATATGTTTCCCTAACCTTTCAAAGGATATTTTGCGACTAACTCCCAAATCCACACACGTCCCTATCCTCCCATCCACGTCCCCCCCTCCCGCTGCACCACTCATAGTCAGTTCTCCATTACTGTAAACACAGAGGTACACTACTCTGGAATACATACATATATATTGCCAATTTCTAACTCAGATTGAGGGCCAACCAGATTCCACTTGCTTCATAATATTCACTTTCACATACTCACAAACTCACACATCTATTTGTTTGTCTTGTCTTGTTTGACTGCAACATATCTCACTTATATACAGGGCTTTCTTACTCACCTGCACACATCTATGTTTAATAGTTACATTATGTAAGTTTGATTTACTTTAATTGAGCAAATACATAAAACAAAACAAAATGCCAATAGAAATTCTGTTTGAAATAAATAAGCCATCAACTTGAGTTAGAAAGTGAATGAATGATGTACTGACCAACCTCGTTCATTTGCTAATTATAGTTTGACACCAGGATGAAGATGGATGAATTTAAGGAACAGGATGTCATCCTGATCAAGGTCAGGGAGGTTCATGGAGAAGGAGGATTGATACCAACCACAGAACTAACTGGATTGAAAATGCATGACTTCTACATGGTTGCTGCTGTCTTGTAAGTGTCTAAGTGTCAGAATTTAGTATTTTCCCATGGTGATGTGCTTCAATCTCAGTCTGTCAATTTGAAGTGGGTGAACATACACCTTCATATTCTTCTCCAGTATAGGCCAAGGTACATAAGGTTATATATGAGTTCAGTACTGTATATTAGTTACGGGGCCAGAGCTCTGCTCTGGACACGTATTGTTATTCGCATTATTCTGTCACTTCTTCTTCTTCTTCTTCTGCCACTTTTCGCAGTTCTGGCTGAACCGCGCTGTCGGTTTTTACGAAACTCGGCCATATGGTAGATGGTCATGAAAAACGATCAAAAAATAATTCTCACAATCTTTCGTCCAAAGGTGGCGCTATAGCACTCAATTGAAAATGCCAACTTTGACCAGGTACAACTCATGCCCTGTTTGACCTACAGCCATGAAACTTGGATACACATATGTGTCTCCTCATGCTGAACAACTTTCAAACTCTGACTTTTGACCTCTGACCTTTAGATCTCCCACCATTTTGAATTATATGAAAAACAGTCATTGGCTCCTAACTTCTGCATTTTTTCACTTATGGAAAATCCGTTGGAAATTTTTGTAGAAAGTGGTCCAAAGTTCAAGTACGAAACGTTTCATGCAGATTGCTCAAAAATCCCAGGAGGAGATAGATTTTAACTATTACAGTTTTATGAAAATTATTCATCTGTGCCTAAAACATACATGCAGACTCACATTTCTTTGAAACTTTGCAGAAATGTACAGGGTCATTCCAAATATCACTGAAACCAATCTTACTCCAATTGGCCAAAAGGGGGCGCTATAGCAATTTTTTGAAAAGGCAGACTTTAAACAGGCATAAGTCATGCCTCGTTTGGCCGAAAGTCGTGAAACTTGCTTACACATGTGCCTTGACTCATGAGGAACACACGTATCGATTTGACCATTAAGCTCCGCCCTTAGATTTTCCGCAATTTTGAGCAGTTTGAAAAATACTTGTTTTTGCCAGTTCTGTCTTAACCGTGCATACGCTTTTTACGAAACTCGGCCATATGGTAGATGCTCATGAAAAACTACCAAGAAATAATTCTCACACTCATTCGTCAAAGGGTGGCGCTATAGCACTCAATTGAAAGTGCCAACTTTGAACAGGTACAACTCATGCCCTGTTTGACCTACAACCATGAAACTTCGATACACACATGCGTCTCTTCATGCCCGACAACTTTCGTGGTCTGACTTTTGACCTCTGACCTTTAGATCGCCCACCATTTTGAATTATATGAAAAACAGTCATTGGCTCCTAACTTCTGCATTTTTTCACTTATGGAAAATCCGTTGGAAATTTTTGTAGGCAGTGGTCCAAAGTTTATGTGTAAAATGTTTCGTGCAGATTGCTCAAAAATCCCAGGAGGAGATAGATTTTAACTATTACAGTTTTATGAAAATTATTCATCTGTGCCTAAAACATACATGCAGACTCACATTTCTTTGAAACTTGGCAGAAATGTACAGGGTCATTCCAAATATCACTGAAACCAATCTCACTCCAATTGGCCAAAAGGGGGCGCTATAGCAATTTTTTGAAAAGGCAGACTTTAAACAGGCAAAAGTCATGCCTCGTTTGGCCGAAAGTCGTGAAACTTGCTTACACATGTGCCTTGACTCATGAGGAACACACGTATCGCTTTGACCAGTAAGCTCCGCCCTTAGATTGTCCGCAATTTTGAGCAGTTTGAAAAATACTTGTTTTTGCCAGTTCTGTCTTAACCGTGCATACGCTTTTTACGAAACTCGGCCATATGGTAGATGCTCATGAAAAACTACCAAGAAATAATTCTCACACTCATTCGTCAAAGGGTGGCGCTATAGCACTCAATTGAAAGTGCCAACTTTGAACAGGTACAACTCATGCCCTGTTTGACCTACAACCATGAAACTTCGATACACACATGCGTCTCTTCATGCCCGACAACTTTCGTGGTCTGACTTTTGACCTCTGACCTTTAGATCGCCCACCATTTTGAATTATATGAAAAACAGTCATTGGCTCCTAACTTCTGCATTTTTTCACTTATGGAAAATCCGTTGGAAATTTTTGTAGGCAGTGGTCCAAAGTTCATGTGTAAAATGTTTCGTGCAGATTGCTCAAAAATCCCAGGAGGAGATAGATTTTAACTATTACAGTTTTATGAAAATTATTCATCTGTGCCTAAAACATACATGCAGACTCACATTTCTTTGAAACTTGGCAGAAATGTACAGGGTCATTCCAAATATCACTGAAACCAATCTCACTCCAATTGGCCAAAAGGGGGCGCTATAGCAATTTTTTGAAAAGGCAGACTTTAAACAGGCAAAAGTCATGCCTCGTTTGGCCGAAAGTCGTGAAACTTGCTTACACATGTGCCTTGACTCATGAGGAACACACGTATCGCTTTGACCAGTAAGCTCCGCCCTTAGATTGTCCGCAATTTTGAGCAGTTTGAAAAACACTTAAACCCAGGATTTTTCAGCTATTTGCGTGAAACTGTATCATCTGTGTGATCTCCTTTTTCACAGTTACTTGTCTGTTGGGCCAATGGTGTCTCCCTTAAATGAATGCCTCACAATCTCAAGGTCGCCAGTTCAAGCCTCACTTGATGCAGACTTAATTTAAGTTGAATTGCAAACAACATGACTGTATCAATGAATACATGTGCAAATGGTAAAGATAACCTGAAATGCTTATTTGAGAGTACGTTTTTCCAACGTATGACATACTTCATTCTGAAAATAGCTGATCTACAATCTCACAACTTTTCATGGTTTGTGAGCTTGTAGATCGGCTACTTTCACTAGTTTTGGTTCTGAGGAGATGTACAATTTCTTCATTGGTAAATGGTTTGTGAACGAGTGATCTTAGTGTTAGTGAAACAGGGGCTTGGTTCATGAAAGAAGGCAAGAGTTTATGATCTTCAACAGACAATATCAGCCTGGACAAAGCTATAGCACTATAGGTAGTGTTGCAGCCTATTAGTCTGAAGGTTGAGAGTTCGAATCCTGTTAATGGCAGTAGGTTGAGATGTCCAATCAAACCATTATGTTTCCATCTCTCTCTCTCATCAATCTATTGTTTCCATGTCACTCTCTCTCTCTCTTCAATCTATTCTGTTTCCTTGTCTCTCTCTCTCTCGCTATTCACTGGCCCCGTATTATCGCTGCTTGCAGCTATATTTTGATATTGTGTTCTTGCTAATAAATAAAATTGGTTGACGATACACTTGATAACTTTACAACAGTATTGCTCAGGTTCACACTGTTACCATAGCAACTATAGCCATTTTTTGGTGTACCAATCAAATTGGCATGACAGACACTGGAATATGAATAGTTCTCCCGCTGTAATGGCAAACCCTTCTAAGTACAAGGGCGTATTTTCACTGCTATGGAAAAGTAAAATATTCTCAGACATGCAAACATGGCCGAGTTTGAAGTCAGTTAGTCGGATGGTTCTGGAGATACGTGAACTACAGACACACACATACTGTACACACACACACACACACACACACACACACACAGACAGACAGACAGACAGACAGACAGACAGACAGACAGACAGACAGACAGACAGACAGACAGAGAGAGAGGGATTTCGCACATTTATAGTAGGATACTTGATAACAAGCACAATAGACTGAGGAACACATATTTTCTTCTGCCTTCCATCATCTGACAAGGTTAATCAGGCCTTCACAGATCACTCAACAGACCACAGCAAAGTCTTTCCTGCAGGTTCTTCTTCTATTTGTTTTCCTCTGGTTTTATGTACAGAGAAAACCCGGAGTTTAAAAATGGACACTTATAGGTCGATTGTTTTGTGCATATGTGATGCCTTGGGGACACAAAGAAAAGCTTGCTAAGCGAGTCTCTGTCCTCTTTGGAGACCTTATACCGTACTTGCCCCTTCTTCCATTAGCTATTTTCTTCCAAATCCCCATTCTTGGCACAGCTCTTTTCATGGCAATGGCATCTTTCATCTAATCCTCTCAATGGATTGTACTCTTAAGGAATTCAGCTTGGCTGTCAGGTGGTGATACATCAAACTATAGAGTAACTATAAAAGTTAACTTTTAAAAAAAACATTATTTTATGTCCTATGTAAGTAACTTTATAAAGTGATTACCATTGTTGTAAATGCAGTACAGGTACTGCCAGTTGGGCCATGATGAGGTTCCAATGAGCCCCGAAATGATTAAAGAATACATTATTTTGATATTATTTAATTTGGGCCTATATGATATAAACACAAGATTCAAGAGGTTTTATAATCAGTGGTGTTTTGGTCGTTGGACGGGCGCGTGGCCAGTATTTTTTCACGCGCACGTGCATGTACGGCACGGTATGGTGCACGCCACTGTCGTACCGCCGTACCGTATAGCCGCGCAAAAAGAATTCACCATTACACCACTGTTTATAATAATAATAATAATTATAAATATTGCTCATACAAGTGTGGCAGACTGTTTAACAAACAATGTCCAACATGTAATAAAAAACAAGTTATAATAAAAATTACAATACAAGGATACTGTGTGTGTCAAGCGTTTAAAGTTTGCAATTTCACCTTCCTTGTGACTGAGGGACCACACATCACCAATAATGATAATAGGTAAAAATTATCTGAGGTGTTGCATCCAAAAGTAAAACATACAGATTATACAGAATATAAATGGATGAATAAATTAGCAACCAGGATATGCAGAATATACATTCATGCAACAGATAGATGACCAAACAAGAAAAAGTGCTCCTCGGAGCACAGGTCTCCACCAGGTCAGGTAGGTTATTGTGGGCCAGCAATGTTCGGAATTCGCCAATCAGGATGGAATATTAAAAATCAAACAGATTCGTCTTGATCACATGACTAGAGATCATGTGTACCGATTTGCGTGAAATTGGGATAAAATGTGAAGGAGTAATATCCAAAAATGTGTTTTACATAAGTCGGCCTCCTGGTGGCGCTATAAAAGGCAGATGTGAAAATAGCAGGGAAAAGGTTTTTCCTTGGCCTCTTTTGTTCAAAACGGACCAATCCTGCAAACTTTGGAAGCCAATCTTAGCCAATCAGGATGGAATATGGAAAATCGGACAGATCCGTGTTAATCACATGACTATAGAGATACTGTGTACCGATTTGCGTACATTTTGGACAAAATCTGTAGGAGTTATAAAAAAAAAGATGTTTTACAAAAATCGGCCTCCTGGTGGCGCTATGACAGGCTGATCTGAAGAATTCCGGACAGAGGTTCTGCTTTGGCATCCAGGGAGTGTAAATCTGTAGGAGTAATATCAAAAAATGTGTTTTGCAAAAATCGGCTTCCTGGTGGCGCTAACAGGCCCATGTGAAAGATTTGGGGCAGAAGTTCGGAATTGGCATCCAGGGAGTGTGTGTGCAAAGTTTCGCTGCAATCAGGCCAAGGGTGCCGGAGATTAGCTGCTCACAGACAGATGGATGGACGAACGGACACACGGACGGACGGACAGGGTGCAAAACATACTCTCTCGCCATGCCTTTCGGCCTGGTGGAGACAATTATATATATTAAATAAATAATGGTAAAAGAAATGACAGCAAAAGTAAAAATAAAAATATTCAAAAAGGGTGTGATCGGACATTTACAAGTTAAGGACAGTTGGGTCATTTTTCAGAGCTCTGAGAGCCTGAGAGAAAAAGCTCTCTCTGTGTCTCTGGGTCTTTCAAAATCCTTTTAGCTCTACTCAGGCACCTCCTGAAATGCCCTGTCCTGCAGGGCTCGAGGGGAGTGAAATCCCCATGGTGCATTCGGCTGCGCTCACCACCCTGACTCGCTGGTCCGGAGAGTAGCTATTTCCATACCAAGACAGTGATACTGATAGCCCCCATCAGAATGCTGTGTAGCAGCAGAGCAGGAGGATTTTAGGTTCTTCTCAGAGACTTTGAATTTCCTCAGCTGTCTAAGGTGGTACAGACGCTGCCTATCCTGCCTTGCCAATGCCACAGTGTCTGTGTGCATTGTCCATGCCAAGTTATGTGCATATAAGGTACTTGAAATGCTCGCCCTGTCCTTTGGCGTATCTCATTGATCATAAAGTGGAGTGTAGTCCTCTCTGTCATTGTGTACAAAAATCCACAATTGTCTCCTTGGTTTTTACTGACATTCACTGTCACTGTCGTCTGGCAGACCACAGTGACAGGTCTGGCACCTCCTGCAGATAGGCTTTCTCACTGCTGTTTGTGATTGGGGACACCATCATCGTGTCATTGGCAAACAGTGTTGGATTTATGCCTGGCTTTATGCCTGTCGTGTGTACAGGGAATACAGCAGAGGGCTCTGCATGCAACCCTGGGGGGCTCCGGCGTTCAGGGTGAGGGTAGATGTGTGTCTGCCCACCTTTTTGTGCAACATTTGTCGGTTAAAAGTGTGCACCGGTATATTAAACACACCAGTGTGTTTAATATGTGTTTTGCAGAGTTGAATTACCCTTGGCTTTTTAAAATATATTAATAAATAAATATAAATATGGATGATTAATAATGACCTATTCATCTCTTTTTTGTAGAAAAGGAGGTGGGACTTAATAAACCTGATTTTAAAATATTATAGTGGCTAAAGACCTAGTCTCGCGTAGCCAGACCCCACAGAAAATGAAAAACAGCGACCTCTGCTGTTTGTGATAATCTGTTCTTGAGAGATTACTAAAGACCTAACTAGACTGGTCTATTGTTACGTTTATAATGTTCATATTTGAATGCAGAGGAAATAACTAATTCTATTTTATTGCTTATTTTTATGGCCATGTCAGAATTATGTAAGCTAATTTGTGAGAATTGCCTTGATATCTGATAGATGCTATACTGTATGTTTCATAATTCAGGTTCTGACTATTGCAATGCTGTGTATGTAATTTGCTCACTATAATTTACCTTATTTCAATGGGTCACTGCCTTCATTAAAAACATCAATTACATGGTATTTACCTAATAGTTTTACTGTATCCATTCCACTCATTAACTCCAACACTCAAACCTATGTTCTCTTTTCATATTTCCATTTAATTCTTGACAACTAATTGACCAGTAGCCCACATTTCGATCTGAACCAGAAAGATGGTAGAATTCTAAAGCTGTGCCAAGTATTGCATTTGTCTATAATGGAGATGTTCATGTAAATAACCTGGACGATGGAGACACAAAAAAACCTAGAGAATTAGAGACAGAGATAAGGTATACAGTCTCTATTGATCTGTCTGTCTGTCTGTCTGTCAGGGCTAAGTGGTGCCCCCAGACCAAAAGAGGATTTCTCCTAACCTTCAATGATGTCTATCACTCACTTCCCCACATGTCTAAACACTGTGTTGTCCACTTCAGTGCTCACTGTAGAAAGCATGTGCTGAAACGTCTGCTCTTTAGTCTATTCATGTACATGGAGCAGAGTGGCTCACAACCCCAGTCTGATGAGCTAAAAGTCTAATATCACCCCCAAATTATGGAAAAAATCCCTTTTGTCTAGTGTTTAAGATGTTGTCTTTCCACCCGAGAGACCAGGGTTCAAATCCCGGGCATTACATACAGTATATGTTTTTATTTTGTTATGTAAATAAGCTTGTCTCTGTGGACTGTACCCTCTTAGTTTGTTTCTTTGCCAGTGTTGCAGATTTACCTTCTATTTTTGATTATTCCCTTTTGAGCTCCCAGCACCTGCATCAACATTTTATTTAACAGCAGCCCCATCCAAATTCCTCTAGGCACTTGCCAGGGGGACAATAATGGATGACAGTTCTGTTATTTAGTGCCGCGTGTCTGCTCTCTACTGCGATACTGTAAACAAAAGGACAGGAAGTTTGTCACCTCTAAAGCTAGTATTGTGTTTTGTCACCGCAGGGCTTCTATGGCTCATATGTCAAAGATAATACTGCCTGAGAAATACTTAAAACTGCTTAAATATATGATATATGGGCTAAACCCAAGTATAAACCCATGTATATACGGTACACACACCTGGGTATTATCCCACTTACACAATGGTAATTGACAAGGATAAAATACTTTGGTTAAATGTAAAAGGTTATAACTTTTTTTTAGTGTATATCTTCCTCCGTCTTAACACCTGACTATTGCATTATAATGCAGACAACTTACAACAGACATGGGTAAGCCTGCATATTAAATGTCCAGGTCTCCTGAATTGCCACAGATGTCCCAGCTAATTAGAAGATACAAATACCTGTAATTCTGTGAATCTGTGATCACTGAAGATGATGTAATTTTTCAGAAGCCCCTGATCTCAGCAGGAGACAAGCTTCTGTAGTTGGAATATACCACTAGACCTAGCAGGGGGGCAGAATGACACACACGTGGAGACCTAAATGTCCCCATGAAGTGTGAAAATTAGACAATTAGAGGCAAGCCCCATTACCTTAGTCCTTACTGTCATAATGGAGATTACAGCCATCATTTTGATGGTCGTCAAAGGTGTGGTACAAGTATCTAGTTGTTACAAAATTACTGGTTATAGCTTTTAATGGTCCATGCCTGTTATCTCTGGCTTAAAGATTCCTTTGAACACTGATGGGTCAGCTTCCCTGATCTCTTTACTCAAGACATTAGCATAGAAATGTATAAACAGATCTGCAGCTACCTCCATGGGCTTCCTCACCCGACACCGTGGTGTTTATTATTTACTCATTGCAATCCCTGGCATTGTGCCTGCATAATCATAATTCAGATTCCATGGGACTTGGATGGTAATGAGTTTAATTTAGTTAAATTTGTTTGTGCAATTTGTTAGAGTATGAAACACACACTAGACACGAACATATTTTATCAGATCAGGGGAGGAAAGGAAAATATGTTTGAGAGATCTGACCTCTTAGCTCCAGTTGTGTTTTAAGTTCTTGCTTTAATCTTCTTCTCCCCCCTCTTTTGCTGAATAATAATAACCCAGTCTCAGCTGTATAATGTGACGCAAGATACAAATTTCATCACAGGTGATGGTAATTTGCCCGTCACACAAGTGTTATTTTCGTTCCATACTGCTTCTCATTACGGGAGGGACTGTGGTCTCATTGACAAGTCAAATGTTGAAAAAAAAAATTTTTGTTTCCCAAGACAATAGACTATAGCATACAAACGTCACTCATTATGCGGTATCATCACATTCTTCATGAGCTTTAGCGGTTCCGCCTGCATACTGGGGTCGGCTGTTTTAAAACATCTATGAAGAAGTGGGGCCTGGCAGACAGAGCAGCATGCAAGTGTGGGGAGCTTGAACAGACTGTCGAACACATAATTACCACCTCTCTGCATAGACCTATTTGATGTGGGACAAGAGACTAGGACATGGCTGCACAAGCTGCACATCTGATGATGATACACGAGAGAAGAAGCTTCAGCTGAAGACATTGAATAATGTCATGTGTTCTGTGTCATCAATGGTGCAAAATTCTATTACTGATATTGACCAAATTCACACGGTGGCAATTTTGTTTGGGATGTGGCATTTTGGTCATTCTATGGGTGCGTGGGGTGTTCGGTTGTTGAAAATTAGCACTGAAATGCCATTCCCTCACAAGGCAATATCAGAATAGACCCGGTTAGAAAAACATGATTCAAATACCTCTCAATGTCTAACCCCAACCCCATCATAGACAGTGTTTAGCACATTAGAGATGAATAGGAAGACATAGGTTAATAGTGCATTCTTCATTAGACTTTAGCCTCTTCAGCGTAACTGTTGTGTCTACCGCCTACCATCTGTTGTCTGCATTTTCTCCCCCAGTCTTCTCATCTATGCATCTCTGTTCCATTCATTGTACTGGGACTTGTTTTTCATAAAGTATTTTTTAAATGAGCCATGGAAGAGATGGTAAAGCAAAACTTGATGCATTATTGATTCCAGCTATGGGACTATAAATGTGTTAATGGCTCGGGTTGCCCCACAAAGCATTTTAAATTGTAGATCATAGTCAGAGAAGATGTAAAAGACCATTGAGGGCCTTGTCAGTAGTCAAGAGGGCAGATGGGGTTCATGATTGAACATTATTCCAAAACACTAGCATCACTTAAAAGCATTATTCACTATCTTGGCAGACTGCTACTTCTGGAATGATTCCAGAAAACAGTGAAAGATGTATGTACATGTACATGTATTCAACGTTAGTTTTTATTGGCAGGCAGTCAAATGTATAATTCAAAACAATGTGTGATGTCATCTATTACTTGAGCAGTGAAATAGGGAAAAGGGCATAGAAGTGCAATTCCTAAATGTATTGTTTCTGAAATGAAAAGGAAATTAGATAAATTATGTTATTTTAGATAAAATAAAAACTTAATACTTATTCATATATTATGTGTCATTGCATTGTGTGGGGTCCATTGATATAGGCCTCAGAGCTAGAAGCTCAGAAATGACACAAGTAATGGATTCAAGTGGCTGTGGATATCCAAATGAATTGGATAGAATCAGGGGTCAGTTAGGGGGTGCAGGTTCGATTTGCTGGGTGGGAAGGGCCAACCCTCTGCTTTTGAAATCCCCCCTCTGGTCCTGTGAGATGAAGTCAGTCAACATACTAACACTGTTGAAAGTGGCATTGGTCAAGCTAGTGAACCCTAACCTTCGTATGGAGTATTTCTAACTCAGAAATACTGGGAATATGTCTGTACGCCTTTTGTTATGTTGTTTGTTTGTCCACAGACGCTAAGAATTGTATTCAGATGGCATGGATGCCAGGTTCTGCTATCCTACTTACTTTGTACGTTGTTGGTTGACTAGAGTTCATGCTGCTTACTCATGACATATTGAACTTTGAAAGAATTGAAATTCTTTGTAAAACTTTGTAAGAACTTTGTAAAACTTTGTAATTCATCAACCGGTATGATGCTCTTATCCATAGTGAATTACAAGGTTGAATATGCCATGAGCAAGCAGCATGAACTCTGGTCAACCAACAGCCGGGTAAAAGGTCAATAAAGCAATAAAGTACTACGAAGTAAGTGGGATAGCAGAACCTGGCATCCATGCCATCTAAATACAATTCTTGGCATCTGTGGACAAACAAACAACATAACAAAAGGCAATAGGAAAGGGTTGGTGGGGGGAGTAGTGTGGTTGCACAAAGATCAAATCCAGGAAAGGCAAGAACTGCTGTCCCCCACAGTACAATGGCCAGGGACTTTTATTCAGAACAAAACAGAAACATAAATAAATAGAAAA
This sequence comes from Gymnoscopelus microlampas, assembly GCF_963454915.1. Classification (NCBI taxonomy): domain Eukaryota; kingdom Metazoa; phylum Chordata; class Actinopteri; order Myctophiformes; family Myctophidae; genus Gymnoscopelus; species Gymnoscopelus microlampas. The sequence goes on from NC_139958.1 coordinate 34,070,591, forward strand.
CTCATCAATAATATAATACATAACTGAAAGGCTGGTCCCTATTAGGCTGGGCCGTTATCTGGCTTATCGGTCTGAAGACAGCTCTGTCCTCCTTTGCTGAGCTGGTGTCTCCCAAAAGCCCTTCTCTTTCCAGCTGCCACACACAAACTGAGGGTAGCAGACAGTGCCTAGTTTTTCAGAAGCCTGGCTGTGTGTGTCTGGAGCTGTCTATGGAGCCAATGAGCAGGAATGTAGCAGCCTTCAATCATTCCCCTCAGTCCATCACACTATCTACAGTATATATAGGCAACAAGTGCAGATGCAAAGACAGTAATGTGTGCTGGAGGGTGAGGTGAGTCTGAAGAGGTGAGTTTTCAGACAAGTTGGGGAGTAAGTGTACAGTCCACAGTCAACACATTGACAGATAGAGGCCAATCAGGCCATTCCAGTTTCCAATTGACTGTTTTACAGCAGTAAAGGGGTAGTTTGTGTGGAAGAAGTGCTCAGAATCATAAAAAGTAAAAGTAGCAATAACACAATGTTGAAATACTCTGTTAAAAGTAAAAGCCCTGTATTCAAAATGTTACTTCATTAAAAGTACAAAAGTATTGGCATGAAAATATACGAGCAGTGCCAAATTAAAAGTACTACATTTTTTCAAAACATTTTCCAACTTTTCCAAAAACAGCCGAATAAAAGCTCACACCGGGTCCCATTGTGAGCTTGAATTACAATAAGTTATTGAACAATTTAAATACTCCTGCACCAAATTGTTTTACTTGAATAAAGGCACTTATTTATTTCCACCACTGGAAACTGAGACAGACATTACACTGTATTTGCCATGCTGAAGTGTCCTTCAACAAAACCACATTTTCTCCTTTTGCTAAAATGAGACTTCAATTTCCACAGAGAAAATTGCACTACTGCTGGGTGAAAACTTCCTTTTGAAATAAGTGTTGTTTTTCCCCAGTCCATTTGCTCAGGTTTCACACTCACAGTCATGAACATGTTATAAACAATACATGATAGACTATGAAAACTATATATTCAAGTAAGACAAAAGAAAGGACCAACACAGCACACAGTAAAATCCTCAGTGTTCATTTATCCATTAAACAAACTTAACTCAGAGAGTGTATAAATGTACTCAAATGTACCCTTGGTTCCAGGCTCCTTTTGGATACATTTGTATACTCCTCATCATACAGCCCCTCAAAAATACAGTGTAAAATCGTGGCTGATAATTTAACTCTGAGAGCGTTCCATTCTTTTGGATACATTAACACTAGGATTTTACTGTGTACCAGTGGCTCTGAGTCAACCATCCCAAACGCAGGATTGCCGTTTACCAGAATCATTCTCTTATAAACAGAATGTGTGGATTGATTGTTCCATTGTAATTGCACTTTTACTGTTGTACGTGCTCTATACTGCTGGGAGGCGTGAGCGAAAAAAACAGCCTACTTTTCAGTTATAAGTGATATAATGGCTCTTGAAAGAACGTTATAAGCTCCCAGCTCATGCAATTTTCTCATTACAAAGAAGGAATAAAGAAAGTCAGAATATAGCACCATTTGTCTACTGTATTTCCTATTTAACTGGTACATTTAGTAAAATTCCTAAAGTGACATTTACACAACTGTTCTGAATGTACTGTATACCTATACGATCAGAAAGCAAGCAGCATTGCTCACAAACTTTGAACAAGTGCACCTTGCAGATACATAAGTTTTGTATCTGTACGCTTTCAGAAAACGTGCGCAGAGATGCCGATGGACAGAGTATTTGTACATGTATTTAACTGGAGAATAAACAGTCCTCTACATAATACTATCATACTATAATTCTAGTAAGGGCGTAGTGGTGAGTACGGTGGTGAGTACGTGAAGATACCCGGTTCTCCTCAGTGGCTGGAGCAATTGCTCTGATTTTGCACACAGCCATTGACCATTACCATCTGAACTTAACTGTGAAGCCCGTTTTTCAATTTCACCAAATCTCAGCTTCTTATTAGCGTTTTTGTGTCAAACACTGTCGCCATGGTTACGGGGCTGCCCAGCTATGGGACGAACTGCCTCCCGGGTTGCCAGATCATGTGCGCATATCCCCCCACGGATGCGTCGACCGGGTATGGTCTAGTAATAATAATAATAATAGCTTGAATTTATTTAGCCATTTCATGAAACCAAGATCGCTACATGGTTCAGTAGGCTTGTGCTGTGTTGATCAGCTTACAGAGGATATACGATAATATCAATACGTGACCAATACAAACTTCCATCATGGACTCAAAAGCCTTCAAATCAAAAAATAAATAAATATATATATATACATATATTGTTTAACACTTGAAAAGAAATGAAAAAGACTTCTTGCAAAGAAAGAGAACAGCAACACTTTCTTAATGACGAGCAGATGTTTGAAATGGAAGGATTGCAGACTGTTTTATAGTGTGTTTTTTTATGGAATAGAAACCAACTTTTATTGATGACAAGAGTGGCATAACAGATGAAAAATCGGTTACTTTCAATTGTGTGTGTGTGTGTGTGTGTGTGTGTCATAGACTGTATAAATGGTGTGTGTGTGTGTGTGTGTGTGTGTGTGTGTGTGTGTGTGTGTGTGTGTGTGTGTGCGCGTGCGTGCGTGCACGTTTTTAAAAACACCTAAGTATTCAATTCCAAAGTATATTTTCTTTTTATTATCAATGCAAACACTTTCTCCAAAAGACTCAAAGGTTTTTCCAGAAATGTTCATAAAATATAAACGATAGTGGAAATAGAAGATCTACAAGCTTGAGCTTGTAGAAATAGGTCAAAATTAAACACTTTATTCACTAAAAAAGTTACATAACACAACTTTACCGTAAGTACAATACTCAAGTGTAATGTATTTTGTTGCTGTCCACCACTGGTATTGAGGAACCTGCTCTAACCACAGGTGCACCTCTCTAGTGTCTCTCTGGGAGTCAGAAATATGACTGCCACTGCTGGCTGACACCTTGGAATTGTTAGGGTGTTGCTGCTGCTTACTCCGTCCTTTTGATTTATTCCCTGCCACCGTGGTGCGGCCATTGTGAACAGCATAAAGTCCACCAAATGAGACTATAGAACTGCAGGTATAATTTCCCTGCCAAATTCCCCAGAAACAACAGCTCCTCGGGGTGTTCTGTGCAGGAGAATGTCGGGCCCTCCGCCTCGGACAGGAAACAATTACCGGCTGAACAGGAAGCAAATGGCCTCAACTGGGACACAACCCAATGACCGCCAAGTTCAGTCCACTAAAATCAATAGAAGCAATGTACAGGTATAATACAGAATGTGCTCTATGGTCCTCAAATAGCACAGTGCAATGGATTGATTTATGGCCAGAGGCAAAACTGGAAAAGGGCCAGACCATATAGCAGGTGTACAACTCTTGAACCCTCGTCTACTGTGCATCCCCCAATTGAAGCACAGTTTTCCACTGTGACTCATTCTAAATGGTTACATGTTGTTTCTTTTACTACAACACAGTGTACAACACGGAACACACACTAAAACATGAGAGACAGCGAGCTTTTGTACAGTATGATCAATTCAAGGTTGTGTATTGTACACTGGGTTTGCCAATTAAACCAGTTTACTCAGTCCAACGCAATCATAATGATTCGGTCCAACAACAGTGCACATAAAGCTGGGTTGTGGCACATATCAGCATCTTCCCTGAGGGGTTATACTAGCTTCAAATGGGTTTATTAAGCACTCAAACCCTACAGTATATACTTTGTTGTACATCAAATAGCGGAAATTGCCGATCTGATCATGATTGAGAGACAGTACATGAACAGCCTATATGCCACCAGTATCTTACCTCATATAGTATAATTGCTACACTGTAGCTTGTTGACAAATCATTTGGTGCTTTAATATTGCTGTACGGTTCACTGCACTGACCATGTAGTAAAGCAGACATATTCTACACCTCAGCCTCAGTTTACATTTCACTCCACTTAGACAGACGGCACTTTACAATCCGTTTTATGTTTCACTGTGCCGACTGTGCAGTTAAACATAGGTAGCCAATATATCAGTCTGGGTAGATTTTTCATTAGTCAAATCGGTGGGTGGAAGTCAAGCGTGGTGTAACACTAAATGAATCTGACTATGGGAAAAGGCCACTTGTCAGTATCCGTGCTAAAACTGGGAACATGCAGTCTCCTTGCTCTGTCATCCAGGCTGGAACTGAAAGAGCATTTGAAAAATACAGAAACAATAGCTGATTAACTATTATATACAGTAAGTAAAGCCTGGACTATTTGAGCTTAGATTTTTTTTTCTTTTCTTTTTCTGACTGACTTGTAATAAAGTGTAAACACTGAAATGCTTGAACCCACTCTAACACATGAAAACTGTTATCAGCACTAGAGCTGATATGGCAGTTGCTGACCACTCATTGCAAGCTAAATTGCCACTGTGTACTGAAGTGTCACCATGAGTGACCTCGCTGTGGAAGGAACTCAACGTGTGCTAGAATTCAGTTGTACTGGAGCCTATCTGGGTGCAAAGGAACCAAAACACAGACTAGAAAACAGCCAGCGACCTAGGGCAGGCCCACCAGAAGCACCTGCTGTGTTTTCAACCAACTCCCTGTCCGCACTGTCGGTCGGTCGGTCTGTCTGTCCGTTTTCCATCTGTGAATAACAAAAGTCTGCTGTCACGCCCCAACTGCCACGTTCACATCCGCTTGAATGTTTCCCCAAAATAGGGCCTAGTAGTCTTGTTTGAATGTAATGTGCTTTAATTGCTTGTACACAACATAAGGAGCTTGGCCAAGAATAATGAGGATGAGTTTGAGGATCCAGCTGGGAGTGAGATGGAGTTAATTTAGGAAACATAAAAGTGCTTTTGATTGTTTCTTTCCCTGTTGTCATGAAAAGGTTGCTGGTAAATAATTGCTTCTCAAGGCCAAATTATTTACCCCGAGCAGTGATTCATACGAGGCAATTAATGTGACGCAGTGTAGCCCCAGAGATCACTACAGGAGAGAATGAGAAAATAATAGCATGTTTGGATATTGACAAAAGTAAACTAATTTTATACCAGTATATATGATTCATTAATTCTTCATCTACTGATGAAGGAAAGCTGTGGCAAGAGTCAGCTACACTATGACCATACAATAGTGCTTATAATGGCTACCAACATACCATTTATATGGTACTTGAGACTAAATTATAACTAATTAAATCTAAAGGTGACTCTTCACCAAACAGACTACTTCAGACTACAACAGACAGGTAATCATGCTGGCCTCTCGCACCTGTTTTCAGCCCTATAGTAAGCCTTAAGTTTAGAGTGCAAACTTCCCTCATTTTAGAATTTTCAATTTTCAATTTTAAGAGAGAGAGAGAGAGAGAGAGAGACTTATTATGTACTTAAGGCGTTTTATTTCATTTTTAATGTAACTTTATTATGTACTTTAAGATTTTTTTCTTGTTTTCTTAGTTCTTATTTTAATGTAAAGCACATTGTTTTCCTTGTTTTCACCCTTTTATGAATTTAACATTTAATGGGTTGCAGAGTGAGCACAATACCACTTGAATCAATTTTTTTCTGAAGTCAAATTTAATCATTATAATCTCACAGGCTTAATTTGTCCAGGCAGAGAGAATGAGGCACTGTAGAGGCATCAATTAACTTATGTTTTTAGATTAATCACGTCCTAAGAAATGGAATTCTACATGACCTAAATGGATGAACCCATAAAAGTGATCGTGGTCAAATGATTGCTTTCTTCGTTTATGAGTGCCGATTCTTTTTAATTTGTTTACTTTCCATTTATTTTTCATTAAGGAGTTATCGTGGCTGTGATTGGAGCTCCATTTGGCAAATAGAACTCCTCTCAGGGGAAGGGAATAGCATTAAGCAGGGAGACTGAAAAGTGACTTTTAATGGTTTGTAATAAGCCAAGGAAGCCAGAAGCCATGCAATATCTATTTCTGCCTAAAGCCATCAGCTCCCTGATCCATGACCAATCTGATCACTGCAGCTTGCAGGGAAAAATAATATGCAAAATGTCATAATCTACTCAAACAGCTCCTTACTTCACACACACTGTAAACTGGAGGAGAAATGGTGAAAGCAGACAGACAGCTCCTGATCTATGCAACACGGCCTCTCAGGCTGTCGTCTGGAACTCACAGGGGGTTCATGATATACTGTAGTAGTGAGTCATTTTAAAGCATGTGGTTCTCAAAGTGGGGTCTGGGGACTGGCAGGAGTCCTTGAGGGGGTTCCAGGGGTCCCCAGCAGAATTCGGAATAGTTTAACAACATATTTCACAAATATCGGAAATAGGCAATCTACAAGCTCACCGCGCATTGCATCGCGACACAAGTAATGTACACAACTTCAAATCATTGGTGTAAATGAATTGTCTTTATCATTCATCATCTCACAGGAATTTTCAAAACCAGTCCTTCAGACATGAACTTACCAGAGAGAGAGAGAGAGAGAGAGAGAGAGAGAGAGAGAGAGAGAGAGTCTGACAATAGATGTAATGCCTGATTGAAAGAGAAAGATAAAAATGATGAAAATGTCATGGTTTACGACACGACCAAAACACAGGAAAGATTTTTGTGTATACCAAGCTCAGTTATTGAGACAGGCATGATACAGAGGAAGGGCAAAGGAGAGCAAGGCTTATATACACAGGCTAATGACACAGGTGAACACAATGCACAATCAACACAGGTGTAACACAAGACAAAGAGGATGGGATGGAGCCTGAGGGGAGAGTGCCATCTGCTGTGCAGGTAGGGGCAGCACAGGAGAAGACAGGAGCCAGAACGCCTGCCATTACTTAACTTTTTTGACGTCAACCTGCTGTCCCAATTTTGGGCACATCATTTCGGGCACTGGCCTACGCGGGGACCGCGCAAGTTGGGAACGATGGAAGTTGGGAATGCATGCCCCACCCGGTTATGCAATACCCATTGTATCCGTTGTACCCATCTGTACGTCTGTGTCCCTTTTATGCCCATACTGTATTATGGCGATCTCTGTATCTGTCTGTCTGCCTGCCTGTGTCGCTTTTATGCCCATACACGGACATCGCTATATCTGTCTGTCCTTTGTCCCTTTCATGCCCATATATGGACATCCTTGTCCTCAGTATATGCCCATGTATGTAAGGCATGTTACGTTTGTGACAGTCACCGCCCACCATCCACTGTTCACCCAACGTGTTTGTGACGCCCACCTCTCCACCTCTCCACATAGGCTGAATTTGTGACGCCCACCATCGGCCCAGCGTCCGCCCTCAAGGCAATTTTAATAGGATTGATCGGCTATTTTTGATCGGCTATTTTTGAATTTTCTAATTTTGAAAATATGAATCAAATCAAAGTGTTTCAAATGTAATTAGAATAGATCTACTTTTTTGACAAAATGTTAGAAAAAATATCGGTAATCGGTAGACAAGGACTCTTCAAAACATTAGCATCAGATCCCAAAATCTGTCATGGGTTGGGCTCTAGAGGAGACTGGAGGGACAGGCAGGAGAACAGAAGAATAGGAAGCGATTGAAATGAGATAGAAGGGAATAAATGTGAAAGGGAATGTCAAACAGAATTTGAACGGAAGACAGAATGACAAGTCTGAGAGAGAAAAAGAGAGAAGCAAGAAGCAAGAAACTATTGGTACTCCCAGGATAATACATGATGAAGTGAGTGATTGCTCAGTCTGGCTGAATATACTGGACTAGTTTTTACTATGACTGCTGGTTACGGACGATTGTCCCTCATCGCAAACTCCTCCGTGTGTCATTTTGAAAGTGTAGAAATTTACTATTGAGATTCAGTATTTTGCAAAGTGTCTGCTGTGGATCAACATAGGCTGAAGAGATGAAATGGCAAAAGTGATTTGATCGACACAGTGGCCTGGCTCGCCTCAACGGAGCTGCAGTTCTAAAGACATAATGCCAGAAGAAGAGGGCATCACAGTTGAAGATGGATCGTGCCAATCTGCTAGGTCAGTGGTTCTCAACCAGTGGTCTGGGGACCACCAGTGGTCCTTGAGTGGGTTCCAGGTGGTCCCCAGCTAAAAGATGGAGAGTTGGTAACCAAATGGACCCTTATAGATCTGTAACTCTTGAGAGCGTAAAAAATATTAATAATTTAAATTATTGTTAAACATCTGCATTACTTGATGTACAAGAAGTCTACACAAATAGAGAATGTAGAAGGATTGTTATTTTGATCGACGTTTGCCTGTTATCTCTCTATTGGGTCCAGCATGGAATTGTGGACAAAATCGCATCCAACGATAACAAAATATTCTAAGCCTTGAGTCAAAATCTAATCAAATGGTGGTCCGTGGGCTCAAATGCCGAATAAATAATGGACCTTGATATGAAAAGGGTTGAAAACCACTGAGCTAGGTGATCACTGGCTCTACATTGCCCTTTCAACAAGCAGATTTAAATGAGTCTTTTGGGTGTACTGTGTACTGCAGCTTTGTAACCTGACAGGATAGAACTTTTAGCAAAGTAAAGGACAATGGCTATTATGAGCAATGGTCACATAGTAGCCTGGCTCCAGCCCCTGAAATCACCAGCCTCGCATTCAGGGTCTGGTGACACTGTAAAAGGCGGAGTTTTCTCGGTTGAAAATCTAACCGGCGGCCCGGCCCAATCCAGTATGAATCAATCGCTAAAGAGTCCCACTTTGGCCACGCCCCCATCTCAGAAGACGGCTGCACTGAGAGGGCTTTCAGACTGAATAATGGAGTGAAACGAAATGAAAATTCAGGCTGAGTGTCAGGCTAGTCACATAGAGGTTAACCACTTAAACCCTTTATAATTTTTTGACTGGGGTCCCCCACGGATCTACACTTGGCCCCCTCCTTTTTCCCCCCTGAACATTTCAAACATACCCATAAGCTTACAACAATACGCAACTTGACTGACAAGAATAGGGACGTCTAAAAAAATGAATTCATATAGATCTTCTTTTTGTAGATCTGCAAAATGTGCTATTTTCAATGACCGTTCGCCTGTTTTCTCTGAATGTTTGCCTATTACGTCATGCCCACAATAGGGATGCTAGGGTTCATGTTGTTAATTACTTTCTCTAAGCGAGGTTGATGCAGAGGGCATCTATGTACAGAACCAGGCATCCAGCCAGCTCTTAGATGAGCTAAAGCATCTCCATTTAATTGGTTTAAAAGGTTCAATATAGTAATGTAACTACTATGGTCCTTAAGCAGACTTATTTCAAAGATGTTAACACGAATGTTAAACTGCACACTGTCAGTATTTATTCCAAGCAGGCTGCAACACAGACAACAGGTCTTGTGTCTTTATTAGTTGAAAATCTGTAATGTTACTGGTGTGCTGCATTCCTTGGGACATGGTTAACATGTACATTCCCATCTTCTTTTCTATCTCCCTGTGGATCCTTATTGCATTTCTGAACACGAAGCGGAATGTGTGTGTGTGTGTGTGTGTGTGTGTGTGTGTGTGTGTGTGTGTGTGTGTGTGTGTGTGTGTGTGTGTGTGTGTGCGCGCGCACGCGTGTGTCAAATTTAAATTAACACTGATTTGACTGTTAACAAAACAATGCAAGGATGTGAAGAACAGAGCAAAAGCACACTTTTTTTATTCACTTGACGACTCACTGTGCTTTCTTACCAGATGTGGAACTCGAGCATCTTAAGCACCAGCTGCCAAAAGGCTGAGTGGTCCATTGGATGCTGTGAGAGTCTCTTAAAGCTGTAAGTGTAACCTAGCAACAATGTGCATGAGTGGTGCATCACAGAATGTTGAGGAATACTAGAATAAGAACAGGTTCTGGAGTCAACAGATTAATCCAAATCTGTTTGTTGAATACAAAATACAGTCGAATCAAAATACAAAGTCAGCGTGTGACTGTTCAGGATAGTTCTTGATCAAACATTTAGTTTAGGACAGAGAATGGATTACAGTCTAGTCAAGACTCACTATAGCATTCCTCTCGTGGCCACCCTTCAGCTGATCTAACAGACCATTGAGTTGGAGTTGAAATGGATCATCTCGGAAGCTACCTTATGTTTAGCTCTACAACAGGGGTCTTCAACGTTTTTTCAGGCCAAGGACCCCCTGGCTGAGAGAGAGGTGAAGCAAGGACCCCCCTCTATATTGTATAAAGTTGTGTTTCAGATTAAACTTTTTTTTTTTACTTAGTCTGCTCTTTTCCCCTCTACACCTATACCTCTTTGTCAAAAATAGCTGATGTAAAAACAAAAATCATATCACACAAATATTTGGCGGCCCCCCTGTAATAACTCTGAGAACCCCCAAGGGATCCCAGACCCCCTGTTGAAGATCCCTGCTCTACAAAATAATCTCCACAAATCAACTTCTATTATGAATTGGGTAGTGTTGACTACAGGCTTTATTTTCTGAAAAGAATCATAAAAAAAATACAGCAACGAATTTAACCATCCATTAGTTATGTGAACCACAGCAAAAAAACATTTACCACCCAATTAACCACTTAAACCCCAAACGTTGTTGAGCGCAGTCCGTCAGGGCTCTATGCTAGTGTATTTTCTGTTTTCGGCCCACATTAAATATCTTTGCTGAAAATAGCTGATGGGCAACAGCTTGTCGTTCTTCTATTGTCTGTGAAGGTTTTCCCAGAATACAGGCTGGTGTTTAAGTGGTCAAACACAACCATGGGGAGCAATGGGATGTGTGCACAACCTTGAAAATTACACCTTGTATCGAGATCTTCCAACAAAACCGCTGTCTGCTAAATGTGCATTAACTGAACTCGCATAACATGGTAGCACTGTGATGATGCATGAACACTGGAACAATGACAGGAGGAACATGGTTCAGTGTAGCAAGTTGACAAAAAGGAAAGAAAGAAAAAGAAAATAACGGTTGATGCTTGTTTAGTCTATGATGGGGTGGAAGGGGGTCAAATATGAGCAAAGTCGGCTATACTACTCCTGATTTAATTAAGTAGATGGGGGCAAAACTATAATTCACACATAACTACAGTAGCAAAGCTGAGGCCGTCCATCAGCGTGGATCAAAGTGCCATTACAATGCAGTCTTATTTATTTCATAACCTCATCACCTACTTCCAGGTCCCTCGGGTAGGAGATATATGGTGCCTCTTTATGGCCTTACATCCAGGCGCCTGCCTTACGAAGGCCTGGATGAGCTGGACTCAGTGTGCTAATAGCTTCCATGGACATACATGCATACGCACGCACGCACACACACACACACACACACACACACACACACACACACACACACACACACACACACACACACACACACACACACACACACACACACACACACACACACACACACACACACACACACACACACACACACACACACACACACACACACACACACACAGACACACACACACACACACACACACACACACACATTCTGGGCGTTCCACAAGTGTGGAGAGGACATTGCTTTCTTTTAAAGACCCTTTTACATTTAGAATTTTACCTTTTATAGAATATAGAAATAGAAAGTACTTTGCTGGGTGTTTTAATTGTGGTGTATATTTATGTATTGTCTTGTCTTGAATGTATGCATTGACCCGAGCAAAACGATTTTCCCTTGTGGATATTAAAGACATCTATTCTATTCTATTAAAAGCTCCAAAGAAGGAAAATTGCAGCAGATAGGAAGGTCATGCAATGGCAGAAACACACACCAGCCAGGGGGGGCTGGAGGTATTCTTTCAACAAATGACCCAACCAAAGTTACAGCCATCCTTCCATGACCCAGATTCATCCACATTATAGCTCTCATATCCGCTATAAAACATTATGTGGGCATGCATATCATAACATACAGTACTGTATTAACTTTGTCCCAAAGGAGATACACAACAAGGTACTGAAAGAAAAACATACACACTTTCCTTTACCAATTATTTTGAGATTGTCGTCAGTGTAAAATCAATTTGGGACTGTTTTTGATGGCAATTACTACTACTAGTACATAACAAAGTTATTCTTGTCAATCAAAAGAACATGTAGCTTACCACTAAAAAACACTAAAATACAACAAAAAGCTATCCACAAAACTAGTGATATTGAGACTTTTTATTGTGTGGCTAATTATTTTTCAGTTACAACACTAACCCTGAGGCATGGTAATGGTTTGTGCAACATGCTTATGCTAATCTCTTATGTTGGTCAAGGAAGGCTTTTTAGCCAGATATTTCTAGTTCATACAACTGTATATCTATTGCTATGGTGGTTAAAACCCTAAACCAGTTAAATGAAAACTATATGGATTGTATTTGATTTTATGGGTCAACTCAGTTAATTATTATAAAATGCTGCAGTGCAAACATACCAATCTATGAAAAATAATAGTAAACAACTTGTCTGGGTAATAAATGTTGGCCTCTGCTGGTAATTACATTTTCCCTCCGTCTACTTTGCCTCCTCGTCTCACTGTTCTCAGAGACAATATGCAGGACATTGTTTTGACAGTCATTCTCTCACTCCTCTCTCATGAGCAACCAATCTATCGTGACATCCAGATGGTGGAGCTTCCAACTGAACCAGAATGAGCCCTCATGAGGAGAGATGACAGATTGAAATTGTGATTGTGGTGCACTTATTTTTCTCTTTATTATTTATTGGTCGGATTTCACATTACTTTTCATCATGGCCAGGAAATGTAAATATCGTTGCTGTCAAGCAGAAACCTTGTATCTCCATATTTCATCCTTTTATGTTTTTTTTTGTCCTGTAAATGAATGCCCTACTTTATCATACAAGAGTGTCGCACACAAGCAGGTAAAATAGCAGATCGATCGGCTATTTTCACTATTGTAAATCGATCATAAAAAAGGAATGGTTTTGGACTTACAAGGTTTCCACCCGACAGCAGCGATATAAAGCTTATATTGAAGTTAATGCTTGTGTTTTCATTGAATCACGTCTCAGCGGTCTGTCTCATCTGTCGTGTATCACCAGTTATCTCTCTTTCACCTCCCTCATTACGGCAGACACTTCATCCCCACATCAGTTGCCATTAGTCAGTCACACTGGAAGATTCCACTCTAACGCTTGCTCTAATGTAGTGGTTCTCAAAGTGGGCTTCGGGGACCCCCAGGGGGGTTCCAGGGTGTCCCTAGCAAAATGAATAAAGCATCAAAATAAGTACTTTATGACCTTAACTTAACGATAACTTTTATACCGTATTTTACAGCTCGGTTATTTGAAAATAGGCAGAGAGAGAGAGAGAGAGAGAGAGAGAGAGAGAGAGAGAGAGAGAGAGAGAGAGAGAGAGAGAGAGAGAGAGAGAGAGAGAGAGAGAGAGAGAGAGAGAGAAGAGAGAGAGATAATCAGGGCCAGGAGTTCCTGGCACAAAATCTTTTCAGATGGGGATATGCAGCCACGTACATATCAATTTGGTGGTCCGTGGCACAAACATGTTTGACAACCACAACCATTGCTCTAATGCAAAGTACTTAATCATATACAAGGACATATAAAATGATCTTCCTGCCATGGTTTGCGAGGGGAAGAGTGAGCTTCCTAGAGACAAATCAAAAATGGTGTAAGATGCAAGGTGTAAACACACACATGCACGCACACATGCACACACACATGCACACTTTATAAAGGGAGAATTGCATGCTGCATATACTTGTAGCCTACATAAAACATTTAATTATTTTCTTTTTAGCAAATGCATTTTTGTCTTTGTCTAAACATTTTGTATGGAATCCCTACATAGTTTTATAAATGGCACCCCTGCTGTTGTAAGTAACCACTGATATATCACCGGTTAATACAGAAACCAGTTCATCTGTAATACCAGGGGTCCACTTTATTCCAGCCGAGTCACACATAGTTGTAGGCTACCATGTTCACCAACCTGTGGTGACCAAATTTGCGTACAGTGACATAAATATAAGAGTGACATACATATCAACATACACGTCCCTACAATAGTTCCCCACTTGCCACTTCATGGCACCTCAACTAATAAATATGAAGAAATTCAAGTCAACATTATGGCATTTTTGTTCCTAAATGTATGCACCCAAATGTTTTGTTTAGACAGGAAAGAGTAGAGAGATAGGATGCTGGGGGCAGAGAGGAGGAAAGGACATACAAAACATGTTTTGCGGACTGATTATGCGGCTCAACGTTTCTATATCAAGGCAAGCGTCCGGGTTGCTCAGTCGGTAGAGCTCTCGTCTTTGGACCACAAGGTCATGGCTTTCGATCCCAGGAAACTCAGCGTATGAGTAGCTAGGCTTGGGTGAGGCAAGTCCTGCAGTAAGTACTGGGATAGGGGTCTAGCGCATTATAACGGCTTGCACGTTCTCGACTGATATCGACAATAAGCCTCTCCCCGACCTACTTACTTACTTACTTACATTGTGGTCACAGACACAACCAGACAACAAAAGGAAAGCACATCAAACCACATGCCCATGGAGACTCGTGCACAAGTCTGTCTGTACCTGTGACTGTGTTGTTTGTAGTTAAGTTGTTTGGAGCGACACATAATTCAGGATTTTCTTTCTAGACATCACACCCACAGAGACACACAGACACAAACAAATTAGATGCTCCTCTATTCTCTCCAAAGACAGGGTTAGATGAAAGCCAGATGGACAGAGGAAATTTTACATCAATTCTCGCTTCTGTTACCTTGCCTTTCTTCCTTAAACACTCAGCTGGATTACTGCCTCACTCTCTGTCAGGTCCCTTCTCAAATTTTCACCGACTATCTCCATACATTCTCTGTAGTTAATCACTCTGCCTTTCTCTGTATTTTCTTGTTCCCTGTCCCCCCCCCCCCCCCCATCTGTCTATTACTGTCTCCCTCTTTTTAAATTAATTTCTCATGACCATTAGATGACAATCCGATGCTGTCGGGCAGAAACCTTGTATGTCCAAAACCATTACTTTAATGGATCCAATATACCGTAGTTATTATTTAGTAACAAGCTCAAGTCTTAAATTTTCTTGTACAAATGTTAAAAAAATTATAATTGCAAAAATATCAATGCGTTCCATCAAACATGTTGAGGTTATCGTCACTGCCACCCCAGGGGTAGGAGTGACGTCAGGACTTCGGTACTCTATTGCAGTGACCTTCACACTTATATACCTGCGCTCAACAGCGCCACCCTATGTCGACGCAACACCAAGAAATACATTTCTAAAACATTTGTTTTCACTCGTTTAGCTCCTACAGGGACGCTGCCATCATGCTGGGGTTCACACTGACTGTGGTCTTTGTCCGTGTACTGAAAGATGCAGGAACAGCATTTAAATAATGAATCATAGAGCAGAGGACACATACAGTCATCTATTGGGCTATTGTGAATAATTCAAGTTATATGTATGGGCAGAGGCAATAGTGGAAGGGTAAGGATAGATATAATGACGAGAAGCCTCCAAGGTATATGAGCATGGGTACCCCACGGGAAATATGCTGGGCCAGGCAGAGTGCGCACATGCGCACTTGTGCGCGCACGCACGCACACACGCACACACACACACACACACACACACACACACACACACACACACACACACACCTCAGAGTCACCCAAACCAGGCCAGCCAGGGTAACAGTTAACATGTGAGAATTAATACCACATGTTGAAATAGCAATGCATATTGCAACAATACAGTGGCTCAAAGAAAACAAACAAACATGAAAATGACTTCCAATTTAAAGACAAAGAATTGCTAGTAGACGCAGAGACACACACAGGAATAGAGACAGTAAAAGAATACGTATTACTGTATTATTTAATTCACAGTAACTCAGTTTAATATACAAATAAATTTGCCTTGCTTTGCTCTAATAAAATTCTTTGCTGTAGCAGGGCTTCTGCAAAGTGGAAATTAGTTGGGAAAGAAAAGTATGTAGAAAACACTTCCAAGCAGTTTGGGTTTTACTACTCGCTGGAGGCACTACATTTTGTACAGCCCCAGGGTCAGACCACATGAATAATATATGACCCCGTCTACCAATGTTGAAAGATTAATCAAAATGATGTATTAATGTAACGTATAGCATCAAATTTGTCGGGGCTTGGGTGGGGTAATTGTGGTTATACTGTATGATGCACAAACTCAAGCCTTTTACACCAAATCGGAAGAGGTACTTCAGGGTGTGTATATGCGGAAACAGGGCCAGGCCAGCCTACCCGCAGACCAACTGCAGCGGTGAACAGGTAAAACACCAGTCAGTCCCTACAGAGTTGTCTGTTCTTCCAGGAGAATACTGGTGTCAATACTGTACATGACATCGTCTAGTATTCACAACTTCGGACACACATACAATACATAAAACATAGACCATTTTCCCTCCTACTGTAAGTTATTCAATTTTTATGGCATTTTATAATTGCATGGTTAATAAATTAAGTCATGGACTATATACACATATTTGAATGGAATGATCTAGTTAGTACAGTGTGTGTGTGTGTGTGTGTGTGTGTGTGTGTGTGTGTGTGTGTGTGTGTGTGTGTGTGTGTGTGTGTGTGTGTGTGTGTGTAATAGACATTGTGAGGGAAAATGTCCTGGTACAATAGAAATGGCTGTTTCATGGATAAATAATTGTTTTGAGTTTAGGAAAATTAAGAAAAGATCCAAATTGGGGTTAGGATTAGGATTTAGGTTGGGAGTTGAAGTCATGCCCAATTTATACGTAGCTGTGCGCTGGTGTTCCGCATCAAAAATAGCCAATGCGTTGTGAGCTTGAAGATCAGCTTTAGTTAAAGGGTTAAAAATGACAAAAATAAATAAATAAATATGGCATTCATGAAATTACCGTCCTAAAATGGTTGATGTCCTTACAAGTATTGTAATACAAATGTAATACACACGTGAGTTTGTGTGTGTGTGTGTGCGCGTGTGCGTGCGTGCGTGTGTGCGTGTGTGTGTGTGTGTGTGTGTTGTGTGTTTACACTCTGACATTCAGATGCACGCCGGTGGGTGCGCACACACACATACAGTACACATACGCTCACACAGGCACACAGTCAGTCAAGGGGATAGATCCTGACAAGCGTGACTTTGGCCTCTCGTCTCTCCAGGAATGTGCTAATCACAGGAAATGAGGTCTGAATTGGAAAATAACTACACTAAAAGGTTATTCAAATTGGATGACATGCTTGAGATTCCAAACCAGCCTAGGATATGAGAGGGAAGTGAAATAAATCACAGTAGCCTGCTCTTTTCAGATCATTTGGAAGATGGTGTTTTATTAAAGACCTCTATTCCACGTAGAGAAAGGCATTAAAGAAGCCTGTCTAATCTTGTCAAAGGCATGGGGTCAAAGCAGAATAACGTCTGACAATGGCAGTTATCCCTGAGACATCAGGCGGCGTGTGGGACAAATTTTAACAGACACTGTTCGATGTGTGAATTTCGTACATCTATTCACTCCAAGGCAAGCTTATTTATAGAGCACATTTCATACACAAAGGCAATTCAAAGTGCTTTACATAATTATACATACTGTATAGGCTGCGTATCCCTATCAAAACAAGACAGAGTCTAATATCTTCCATAATCTGCAAGATTGCCCCATCGGTTTAATGTAGTGCAGTTTGAATGCAAGGCGCTTTTTAGGTGTTCATTTTCTTCAATGCCAGAAGGAACCAGGATCGCCCCGGGGACCTGCTGATCAGATGACTTCTGAGTCACTTGGTTATAGGTTAGTTTAGAGTTTCATTTGAATTGAAATTGTTGTTGCTGTTGGTACACCACGCGAACGACCTTAGGCCCAATATATAATACTTACTACTTATGCACTTGTATATACTGTAAATGCAGGCAATGTTGCACATGCACACATACACAGACACACACACACACACACACACACACACACACACACACACACACACACACACACACACACACACACACACACACACACACACACACATTCACGTAAAGTGTTTCTGAATGTGTGTGTGTGTGTGTGTGTGTGTGTGTGTGTGTGTGTGTGTGTGTGTGTGTGTGTGTGTGTGTGTGTGTGTGTGTGTGTGTGTGTGTGTGTGTGTGTGTGTGTGTGTGTGTGTGTGTGTGTGAACTCTATACTACTGGCTAATGAAGGAATTCACTCAGTGCTTGTCAGAGACACAGGTACAGACAAGCCTTCAAGGAGCTCCAAGAAGCCAGCTAGATGGGTGAAGAATGGGGGTTGAGGCCAAGTCTGAGACAGTCAGACAGGGGAGAATTCATCATAAAAAATATGGAAGGTGAGAGTACTGTAAAATGTATAGGATAATACATTCATGGTCACAGAATACTGATAAGACTGCCTGTTGAGTCTAAGGCTGAATCAGAATCATTTATTCAATTCAAATATTTATTGCTGACTCAAGGTCCATCGACACATATATGTATTCAATCTCTTAAAAGAGCTTGACAGGTAGGCACCCCCAAGTCTTTGTCATCTGTGAGATCATCAGTGATGCAATGCAATGACCACAGTACTTAATCTGACTGCAAGAATGTTACTATTCAGAATAAGAAATACTGCCTTTTTATCCTCTTTACTTCGCACAATCATGATGCTATACTCTTCTTGGCGTTATACTTAATGTTAAAATCAATATCATACTGGGAACAAATCCTCAGAAGCTGTTGTAAGCCAGCACTATACGGGGAAAAGAGACCAAATCATCTTCGTACATAAGATGGTTGACAGCAGTAATACCAACAACACAGCCAGTTTTGCACAGGTTCAGTTTCCTAGACAGATCATCCATGTACACATGGATGATCACACAAGAAATTCAAGATCCATGACAAGACAGTGACAAATTACAATAGGCCTGAAGATGAGTTTCTGCACAGTGAAATTCTGTGTAAGTTCAACTCTGTGTCCAGGGCTGTCAGTTGTAGGGTTCAGCCATCAGGGAGATGCGATGAAAATAGAATTTGCGCAACAGGCGGTGCAACTGGTTGCATTTGTGGCACAAGTAGGCAAACATTCGGTGAAAATAGCAGATCTACAAGCTTACAATGTGTCGCATTACGATGTGTTGTGAGCATATAGATCTTCAATGACGACATTTGGTGCAGAAGGAAAAAAGGAGGGTGACAAGGATAGAGCCCAGGGAGAACTTGAGAGTTAGAAAAGCAATGTTTAGATAATACATTCTGATGTTCAGGAATACAAAGAAAGTCAGATGGGATAAAACAGCAATGCAATGTTTTGATTCCCTGAGATCTAACAAATCATTTCATATCCCTATAACATTCTCATTGGAAGCAGATCTAATCCTTTGTCTCGGCTGAAAATAAGTTGATTAACAATTGTCTACAGGAAGTCTGAGGTGTCATTGAGGACCTTATGAGTACATTTCTTTTCTTATAATATAATGGCTATGGGGGAAATAGAGTTTGTACGACAGACGGTCGTGCTTCTAATTGCTTGCATTTGAAGTACTGATTTATTCTACCAGGGAGTGATTTTTTCATAAACAATCAAATGAGAGAATATTACATAATTTACACCTTTCTACTGTCTGTTTCCTTTATTTCTGTTACAGCCAAGCAATAAGGAAAATACTGACATTAAGAAAAAAATGGCACTTCTTTTCAACAAAACATTGATCTCCTTGTTCAACCTTTTGAAGAAAGTGTTTAATTCAACACACCCGCGACGCGCTGTTAGGCTACATTGTAGCCTAGGTGCCCGGACCGCTACGCCAGCGGTCCGGGCCTTTAAGATATTTTTGGGGGCTTTTCTGCCTTTAATGATAGTACACAGTGGAGATACGGCAGGAAATCCTTATAATGAAGTTTTAAGTTTGGCTCCAAGCCAACCATCGATGAGATGAATCGTAACCATGAAATTTGATTCGGGTAAAAAAAAAAAAAAAAAAAAATTACAAATAAAAATAAAATAAATAAATACAAAAATGGTGAAGGTACATTTCAAAATCATTCTAAACATTTCGAAAATCTTCAACAATAGCAAAAGTAGCAGATTTACAAGCTCACAACGTTTCGCAATGTTATTTTTTAAATATGGCTTAACCACATGAACGCTATTCTGGGGCAAAAGAAGTAGGCTATATGGTTTAGGCCAGGGGTCTTCAACATTTTCAGGCCAAGGACCCCCTAGCTGAGAGAGAGATGAAGCATGGACCCCCCACTACATATTGTACAAAATCATGTTGCAGATTAAACTTTTTCATAGATAGCTGGATTTATGTTAATGTGTATTTTCAGGGAGTTATCCTTTAAACCCTCAACATTTAGTCAACTTGACCATTGGCTCTGTACTTGGTCTGCTCTTTTTCCCTCTACTCCGAAAATAGCTGATCTACAAGCTCACAACGCGAGGCGTTGTGAGCTTGTAGATTGGCTATTTTCGGCTAAAATGTTCCCCACCACACAAAGTTTTGGCGGACCCCCTGTAGTAACTATGAGGACCCCCTAGGGGTCCCAGACACCCTTTTGAAGACCCCTGGTTTAGGCGGTTACACCTGACAAGGCATCCTACTGTACACAGATACTCCTCTGTGTTGAACAGCATAAGGGCAACACAATGTACAGAGGTAAATGAATGTGATGCATGGATGTAGCTTTGTCATCGACTAACAGATCCTTCTCAACGAGTGATTGTTTTACAGTTGCTGGCATGAACCACTGTACCCAAGGCATTGCATCGGTAGAACACACATAAATAACAAGCAGGCAGTTGGCAGTAGTGAAATCTAATCTAATTTAGCAGAGAGCAAAGAGAGCATGGTTTCAGCTGACAGGGGGTTCTGCCTACACTTTCCCACCATTGCTTGTCAACTTTGACAAGTGTCCTCAAAACCTCAGGGAGGCTTTTTGTTAGTTTAATCTGGAGATGGTTGAATTCCTTTAATGGTCAAAGCAGCCTAACAGTCAGTTTGACAGTCAGCGTGTCTGGCTGCTGAAGTATTGCTAAGAACTGAGTCCATTTTTAAGTACAGTATAACAAACAGATTTGTGCTGTTGTCAGCCCAGTTTCTGGCCACAGAGAGCCTTCAAACAAATCCAGTAGTATATAGACACAGACTAGAAAGCGCTGCAAAGTGTTGTGACGCGTTGTGAGCTTACAAGCTCGCTGTACTACCAAATCGGTATCTCTCAAGCCAAAACAAAGGGTCAACAAAGTATATAAGTGGTTAATGTAGACTTGGCTCTCTCAATCTACACAGGTGTACGTTTACCTTTGTTAGAAAGACATTTTCATTTTCATATTTGAAATTTAAACTGCCATATCTTTACATGAAAAAAAATAACAATGTCTGTGCTCTTTCTATCCTGTCTAATTTCCCTGTGGAAAATGACAGTCTGAAAGTGTCTGAAAGTGACGGTGCTCCCAGGGTGGAGAATAATGGAGATTGCTTCCTCTTTTCTCCTCTACTGCTTCCTACTTCTCTGGAACCTAATTAGAAAATTGCAGCAGACAGGGTTGGGAGTAGTCAAACTACACATGATGAGATACTGCATTTTGCTAAAGATACTTCTGGGGGCACGAAACTGAAGCAATTGGGTAGGGATGGAACGCAGGTCTACAGACGAAATTTGATCAGATTACATAGTTATGTTGTTGATTCAGTAGCTGGTCAGCTACGGGTAGCTTCCATTACTTTGAAGACCCATTTCTGTATCACATTATCATTTCACAGTAAATAACTATAGTCTCAAAACTAAGTGATGAAATAATCACTGCCCAAGCCCTTTAGGCTATACGGATCATTTGGGAGAATTATGTTTTTAAGATAAAAAATGTCCCTACAAATAAACAAGGGCAATTATGATTCTCTCCCCTACC
The DNA here is from genome assembly GCF_963454915.1 of Gymnoscopelus microlampas. NCBI lineage: Eukaryota > Metazoa > Chordata > Actinopteri > Myctophiformes > Myctophidae > Gymnoscopelus > Gymnoscopelus microlampas. The sequence goes on from NC_139958.1 coordinate 34,092,404, forward strand.
TCGCCTAACATGTAACCCAGCAGACTACGATGTTGTGTGGCAACACGGTTTCAGTTTCATTATTAGCCCTATGTCAAGTGAAGCGGTAGGTAGTTCAATTATACAGTATATTGTGTCTTTGTGCCATGCTTGTTTCAACAGATCTGGGAGCAGCTAGGGGAAGTAGGACGATAGTATTTGTTCGGGACCAATCTTGACGATATTCTTTGGATTTTTTGGGGGGAAAGCAATTTGGTCAGCCAGCACATAATGGTAGCATCATTAATTTTCATGGAAACCACTACATTGCATGAAGGCGCCCATTCAAGTGAATTCACTGGGCACTGTCGGTGCCAGAACATAGCAATTTATTTATACATAAAATAACACAGGCTACACTGATATGTTGAATTATGTAATGAACAATTACCAGCTTTCCCCCCATCACTAATTCACTCTTTAGAATGCTTTAGACAGCATAGGCAGCTTGCAGGCTGAACACACTTTGAGCAGGGGGGATTCTACCTTCCGATGCCACAGCATTTATCATAAAGTGCTGGCCTCTGCAGAGATAACAATTTCACATTTATGCTTTTGCAATGTTCATGGTGTTAACACACCATGGACATTACCAAAGCATAAATTCTTCTTTTTTAACATGATTTCATTCCCTACTAGAATCATTCTGACTCTTCAATATAAAATTGAACAAGTTTAAGAGTCCTAAGAGTGGTGTGGAAAACTCACCCTATAGCTGCTACTCAACTCAACAAAAACGTGGTTTGACCCTGACTGATAATGGCATCATTAGAGCCCTCTGTGGGAATGGAGTGCTTTCAGAGGCTAATCAAAGACCACACAGCTAATCAAAGACAACCTTGCACTCTAGAGCGGCGGTTCTCAAATTTGTTCATGTCAAGGACCCCCAAATGAATGTATTTAGCCACAGACCCCCATATGAAAATATTGTGTGCCAGGGACCCCCGTATATAAATTGTGTTGTTAAAATGTTTCAAAAGTATTCCAAATATTCAAACATTTTCAAAAAAAGTTGATCTGAACTATATATAGGGTTAAAGTGGTTAAACAGATTTCTGATGCTATATCAACTCATTTGGCTGGGGACCCCCTGGAACCCCCTCGAGAAACACTGCTCTAGACCCTAGAGCTAGACCTGTCAACAGACCGATGGTTGACACCGACTCCAATGTTCTGCGCACAACCCTACTGTACCTCACCTGGACAACAGGAGGAGGAACTATGTGCAATTTGCTGTCCATAGGTTGAAAATCTCACCCACTACTCACACAAAATAATATTTACTGTATACTGGTTAGCTTCATGGTGGTGCTAAGTTTACATTTTGGGATCTAACTTTTGAACTGTCACAAACACATGTTTATTTTTTCTTGGTGGTTAATTTATTGCTGTGGGAGGCCCAAAGGATCAACACTGTCCGGTAAGTTGCAGAGACCAACGTACAGTGCCAGTGGTACTGTGATGGTATGTTTGCAAATAAGCTTAAGAATTGAAACAAAACGCATCTGAAATGGATGGCTGCCGATCCACTTCACTATTGTGACAGCTTTGTTGTGTCTAAAGACAACACAAAAAGCTATTAAAATGGCAATTGAAGTTCAGATTCAATACAATCAAGCAGGATATTTACACAGCATTTAAGAATAAACTTCACATTTTCATACATTATTTTGCATGTCATCTGTTGTGGGAATGGCACCGGGTCATCTTGTACAGGGGAACAAAATAAAGACAAACTGACTTCAATAGATAAGGACTATGCTCGTGTTTTCTGGGTCACCATACTGTTTATTGTCACTCAGGTCCACCACGCTGAATGTAGTCCATCTCTTCCACCGTCACCGGTCTCCTCCTGTATCTCTGAGGGAGCATCTGAATAGAGGCCAGCGTGTCCGGCGTGCCAGGGGACGGAGTCACAGGCCCCGGGGGTCTTGATAATGGAGGTGCGGCTGGAGGGGGACTAGGAGAACTCTGTGATGGGAAGTCGACCGCTATTTTCTTCAACGCCTCTTGGGCATTTGGTTTTGGGATGCCGCTTCTTCTGGGAAATGTGATCAGAGGGATGTGAGGCCGAACAACCTGAATGGCTGCGCGACTGACGGGAGCTGCCATTCTGGAACTGACTATGCTCCCCATGACGCCCTCGCGGATTTACATCCAGGTAGCAATGACTCTGCAGTCCCTTTCTGATAATAGTCACAAACAGCTGATCCTGTAAAGGCAAACGTTCAGGCCATACTGCCGTTCGCAATATGGGAATATTTCCAAAGGATTTCTATCTTTAATTTCTTACTCTGGCTGGCTTCTGGCTTTTGACCAAATATGGAGATGACTGATGTCATAGTTCTGTTCTCATACTGTAGATGAGTGATGTCATAGACTGGCCTCCAAGTACTCTGATAACAGGTTCTGCGTGGAGCGGCAGTGGCTCAGGAGGTAGAGTGGCCGCTTGGGAACTGGAAGGTTCCCAGTTCCATCCCGGGCTCCCCAGAGTTAGTGCCGAAGTGTCCTTGAGCAAGACACTGAACCCCTAATTGGTACAGATGAGCGGGTTGGTGCTGACTTCAAATCTCTGACGTATGTATCTCCCCAGGCCTTCATTCAAATGCTACTAAAACGGGTACAGATACACAGCACAATTCGCAAACCAGTTGTCCTCAAAACCCCATTGTTTCGATTTGACTGAGATGCTGAAGAGGAGCATGAGTCTACGAGCTGCTCCGCAAGGTCACTCGCACGCATAACAAGGCACGCCGCATGAGCCTCGCACAGGACATTAAGTGAACCAAAACGAGCGCTCCTCACAACAACTGGTTTTGAAATCGCTTACACACAACCTGGGTGCAGTCATGTATATATGTAATAAATACATATAACCGGATGGCAAGCTATAACGACAAACTTGGCTTCTGACATTTGAACCTGTCAAAGATGAATGAATCTATCCATAAGCCACACCACCAATTCATTGCATTGTGCCTTGATATATATATTTGTTCTCATAATTTGATCAAACATCAAATTGACATTTGACAATACACCCCACAGCAGAATGATGATTTTTTTTGCCTCATCACATTATCAATGACAAATATTTCCAACAAAACAAAAAGTTAACTGTCAGTCAACTGGACATTTTCATTTACTCCTAATGCCTTAAAGGGTAAGACCACTTTGGTAGAGGTTTGGGTTGTGTAGTTACCTTGCCATGATGTAACTCCAAAGGTGGACAAGAAATCAAAAGTAATTGCTCCATTGATTAGAAATTGATAATTCAAAATATGCTCCTCATTGACTTACATTGTACGGTAAAACAGCTCTCAAAGTCACTCTTTTAGCACATAAACGAACACAAACAAAGCTAATTCAGACAATATAGAACATCATCAAACCCAGTACTGTTTGTTTTTTTAATAAAAATGTGAACTTCCTGTTGATTTTACTATTCGAAGATCCGAATCCGGATCCGCAGATCCAGTCCGGGTTTTCTTCTTAATAAAAATGGTAAAATCAAAGGAAGTTGACATTTTTATTAAAAAAATAAACAGTACTGGGTTTGGTGATGTTCTATATTGTCTGAATCAACTTTGTTTGCATTCGTTTATGGGGTAAAAGAGTGACTTTGAGAGATGTTTTACCTTACAATGTAAGTCAATGAAGAGCATATTTTGAATTATCAATTTCTAATCAATGGAGCAATTATTTTTGATTTCTTGTCCACCTTTGGAGTTACATCATGGCAAGGTAAACAACCCAAACCTCTACCAAAGTGGTCTTGCCCTTTAAAAGCATGTCTAGGATATTAAAACAAAAATAAGAACTAGGAATATTAAAATAATGCGCAGTAGTCAGGTGGATGGCTTGATTTTCTTCTTTGACTTGACCATCAGAGGCTTAAAGGCAGCCTCGCAACATGGGCAAATGGGACTGAATTTGCAGAATATTGATAAACACACTGAACATACATGACCAATTTCAACGAGGTTACGATGGCAAAAGCACGCAGGTCTGTAGTCTACGTCTACAGGCGGTGGCAGCACCAGCTGTGAGCGTTGGTCGGCATCGGGCAGAAATATCCACAAGAGGTATTGCGCTAGAGCAATCTTCTGTGGTACTTTTACGTACAAGCCTCCAGTCATGTCGCAAGCCTGCTGAAGAAGACTCGAGTCTAAGTCCAACACACAGGCGTCTATCAAGATATTCTGCTTTTGAGCAGCAAAAACCACATTCATGAAGTTGGTGTACTGGAGAGCACAGTCTTCGGCTGCTGCACCAGCTACTTTTACCACCAATATTCTTGATTTAATTTCTTGTCCAGCTTCCAGCTCCTTTGTGACTCTGTGAATATAGCAGAGAGCTTTCGCAAGGGATCCAGTCAATAACGTATGAGTTGAATGTCCCTTTACCTCAACTCTTGACATGACATTCCTTATATCCTCAGTAATAAGGTTATTGGCAACCGATAGAAGTTCATACTTCCCATCCCCACTTGAGGATGGCACATGTCCTGCAGGGCCATCCCCAGCACCACCCCTTTCCCTCCAGCTCTTACTGGGATACAGAAAGTGACTGTCTTGACAGTGGCTGGCAATAACAGCCAATCTGTTTGTCCTGGACATGACCATGTGTGAGTTACCAACGACCATGACAGCATCCAAACACTTGGATAGGGTGAACTCTGCATCTCGCTGCTGGGCTTGCTGTCCCCACCAGATGGGATTTACATCCACAACGATGACTAACAGATTGAACTCATCCTCCAGTGGCATATCGAGGGGCGGGACGTGGGTGTCGGGGGGAGGGAGTCATAGATATCAGATGAAATTGGTCAGGTTTTTTGTTTCCGGGCAGGGGGCACTTCCGTTGCGTGTGTTTCCGCCTCTGTCCTCTCAACCATATACTGTAGACTGACCAGAGCTCACACACAACAAACAGTTGCCTAACAATGCCGATTTGCGCACTCCGACACATAGGTGTGAGGGCCGCCAACTATGTCGCACCGCAAATCCGACCAATATGTCTAAATCATAGTGTCGGGGGCTTTGTCAGACCCATTGTACCCGTCTGTTTACCTGTGTCCCTTTTATGCAGACGCAGAGATCTCTGCGTCTGTCAGTCCTTGTCACTATTATGCACATATATGGAGAGCCCGGATGTCATCAGTGTATGCCCATATATTGGAATGCCCATATATGGGCATATTGGTTGGATCGGCAGCTCTGGACAATTGGATATCTGAATTACTCGGGCACCGCACTCCCTCAAGTCCTTGCCGCTGCGCGTGCCGAGTTTGATATGCAAATGACCATATATGGGCATAGCGGTTGGATCTGTGGCTCCATACAACCGGATCTCTTTATCCGTCAGTCCTTGTCCCTTTTATGCCTATATACAGTATAGAGATCACTGATGTCATCAGTATATATGCCCATATATATGATCATAGGTACTTCACCAGAGGGAATTATTCTGACGTTGTCCCCCCAAGTTCAAGTCGCTTAATTGTATAAATGCATTCTACTACGCAGCCACAACACAGCTCTACCAACAGTTTAACTTATCCATTAAGGTTTGAGGCTGACCTAAAAGCATGGCTCCACAAACATTCAAATTAGACTTAGTTAGTTCCGCGGCTGGCCTCCCCCCAGGGTTGTTAACAGCTCACGCCCTGTGAGGGACATCCTCAATGAAAATGTTGCATTTGGGGTTTTTTCAGTATGTGGCTGTACAAGGCTTCCTCCCTTGATTTTAAGTCTACACATGCACCTGTGTAATAATATGCAGCAAACCCCTGAATGACTATGACAAGTCAAATTAATACCAGTGTTTTGTATTGATATGAGTGATAACTGATAACATTTTCTGGGTAGCAGAGGCATACCGAATTATAAAATCTATGATAATACAAATTTCCAATGCACAAGACAACTTAAATGGCAAACAGAGAGAAATAGCAAATATGAAAATAATATAAAAACACTGTTCACACATGGATTCCATCACCCACGCTACTTTGGGGAACGTGTCGTTGTTCAAAGTGTTGAGTAATTGAGCGCTCTGTATTCAGAGGGAGTCGTGTGACGAGGTATTTGGAAGCCTTGCAGGGAGTTGTGGGATTCGTAAACCGATAGGGACCCCTGGAGCCTTGAGCAAAAAAGAACTGTCATCCTGTGACAGTGATGAAGTGATTCTTTAAAACAGTATATGGAACCAGATGCAAATTAATTAGCGTCTAAGAGGATAGAGAAAAAGGCTATTTCTGGAGGCTGGCTTGTGGCCATCACCACCAATGCACAACTGCTGTTGTTATATCTCCCCAAACCAGAGCATAGGATTATAACCCGGCAGAACGCCAGGTACATACACCTACAGTGTGGATTACAATTATAATTTCAATTCATGGCATTTAGCAGACACTCTTATCGAAAGCGACTTACAAGTGCAAAATCATGTAATCTAATCATGAACCATTCAACAAACAAGGTAAATTACAGTAGTAGATTGTGAAGAAACTAGGAAACATCACATGTACAGTAGCATGTGTCTAAGCAACACGCTATCTAATAAATAACATTCTTAACATTTGGTGGTCAAGAAAAAATGAAATGACACCTGGATCTAGGTCATACACAGCTAACCTGAGTGTTAATTTAACTCCCCCTGAGAGGGTACAGGTTTCATTTGGATAAATAGATTTGACTGTGTTACCGAGTTACATATATAGAAAATTTAACTGTTTACTGAGTCATAACTGAGACCTAAAATCTTGTCTTGTGAGAACTGAGGACACAGGTGGCTTGAAATTGACTTACGAGATGGTTAAGGTAGTTATCATATTGTCTAACATTTTGTTAAAGGGATAGTTCACCCAAAAAATTATTGGCTTAGGAATGCAACAAAGTAAAAAAAACATCCATGCATTTTGGGGGTGAACTCCCTTTAAGTATAGTTGAGTTTAGAATGAAGTATCCTTAATATACTGTGTCTTTTATATAGTGCCAAAATTGACAAAACAGTGAAATAGCTACTGCTTAGTGCTGCTACTAGTTGTAGTAAATATGCCAATTAAAACTGAGGAGAAGACAGTCGTGGCACCAGTAAAAAACAAAAACATCCCCACCCATGGATCAGATCTTCTCAATCATTCTTAGCATACAAATTCCCTACAGGGATTTCGTAATTAAAACTTTCATTAATTCAATATTGTTGTGAAGGTCTGTGGGGGGAATGCATAGCGCTCATTAGGAGGTAATTGCCTGTAGTTTAAGGTCTATTTCACAGCTGAGCAGCCCACTGAACTCTGTGTTGCAGATGGTGATTAGCTGTTTACTAACAGGCTGCAGTGCAAAAGATTGAGGATGGATGTTAAGGTGGCGCTCTGGCCCTTTTATTCACATAAACAACCAACAATCTGGGTAAATAATATCCAGATGTCAAAGTTATGTGACATGTAAATTTCATGTGAATATCAAGTGTATTGTTCATTATCAGGTGGTTGAGCTTTGCAGAGTGCATAAAACAGGCTGAAAGTGTAAAACTTTGAAGTGCTTAATTTTCTTTTTTTAAATAAACTGGCTGTGGCATTGATGAAAGGAGACAGAACGCAGATGCATTATAGTTTGTTGCATATAATTACCCTGAAGCCTAGTCGAGTTTGAGTTACATACAACCGGCATAATATGGAGCAAAGCACAGGGCAAGTGTCATTGCTAGTTTACCACCAACACAATTGTAATTTTCATGTTGTATGAGTCCCACACAAATGCCCATTGGCACACAGTATGTGTGGTCATGCAAATTATTGATATTGCTATCTTAGGTTGAGCAAGAAAAGTCAGAACGTGATTGCAGTCCCCCAGTGCAATATTTACTGGATATTTAAAGAGCGCATTAGATAGACTGACCTACTGTATATATAGGCTGGTTTGCAACTCACGCACACTGCTTGCAATCAAAATCCATCCACATACAACACATCTCTCACGTTCAACATGGTAGATGACATTGGTGAGAGATTTGTTTAGAAAGAAAGAAATTCCATAAATGTAAAATAACTTTTAAGAAATAGTGAAAATAGCAGATCTACAAGCACAAAACGTTGTATCATGATGCGTTTGACGCGTTGTGAGCTATTGGCTATTTTTTTTAATAATAGCTATTGGCTATTATTGTGAGCTATTGGCTATTTTCACTATTTTTTAAAGTTAAGTGGTTAATTTATAATATATTTGTGTACATTTGGGCCACGGGGAGTTTTCTTTTGGGTCTTGAGCTGAAAAGTTTGGGAACCCCTGGCATAATCAGAGCGAACTGAATGAACTCAACCCTTGTCATCATTGTGGTTACTGATGGTGGGTACTAAAGCCCACCGGGGTGGAAAAAACAACCAGCTCATTGGTAAATCCTCTGAACTCAGGGATGTACCCCCGAGATGACTGCTCTAACCACAGTCACGACAACACTACAGAACAGCCCAGCAAATCCCAAAGAGAGAAACTGTTACACCTATAAGGTCGCTCCACAATTATTATAAATCCCAACAGGTATTCAGTGTGTATACCCACTCTTGTCCTAATACAATGTTTCTAAACCTTTTTAATTTCAAGGACGTATGTGTACGTACACACAGACCATCCAGAAACATAATGCCTCTGGCCATGCAGGATGGCTGTATACCAGCACATAGCCTTATTCAAATTTCTACTCAAAAAGGAGTTAACTGTGTCTCCACAAAAGCTTAAATGCAAATCAAGGCTTTCAAACACACAGTGGATGCAAATAACAAGAAATTCTCAGCTGATAACATAAGCTACGACACCATTCATTCATAGTAAAGGGTCCTCCTTGCCCTCAACAAGACAATGCCAGAGTCACAGGAGATGAGGAGATACACATTTATCAGGCAAAGTACAAGTGTGCCCTTTGCCAATAAAGTTGACATCATATACGTAGGAGTCACACTATCAATGAACCACAATTAAGCGCTCAAAACTAAATCTGGACTATTTTCAGTAAAAAAAAAAGGAGAACTGATTTTTTTTGGCTACCGGACATGAGCCCCCAATAGTGTTGTAAGTTATGGCCCGGCTCTTGGCCACAACAAAAATGCAGACAAATTATCAAGAATGTATTACTAAAAAGTAAATAACTAGACAAACTTTACACAAACCCCAATGAGAAGTGGGGAGGGGGGATAATGCAGGTGAGTAGATGAAATAGAAAGTATGGTGTAAAAAGAAAAGAAAAAAAGAAGCAAACAAACAAAAGAAAGTGCTTGGGAGAGAGGACCAACTGAGAGGCTGGTGAGCTTTTAAATGCTGGGGAAGGTAAATTGAGGCCAACTGTCCAGAACCATCCTGACGTCTCCGGATGCCCACCAGGCAGCCAAACTGCTCAGACACAGAACAAGACACACAAGCCATAGAAGGGTGTTAGATGAATACAGAAACCAGTACAAGCTAGCTTAGATCTTAATAGTGTAATACTAGGCAGATCTGAAGCTGATACCAACCATCCAACTCGGCTCAGTAAGTTGTAAAAAGTCAACGTTTCTTTTTATTTGCCACAAAAGCCAGCAAGTTCCTTTGCCAAGAACCCTTTTTTCTGCTGCTGTTGCCATTGTCTTCTTTTATGTTGCTATATGGAAGTGAAAACTTTGTAAGCTAATGAAATCATTTTTAAATGAATACCTTATGTCAAATTATAGATTTTGCTTGCTAGTAGCCGTGTAATAAGCAGGCTAATACAGTAAGGACGTCATTATCGTTTGCTCCCCCCTGGCTCCAGTGAACTTGTAGATTAGCTATTTCCGATGCTTTATAGTATGTTCATGTTTGTGTGTGTGTGTGTGTGTGTGTGTGTGTGTGTGGGGGGGGGGGGGGGGGGGGGGGGGGGGTATGTTGACCAATACACACTACACACCATTAGTGTTAAATTGGAGCTTGAAATGTACAAAAGTATTGCCATCAAAATATACTTTAAGTACCCAAGTAAAAGTATTTTCCAACGGTTGTCAAGCTTTTTCCAAAATAGCAGATCTACAAGCTCACAACGCATCACATTGTAGATCGGCTTTTCTCGAATAGTCGAAGTAAAAAGGGGTACGGGAGTGATGTGGGAGGTGGGGTGGCAGTGGAGTATGGGGTGTGTGTGTGGGGGTGGAGTTTTGGAGCTTGAAAACGTTTTAGCATCAAAATATACTTTGAAATAAAAGTAAAAGTACTACAATTTTCAGAAAATAGCAGATCTACAAGCTCATAACGTGTCACATTGTAGATCGGCTGAATGTGGTTACTTTAGGTTTTGTATTCATAATAAAATCTGCAAAGTAGCAAGTAACGCTGTCAAATGCTGTAATTGTAGTGCAGTAGAAGCAACAAAAGTAAAAGTACCTCAAAATTGTAGGCTACTGTGCATTTTAAGCACTTGTACAGTACTTGAGTAAATTGTTATACACCAAACAAATATTGATTATTGAATTGATTGAGTGAAAACAATTAGACATTTTCAATTAATTAATTTATTGACCAAATGCATGAACATATAGTATTGGTACATCTCTGTCAAAAGGATCAAAAACAATGAAGCTGGAGATCTTATTTGCATTGTGTTTCCTTAGAGCAGTGGTTCTCAAACCTTTCAGGCCGTGTCCCCCCAAAAGAATCATATTTGAACTGGGGACCCCCGTCCTGACAAGCACTTGGAATTGTAGGAGTTGAGGCATTACATTTAGTTTGACTCGGTTCCACAGATAGATATTGTGAAAATAGCCGATCTGTACGTACATCTGCTATTTTCACATTGTTTGCCTCTTTCTTGTGTAAAATTTGTCAATTTGGCCAATGTTTGACCATTTTGTAGAGTATTGTTTGTTGATTACTTTTGACACAGTAATGGTCTTATTTTTTATTTTAGAGGTATTTAAATGGTCTTAAATTGTCACTTTATAAATGTGCAGATACCCTGTATTGCACTTATACTATATGTTGGTTTGATTAATGTTGAGTGAGAAAAAAATGTTGCACATTAAGCTAATCCTCTGGGGACCCCCCCCAAAAAATAATTTGGAGTCCCACAGTTTGAGAACCATGCCGTAGTAGAGAGTAGAGTTATGTGCAGAAGAATCGAGGTAAAGTGGAGTAAGGGTCTCTGGCGCAGTCCGGACGCTCCCCCCCGCATTTACACTTCTTCTTATGACACGGCTCACAAATTTTACACTGAGGAGGAAAAACACACACATGTTACTACAATGTACACATGACAGTGGTGGAAAAAGTACTCTTTTTTTTTACTTAAGTAAAAGTATCAATACTGCAATGTAGCGATACTCTAATAATTCAAAATGTACTTGAGTAAAAGTACAAAGTATTGGTATCAAAATGTACTTAAAGCACCAAAAGTAGAAAGTACTCATTATGCAGAATGTCCCATTTCACAAAGTTTTCAAATGTATAAAATGCATAAAAATCTTTTGAAAATAGCAGATCTGCAAGCTCACAATGCGTCGCATCGCGACACATTGTGAGCTTGTAGATCGGCTATTTTCAAATGGCTGAAATGTATATAGGGCTGAAGTGGTTTTGGAATAATAATCAAATCCAAATGGGCCTTTACGGGTGTGTAACTCTGAGAGTGTACAAATGGAACCAAATACTAAAAAACCTTAGGGATCCATTTGGTTCCATTTGTACACTCTCAGAGTTATGGCGGTCCTGGAAATTAAAAAGTTTGAGAACCACTGTGCTACACTAAATGGAACGGAACTTCTATTAGTATCATAGGTAACACCTGTGAAGGAAGTACGGTAGAGGCCCAATTTGTGTCCAATATGGCTGCTGTGCATATGAGCCTATACTGACTTAGCCTACTATTTTAAAGACGGGGTGCTGTGATTTTCATCCCCCCCCCCCCTAAAACATAATCATCAGGTATTATGGTTAAACTAGGAGGAAGATTTTTTTCAAAAAAGTGTACAGAAATTGTTAAAATTATGTTTTTATGTGGACACGCCTCCAGTTCATTAAGTATACCTGGTTCTCACCTTGTTATGATAATGTTATTACTATGTCACTAAAGGGCTGTTTTTCTATTGGCACGCTTGACCCTCAAGGTTTCAGTTTCAGCCTCCAGGTAGAAACTCAAAATAGTCAGAGAAGACATAAAACACCATTAAAACACCACCAGGGAGCTTAATGAAGTTCTATCAAGTATCAACGTCATAGACACATGAAAAACAGAAAAAGTGCAAAACCATGGCACCACCTCTTCAAGCCCTCTCTTCTCAACAGACACCATGTCGTCTTGACCTTCAAGCTCTTCTTCAGCCTAACAAAAGGAACAGGAAGTTATCAGTAAGTAAACCACATGTACCCTGGAGTCATTCTGCCAAAATAGCCGATCTACAAGCTCACAGTGCTCGGAGATCAGCTATTTTCAGGCAAGGCAGTTTTATTTGTAGAGCACGTTTCAACAACAAGGTAATTCAATGTGCTTTACACAGAACATCAAGCAAAGGAAACACAATTATAAAAGGACATCAGGATGTATGAAACAAAATAAGTAAAAATAACTAATAGGGCAGAAGAGAAATAAAAAGAAAAGTAACTCAATCAAAGGCAGCAGCAAACAGAAAGGTCTTTAGTTGTGTTTTAAAATAAATAAGAGTGGCAGCAGACCTGCAGCGGGAGTTTGTTCCAGATATTGTGGATCATAGAAACTAAATGCTACCTCCCCACATTTATACCGTCTATACGTTTATTTAGGAAAGATAAATTATATATATATATATAAATAAAAAGTATCACTTGAGTATCACTTGTAGCACCTGTACAATGTCTTGTTTCAGGCGGATTATTATTATTATTAATATTACCTTGCAGACAGTGAGCAGAGCCACACATAGAAGCAGGAGGTTGACAGCTCTGATCTTCATCTGTTGTAGAAAACAAAGTTATTATGGTTTAATAATTATAACAAAATTATTATAGTTTAATAAATATAGCAAAATAAACAAAGTTATTATAATTTAATAAATATAACAATATATACAAAAATAGAATAGAAAAGGCATTTTAGTAAACTGAAACAAATATAAAATTGAGGGTTCACCTAAACCATAATTGAAACTGTATAAACGACCTAAAATAGAGGCATTATTTGTGTCAATATTTCATACATAAGACTAGTGTATTGGATTATGAAATATTCTCGTCCAACATTTGAGCTGTTTTAAGCCCCCGTTGTCAAACATGTTCAATCTTTACAATTCTTGAAAATATCCAATGTACAAGCTCACGTGAGCATGGCCATGTGTTGTGAGCTTGTAGATTTGTGTATTGTTTGGAAACCTTTTGAATCTCACCGCCACAGACAAACAATAAAAACTGAAACAATAACCAAACCAAACCAGCAAACCTGCTTTAAGAAAAATAACCAAAACTAAACTGAAATTAAAAACAAAACAATGAAAATGAAATGAAATAATAACATTAAAATGCCAAACCTTGGTAGAAAGGTTGCTGGGTGAATACTCCAGGAGATCTGCTCAGCTTGTCTGGGATGATGGTGATGATGATGAGCTCCTCAGTGCTTATGTAAAACCAGCTCAATGCTGTCTCTTATATATAATACTGTAGCTGTATATTTGAATATTTTTTACTTTCTTGTCAGGCCGCTGTCACTGTCACCTCTGTTAGAAAGGTTATATCTAAATCAAACAGTCTATCTGTGTGTGGACACTTTTATCATCCACACATGTCTTTGCACACATGCCTTTTACTTGCCTTGCCTCTTCTCACACACACACACACACACACACACACACACACACACACACACACACACACACACACACACACACACACACACACACACACACACACACACACACACACACACACACACACACACACACACACACACACACACACACACGTTCACCTGCCTGCCCTGTATGTCAGAGGTTCTAAAAGTTTACCACAATAATACATGTCATCAACAAATATAAAACACTATATGAACAAAAGGAGAAAAAGGAAAAACGGCAGCAGTGAATGACGCCTCTATCCAATATCCATTCATCTCCTTTAATAAGTACATTTTAAATTGTCATTGGGCTTTGTGGCCCAGGTCTCCCAGGTCGTCAAGGACCCCCTGGTAGTCAAGGACCCCTGGTAGTCAAGGACCCCTGGGCACTGGCCCCCCTGGTCCATAATCCATCCATGCACAGCTAGAGGTCAGAGGTCAGTGTAATGGCTGCACATCTCTCTGGGTTCTTGGTGACCAACGTGTGTCATCTGTCAGGTTATCTTCACTGTGACATTACTACATTATAGAATCATATCTACCTTCACTCTGACACAATGGACTTCATTGTAAATGTAAATTAAGTCCATCTGTCACTCTCTGTCACACACTGTCCCTGTTTGACTGAACAGATAAGAAATAACTGCTGTTTGATATCAGTTTAACATAACAAGACAGCCTGTGGATTGTTGCTTTTTTATATATTATAGATATTATATTGTACCATTATATATTACAGTTTATTTTTTGTTTTAATATATATATATATTTATTAGGGAATTCAGTTTAGGGTTCACAGACTGGTGCATAATATATGCATGAACAGTTATATTTATATCCCTCTTTTTTTCCTTTTTTTTTTTTCGGCATCGTCTCTGTATATTATAAAACAAAAACAGAAAGAGGAGGAAAAAAATATATATATGTATAATCATACCGGTACTCACAGACTTGAAGTATAGTAGTAGAATGAATGAATGAAAATGAATGGGGAGTGTGTACACTGTTGACATAAATGAGTTATATAAGGCAGTTTTGAATAGGGGTAAGTTAAATTCAGCATAAAACTTAAAAGAAAGTTAAAGAAAACGGAGGAAGAAAAAAGAAGAGAAAGTTAAAAAAAAGAGAGAAAGAGGGGAGAAACAAGGGGATGGGGAGGTAGGTGGGGGGGGACTCAGTCAGGGGCAGAGTTTGTAATGAGTTGAAGTAAATTATAAATGGATCCCAATTCCGCAAAAACCTTTACAGAATATTTGATCTTTTCCAACTTAATATAGGACATTACATCCCTGAGCCACATGGACGTAGATGGAGCTTTAGAAGACTTCCATAAAAGTAGAATACAACGTCTCGCCAGTAAGGATGTAAAAGCTAACATGTCTGATTGTGTGGAGTTGATCCGAGTACCACAACCACTTGTGACCCCAAATATCGCTATTAGGGGATTCATCTGTATTTCGAGACCCAGAACCTTGGACAAGGTATTAAAATAGTCACTCCAAAATGTATTAAGTTTGGAGCAGAAATAAAACATATAACTCAGGTTACATGGTGAGGAGTGGCATCTTTCACATTGGTCTACTATGGATGGGAAAATATTACAGTTTAATGTACAGTATGTACATTATATATTACAGTTGAATGTAAAGACTGGATCGTTGCTATATTACATTGTAAATGACTGCATTGCCTAAGATGCTATTAAACAATAACAAGTGGCTGTGTGGAGAGATAAAGTACAGTTCTAATGCATATTTCTTTAGACAGTTATGTTTATCATTTACTATGTATGTTTATATTATGTGTAAATGTGTGTGTGTGTGTGTGTGTGTGTGTGTGTGTGTGTGTGTGTGTGTGTGTGTGTGTGTGTGTGTGTGTGTGTGTGTGTGTGTGTGTGTGTGTGTGTGTGTGTGTGTGTGTGTGTGTGTGTCTCTCTCTCAATATTGCAGTGCTACACGGCCCCTCATATAAAACACTTTGTAACTGTGTCTCTGAACACTTTGAATGTTTAAACATAGAACTTTGTTCACTTTCCTCTTTTTTCATTAGTACAGAGAACCATAGAATGAGTGATTTGACTAATAATAAACCTTGATGTGACTTGACTTGAGCGGCAATTAAACTGTAATATACCATATAATGGTACAATATAATATTGCAGCATTAAACTGTAATCTATAATGTATAATATAATATAGCAACAATCCACTGACTGTCTTGTACGTTAAACTGATATCAAAGAGCAGTTATTTCTTATCAGTTCAGTCAAACAGGGACAGTGTGTGACAGAAAGTGACAGCTGACTTAATTTACATTTACAATGAAGTCCATTGTGTCACAGTGAAGATAGAAATGATTCTATAATGTAATACAACCACCTGAAGGACTACTGATGATCATTGTGTGTATTCCTGTACAGGGTTGACCTCAGACATAGACCTACTGTACATACATATTGTACATAGACCTACTGTACAAATGCACAGAGCAAATACATTTAAAACTTGTTAATTTGCCCCCAAAAAAACGCTTTATAGCATGGGGTGACTGCAAAAGTTGCTGCTATTTGTTTCAAAAAGCTGCCTACGTACTGTATATATAAAACTCCTCAAAAGAAGTTCGGAAGCTGCATTGCGGTCGATTATTTCTCCCCTTCAATAATACCATTTGGTATTGTATTTTATATAAATTAGTTGGAAAGCCTGATTAGTCACCTTTACAACAAGGTACAACTTGTAAGGAAGAAATGTGGCAAAATCCCCCAGTTGGCCCTATTGCACCACAGGCCCAATCCTGAAGGGATGAGCACGCACACACGCAGGCGCGCGTGCACGCAAGCCCACAATAAAGCATCCCAAAAGTGAATCCGGCATGTATCACTTAATAACCAACTTGGGGTGGTTTGTGGTTACATTTTAGTCCCATTTCAATGTGTTATGATCTGGGTATCCAGGAAATTCAGCGACTGAACCATGTTCACGGACCATACTCATTTCCAGTGGCTGCAGGTGGCCGCCCACCTGCAGAATTCAATCTTCATCTCCATTGTTTGAGCTCCAAGTTGTTTTATGAGCAGTGTGACAGTGTCTCTTTTACGTGTACTTGTCGCTGTTGGAGATGAAGCCAATTTGAATCATGCTGTATCATCCATCCAAAAAACCTGAGCATTTGATGTATGATATTTGGCAGTGAATGAAGGGGGCACACAAGGTGGGGAGCACAAATCCCTGGACGATGTCTGTGCTTGTTTACAGGGGGCCGGGCAGGGTATTGCCGAGGACCCGAGGGAGTGATGCACTGAGTAAGAAGTTGGTTGGCTCAGCAGCTCTCCACAAAATCATCATACAATACTAAAAGCCACCAAGTCTCTGTCCCGAGAAAAAAAGCCAATCAGGATGGAATATGAAAAATCTGACAGATCCGTCTTGATCAAATGACTATAGAGATAATATGCACCGATTTGCATATATATATTATATATATTTGAGTAATAAATAAAAAATATTTTTTTCAAAAATCGGCCTCCTGGTGGTGCTATAAAATGCAGAGCAGAGGTTTTTCCTCGTCCTCTCTAGGGAGTGTGCGTGCAAAGTTTCACGCCGATCAGTCCAGTTATAGGTAAAAATGCGAATTGGCCTGTTATAGCGCCACCATGAGGCTCATTTGAAAAATGGAGGGTGGCATTTCTTCCTTGGCCTAGTGGGAATGTTCGTGCAAAATGTCACGGCAATCACATGATTTGAGGCATTTTGCTCAAAACACACTACTCCTGCAAACTGCCAATCACGATGGAATATTAAAAATCACATGACTGTAGAGATACTGTGTACCGATTTGCTTAATGTTTGCACAAAATCTGTAGGAGTAATATCAAATAATTAGTTTTGCAAATATTGGCCTCCTGGTGTTGCTACAATAATAACATTTGGGTCAGAGGTTCTGGGGCATCCAGGGAGTGTGCGTGCACAGTTTCACGTTGATCGGGCCAACAGTGGTGGAGATTAGCTGTCTACAGATGGACGGACGGACTGAGAAACAGACTGACAAACGGACGGACAGGGGGCAAAAACATATAGTCTTGGAGACAATCAATACAATGTTTAAAATCGCACGCGATTTGAGCTTGTAGATAGACTATTTTTGGTGCACGTCATCACCGTGCAACCGTGCAAGTATAAATCAGTCATAACTCCAACCCAAACTCCTAAAAGTAACCTCTAAATGCTTAATCCTAACCTGAACCCCAACCTTTTCTTAATTGTAAGCCGAACTCAAAAAATACTCTTTAACCATAAAATAACCATTTTCTCTTGGGAGGAACATTTTGTAACAGGAACATTTTCCATTACTCAAATTCTTCTGTCCTTGTGGGGACATTTGGCCCTCACAAGTAGTGATATAAGCACGCACGCACGCGCACACACACACACACACACACACACACACACACACACACACACACACACACACACACACACACACACACACACACACACACACACACACACACACACACACACACACACACACACATCCATACAGAGAGATCTAATTGCAGGCTACTCTGTGTGTCGATTTAGAGGCTGCAAAGACAGCTTCCATTCTACAAACTAGCCACAAGGCATTGGAAAAAAGGAGTTTGTCATGTAGTCAAGTCACTTCCCAGCCAGCCTGTGGAAATAAAAATGATGTTCTTCTACTTCAAAAAGCTTGTAAGGCCATATGCGTTTTGTCCTTAGATGACACAGAGCTGTAGACAAACAAGAGGCAGCTCCATGAGGCTCAATCCAACACAGCCAACAGCTACTGTACAATGAAGTGAAATGGCTATATTATCATCCATAATATTTATTGCTATTTTATGTTTTCTCTCTGCGATGTATGTGGTGTCCTGTAGTTCTTGTAAAATGTGTCCCAGTAGGCTCCGTGAAATTATGTTGACATTTAGTTGACAGTTAATGTTTCACCATGATGAATTCTTGTACAGTAGTTGAACTTGTAGGGATTAATGTGCTCCTGATACCAACTGACTTGTGATTCTGTGCCAGGGTCTTTTGTTTGGAATCTACTCAGTAAAGTACATTTTATTTATAAAGCACATTTAAAACAGGGCTTTGATAAAAGTACTATATACAAATAACACAAATAGACACAGAAATTTGAGCAGGTTATGCTAGGTGAAAAGAAAAAGTCAGTTTCTTTTTTTGTTTGGAAAATTGACGATCTACAAGATCACAACACGTCACACTGCGTTGCCTTGTGAGCTTGCAGGTTGGCTATTTTCAAGATCATTTAGAATGTTTAGAAATGATGAAAGTGTCACTATGGAACTTTTTTTTATGAATAAAATGTAATTTTGTCCAATCTGTATGGTAGAGTATGTTAATACAATATAACGTATACAATGGGGGTTGTATTTTGTCTCCCCGGTCTTCTATTGAGACATTTAGCCGATCTACAAGCTCACAATGCGTCGCATCGCTGCTTTTTCCACCACTGGCAGGCACTGCAGATCCACAAAGTGTTCTATGCCCTATTCACAGTGTACACATGGGACTAATGTTAGTTCAGTTGTTTTAATATGCATTGCTTCATGCAACAACATGCAACAGCATGCAACAATGTCAGCTGTTCTATCTACATACCTACACAGTAAAATCCTGAGTCTTGACTTGACTCTGAGACGGCAAAAATGGAACCTTAATGTATACTCTCTCAGTTACAAATGGACAAATTAACACTGAGGATTTTACTGTGTATGAAATATAAATCTATACTATGTATATTGTGTATTCATCATCGATGTAAATATATCAGCAGTGGATGGTGGAAGAAGTACTCAGATTTAAGAGAGGTAAAAGCAATACTGTTTTACAAGTAAAAGTAAAGGTTCCACATTCAAAAGAATATTTTACTTGGGCAAAAATGTTGGTATCAAAATGTAAATGTACTTATTGTCCAGAATGGCCCATTTCACAATCATATTATTGGATTGTAATTAGTAATGCATTGTTAATGTGTTAATCACTTTAAGGCAAAGCAAGTTTATTTCTATAGCACATTTCAACAAGGCAATTCAAAGGCAATTCAAAGTGATTTACACACAACATTTAGACCATTAAGAGAAAGTGCAAAATGAACACATTATAAAAGGAAATTTTGCTACAATTAAAAAATAATTAGTTATTAAAAAGTTGATAAAATAAAATAAGAATAAGCTAAAATAAAACAGACAAAATAAGGGAATACAGTTTCAGTGTAGCATAATAAATGTATCTAAAAGCAAAAATAAAACAACGCTAAACAGCTTTGATTTAAAAGAAATGAGAGTTGGAGCAGACCTGCAGTTTTCTGGGAGTTTGTGCTGTGTAAATATACTTACCCGTAGTTATTTCTCAATGCTGTCTAATGTCTATCATCTCCACACAGGGAGGGACAGACAGACAGACACACACACACACATGCATGTGCGCATCCGCATATTAATTATTATGATCATTCAAGGCACGGTGAATGATAACCAACAATACACACTACAATGTTAGCTCCTGGGGAACAGATGTGACAACCACTCCATCACTGGTATACCCTCATGAGTACAACCCAACCCCCTGACACACTGACAGCCATGGAAGAGTTCTCCAGTGTGTGTGCGTGCGTGCGTGCGTGCGTGCGCCAGAGGCTTCATTTCATAGCAACCTGGAAGGTGGCAAATAAGTGACCACAAGGGATAATTCACATTCAAACATGTTTGGGGTCATTTTAACGTCTGCTCTGGCTTTTGTAAGCACCCCAGACAGTCTTTAAGTTGCTTGATTCAGTATTAAGATATTTGATATTAATTTTATCAGACACGCCCCCTTCCTATATAAACCCATTGGAACTTCAAACTCCATTTTAACCATGATAGATTCACTGAAAACACCCATCCGTTACTGATATTGGTCTTCTAATGCGTGAGGGGGCTCTGTTTTTTTAAATGATTTATTTATTTGTAAAATTTGGGAAAATTACAAATATAAACATATTATAAAATTAACTTAAAAAGTAATTGAAACATGACCAACTCGCATATTAGAAGGACAATATCAGTCACCAGAACCAAGGACGGGTATTTTCGATCGTTACAATGTTATGGGTTTGTATAGGAAGGGGGCGTCTGATAAAATTAATATCAAATATCGAAATACTGAATCAAGCAACTTAAAAACTATCTGGGGTGATCACAATCACAAATACCTGAGAAGATGTTAAAATTACCCCAAACATGTTTGAAAGTGAAATTTTTCCCTTTAATCCCTTTAAACCCGCCTTCAAAAATAGCAAAAATAGCCGATCCACAAGCATTTGCCATTCCCTGGAAGCCCAATTGACGCCCCTGGTGTGTGTATGCATGCGTGCGGTTGTATGGGCTAAGCTTAATCTTTCTCTCTGTCAGACATGCTCCTCACTGTAAATGCCATGGTCTTGAACAGATGAACCATATCTCACATCTTAAGTTTCCATGCATAGGGCACTTTACATATGTATAGGCACGACAGAATAGTGCATCTGATGTAAAAAGATACCACATCTAAGAAAAAATGAGCACATTCTGATGCATGCATGCAGGTTTTGCTTGACTTATGAGGGACAGATGTCCCCACAAGTATATGTGAGGACCATTTTGCTGGTCTTTGCAACAGAAATGTGTCCTAGTCCTCACAAAGCGTGCGCACGTGTGTCTGCCTCTCCATTACTGGTGTACCCTCATGACTCAAATCCAACTCACTGGCAGACTGACAGGGATGGCAGAGTGTTCCAGAGAGAGAGATACAGAGACACAGAGAGACAGAGTGTGTGTGTGTGTGTGCGCGCGCGCGTGTGTGTGTGTGTGTGAGAGATAAATGATAGAGGTGTGAGGGTTATGTAAACACTGGGTAAACAAGTATCTTCAATGAAGTGAAGAGCCCAGAGGAGCTCCAGCTGTCATATTAGCAAGCCTAAAAATGAAACGTACACAGTAACTTCATGCCATTTGGTAGGGTCCATTTGGTCCCAAGGTCAGTTTGACATGGATACATTAACGCAGAAGATTTGACTTTGCACAGTAGAATAAGGTGTGAAGAAAGTATCTTCCAACATCTACCTCTGTTGTCGACCCAAAGCCAATACAATGAGAAAGAAAAACTCCCAAACTTCGATTGACTTCCTGTATCTGTGTACGACATGGGTGCCGGCGCCCCTTTAGGAGGCCCTAGGTAGCTCGTGAGTCTATTAATTCCAAAGGGAGAAGTGAATGTCAACACAGATAATGACCGATTATTTTGCCTCATGAGCACTGAAGTATGCAAATTGTCTAGTTGTTCAATTTTGAGGTACCCCTCCCCTACACCAATTAAATGAATCTACCACAGTCTCTAAAACAATTAGGCCAGTCCGAATAGGGGAAAGGTGACAAAAATGCCAATAACTTGAGAATGCTAACTCTTATCTTCATTAGAGTTGATGAGCTAGGAACCAGGTGTCTGCCCAGAATGTAATTTACCTAACAAAATAGTGAAAGATAGTCCTTTAAAGAAACACCCCTTTGGTTTTTAGGCGGAAATTATACTTTTGAGGTGATAGGAAAAGAGGACTCCTTTACTTTCTCTCATTTACAGGAAAAACTCATTCCTAATTCATAATATTCAAATACTGTATGCTGTTACCTAGGATGACATTAAACAATAACCAGTGGTTGTATAAAAGATATCTAGAACAGTTTAATTGCAAATGAGATTTCTTTAGACATACCCTGATAAAGACAAATTAGAACATTCATATCAAACCTTCTTATGAAGTATAATTGCAAAGTCTTTCTGATCTAGTAAGTGAATAATAATAATGAAGCACCTTTCAAGAGACCCAAGAATGCTTTACAATGAAAAACAGAGACAAACAAGTAAATGTAGTCATAAATGTCTGTATTATCCATGTCACTTGTTCAAGGTGTTATCTCATAGAGATGGCATGGTGTTGTATCATTTATTCAACGTTTATTTTGTGTTACAGGAGAAACCCTGACGGTGCGTTTTAACAGCGGGCAACTCTGGGCGATGCCGGGCGATATCGCCCAAAAAGATAAAGAAAATCCATCTTTTGGACGATATCGCCCGGCTTCGCCCGATCGCCGGCTCTCATAGACTTTCTTTATATTTTGGGCAATATCGCCCGAGAATCGCCCAGTATTGCCCGCTGTTAAAACGCAGGGTCAGGAACAGAGGTAGTGACTTTGTGGTCCCCCTCCCCTCCCTCCTTGGCAGAGGTGAGTGAGTTGGTGTTTTTGTGGGCCTTAGCACCACAAATTAAAGAGAGTCCTACGAGAAAAGATGTCAGTGTGCTTGAATTCCATCGGTCATTACAATGGTGTGGGATGTTATCGATCAAGGAAATCACTGCTGCCTTGAAGCGTCTTGGCCAGTGTCTCAGGGAGTTAGAGAGCTGGATGCCAGTGAGCAGACTCTCACCACCGGGTGCCGCCTTTTTCTACTGGCCAGAGGGTGTCAGTGCAGCCAAAGAGTGCCGGCAGGAGAGAATATGGGCAGCAACGACTCCATGTTGGGAATCACACTAGACACCCCAGAGTTCCATGTGTTGGCGCTGGGGAAACACTAATAGTATTCATTCACACCGGCTGTCCTTCCACAGGTAACACTGCTCAGCTTTACTCAACAAAGTGTCTTTGCCGCAACCAGCGATTGTGGACTCCGAAAGCCACCACTCCCTGTTGCTGGGTCCTACCGGTAATGCATATGAGGAGGTGCCAAGTTACCTTGGTTGAAATAGAGGCTCAACTCAGTGGCTTGTCTGACATTGAAACAGCTGCTGCCCACCTTGCCTTGGCATTGGAAGGACAGACACTGACAAGCCTCAGACCAGAGGAGCGGATGACCTACGGTAATGTTCTTATGGACTCTCTGGAGGCCGCAGCAATTTGGTCAGTCTGCCTTCGAGGATGGAAGCAACTGTCCACCAGACAGAGGATACAAGGGGAGCATAGGAGGCTATTATATGCTTTTGACATCAGGACTCCATATTCTCTTGACAATGAGACCTCAGGTCTTAATGAGATTCCCGTTTTCTTTATATATATAAATACCCCCCACACACACACACACACACACACACACACACACACATAAACACACATAAACAACAGTCCAATCACAGCTGGGGGATTGATATAAAATTTAAATAACAGTCCAAACCAAGGCAGGGGGTTGATATTCAATGTAAACAGTCAACCAGGGGGGGGGGATATTACATTTAAATAACAGTCTTAATTTATTCATTTTGTATTGCCAAAAAAAACAACCATATAATTCACACAACCACACACTCACACTCAAATAGCAGAAGACCAAAGTTCTTTAGCTAAAGCAATCAATTCATTCAAAACTATGCAATAACTTTTTTTAAACAACTTTGTCACTGTATGGCACACACATTGTTCATCTGATTCAGTTTGAACAAGTTAAACACTGCTGTGCTCAATCTAAAAAACAATTCTTCATAGATATTGTTACAGAGTAGAAAGAATTACATGATATTGCCCAAATACACAATATTGTCCAAATACAGCACACAAGACGTACTGCAAACTGAAAGTATGTATTTCTCTCCACATGCAAGTTTTTTTTTCTTTTCTCTCCACTGAAATAAAGCATAAAAACATAAAAGCATCATCTCTTCGCCTAGCTGGCCTGGGTCTGGCCATTCTGTAGCACTTTGTCCACATCACAGGCTATATGTTCTCTCTCACGATTAGGTGAGAGTAGGAATGAAGACTGACCGGTAGGCAGATGTAGAGTTACTGTATGCCTCCTGACTCAGTTCTCGAAATACAAGAACTCCTTCACTTGGGGTATAAGGTCTCATTCCCTTCCTGGAGTGGGCAATCCACCGATTTCCTGCTGATAACCATGGCCTCATGATTTAGAGAAGCTGATCCTCATCCCGCTTCACACTCAGCTGTGAACTGAGTAAAGGGTGCTGCCCGATGAGAACATCAGGACCACATCATCTATGAAAAGCAGTGATCCTCGTTTTTGAGTTAGTATATCTGCTATTTTCGGTGCGTGACCCCAGTGTGTAACTGAGTATGACTCAGTTTAAAAAATGTTGTGTGGTTGAGAGAAAAGAAGAGTAAGATAAAGAGGAGAATGTGCATCCATGACTGCCACGGGGTTAACAACTTGCATAATGATCTTATTTCCACTCTGCCAATCACTTCAGGTAAACAGCACACTGTGAGCCTAAGTCACTTCAGCAGGGCAAGGAACAGTTAACTCAGAGCCATTAAAACGCGCGCACGCGCACACACACACACACACACACACACACACACACACACACACACACACACACACACACACACACACACACACACACACACACACACACACACACACACACACACACACACACACACACACACACACACACACACACACACACACACACACACACACACAGAGGTAATCAGAGTCTGGTAATCAGAATGCACCTCGTTCGAACATTGGCTCCCGGTTCGATAATTGGCTTTCTTACTGCCTGGTTAAGTGTCCCTGAGCAACACAATTAACCCCCAACTGTTCCCCTGCTCACTCAGAGCAAGCCAATGCTGGGTCAACGCAGAGAAGTTATTTGGCAGCGGTAGAGCTAAGAAGGCAGAGCAGCCTCTTGGGAATCAGAGGGTTCCCGGTTCGATTCCCGGGTCCTCCTGGCTATGTGTCAAAGTGTCCTTGAGCAAGACACTGAACCTTACTGATGAGCAGCTTTGTACCTTGCATGGTTTCCTCTGCTGTTGTCCATTGGTGTGTGTGTGTGTGTGTGTGTGTGTGTGTGTGTGTGTGTGTGTGTGTGTGTGTGTGTGTGTGTGTGTGTGTGTGTGCATATGGGTGAAAGTAAAGTGCTTTGGAGAAAGGCACAATATAAATGCACCATTTACGATTGGAATTTTCAATCTGGAATCACTACTGTACTTTACAGTATGTTTGGAAAGTGGACGTAGAATCAGTAAATTAACCTATTCAATCTGGGAACGCATCGACAAATGTCTTCTAAATCCTAACAGTTTTCTGAAAAAACATATGTTGCTATAATATCAGTGGTTCTCAAACTTTTTCATGTCAAGGACCCCCAAAATTATATGCATTTGGCCGTGGACACCCATCTGAAAATATGTTGTTCCAGGGACCCCCCAAAAGCAAAGATATGAGTCAAGTGTATAGTCATAGATTTGCACACATTTTCAAGATTTTTCAAAAATAGCAGATCTACAAGCTCATAGGCTTGTAGATCCGCTATTTTTGAATAGCCAAAGTATAAAATAATGGTTATAGCTAAAATCTAAAATGACATGGCTTAACTTCATGCTGGGAAAGGAGAGGAGAGGAGAGGCTGGTGTGGAGGATAAAGGAAGGCTCTAAATAGGTTTGTTTGTTAGGTAGTAGCTAAGTGCTCTCAGGGAAAGAAAGCCTTGAGAAATGTCTTCTCAAGGCCAGGATCAAACTGGGGACCTTTCAATTCCAAGACTACCTCCTGAGCAATTGCTGCCCCAGAAAGAAAACTTTCTTTAATTGATCTGCAATGGAAAGCTAAAATCTATGTCCAATGCACAGAATCAGGTGCCAAAACAATATGACTCCTCAGTAGCAATGTTTTTTTCACAAGCATTTCAGTTTGATGAGTCCCCATGTTGCTTTAAGTCTTGAGAGTTGATAAAAGTCAAAAGGAAAATAAAATCTTTGTTTTTTCAGTACCCACCACTGTTCCTAAAGGACCACTGTGTTAATATGCTATTCGTTTCTATTATTAACTCACACTTTACCAGGAGGGCATATTAAATATCAATTATTTCCCGAGCACTTTTAATTTTCGAGGTTTAATCTACTGTCAGGTTGCGCTGAGGCCATCCTAATTCCTAAAGGTTCTGCCACACTCGATAACACTGTGTACGTGACAAACACACATACAGCATTGTACACAGTACACATTGTGTATATTATCTAAACACATTCCAAACACAAGCACAGAGCATGTGTGTGTGTGTGTGTGTGTGTGTGTGTGTGTGTGTGTGTGTGTGTGTGTGTGTGTGTGTGTGTGTGTGTGTGTGTGTGTGTGTGTGTGTGTGTGTGTGTGTATATATATATATATATATATATATATATATATATATATATATATATATATATATATATATATATATATATATATATATATAGTGATAAATACAACAGCAGTGATACTCTACTCACTACCTGTAGGGTTGTGACTGTGAGACAACACAATTTAGATGGCACTGTCAAATGAATCTATGAAGCCAATCAAAACTGCAGCATCACCATAGCCACTTAAAAGGAGTCTCAAATCTCTCAACAGTGAACAGACATTGATGAGACAATAGAGCTGGCTTTGAAAGTCTCTTATCAAGTTGCTTGGAGAAAAAAAAAAGTTTAATATGCATGCAACACAATGATATCATCATATATGTAGTGGCGGCTCCTACTTTGTCTCTCACTCAGCTAAGGGGTCCATGGCCTGACAAACATTTAAGACCATCAAACCTAATCAAGAAGTAGTCAAGCCCGCTTCAATAAGCATCATATACAGTAGTAGATCCAGTAAATACCAGGAATTATAATGAGGACCAGAGTTGGTAAAGCCTATGCTTATACCAATCAGAATTCATCAAACAAGACCGCCATCTAGTGACGAAATGAGGCCATAGCAGAATATGTCCAAACCTTCCACCAATCAGAATGTTCTTAAACTCTTGATTTGGACTACAGTACATGATCTGTGTAACCCATTTAATTGAAAGACTTTTTTTCTTTCACTTGTAATCGACCCCATCCTGGTTGGTTGCATAGAAAGCCAAGAGGCGCATGCATTAAATATTGTGTATTATTTCTGTCCTGTCCTCTACGAGCGTCAGCATCTCCTGTGTAGATGCGAGTTGTTGACCACTCAAACACATACTGGGTCCTTCTGTACACTCTCAGAGTTGAATTGATGCTCAGCATTTTGCAGTGTGCTCATTTTTCAGTGCTGTCATTGCTATGATCAGTGGTGCTTGCAGGTTCATCTGTTCCAGCTGTGCTCTGTTGCTCTCAGACATCTAAGCACTGGTCTTGAATAACAGAGAAGGCTATAGGGCTACAGTTCACACTTCAGTCATTTGCCAGTTGGCATAGGTACTATAACCATTATTATTATAATAATTATTATGTACTTTTTATACAATATTTCGTTGACAGGGGTCCCACTTGGTTGGCTCCTTTTGTCACTCAACACTAAATCTCTGTGCAAAAACACCATATGTGCTTGTAGATCTGCTGTTATTGCTGAATGTTCGCGCACAGAATATAGGAATGGTAGGGTTCATCTGATCCATTGAGCGCTAGCAACGCCGTGGCTACGAGACAGGCTGCGATCAAAAAAATCCTTATAACAAAAGGGAGTAGCATTCTGCATGCATGCTACATACAGCTCATCTACAGATCAGTTTGTCTGACCCCCACCACCACCCAGGTCCCACATATCTCATGCTCTGCCTGTATGAATATTTCACTGTGTGTGTGCGTGCGTGCGTCAGTGATGGGAAGCTACTTTGAAAGCATAGTTTTGCAAGATACTAATTACACTGGAAGAAGTTGAACTACAGTAGAAAAGCAACAATATAAATATCTAGATGACGCTACAATAACTGGACTAATCACCAACAATGACAGCCAATACCGCACTATGGTCACCCAGGCAGTTACCTGGTGCAAAGAAAATGACCAACTCAAGTCAGCCAAAAACAGGGAAATAATCATATAGACGGCATCTGAAAACTAATAAAACCCCTATTCATATCGGTAACTACAGTATTACTCATGCAGACCACCTCATGACATCATGAGCCAAGTTCCTTAAACCTGTAAAGCACTGTGTGACTGTCTGTGAAAGGTGCTTTACCAATACATTTTACTTTACAAAGCACAACAACGCATGCATTTCCTCAGACAGATATGGGAATAAAACTCATATTAATTGTTGCCAAAATTGGATTGAGCATGTACACATAAATCTTGAACAATTTATGTTTTAAAACAAAAAGTAAACAGCATTAAATGCTATGTTCCAAAAATGAATGACTACATTTGTAGTATAAATTTAATATTTATACAGGGCTTTAATTAAAGTTAATTCGGAAGAAAAAATGTCCATCCAAAAATCCTGTGACTTCCATAAAAAAGAACAAACTTTAGTGATACCACAGTGTTGTCATGACTTGGTCAGACTCTCTGACCTTAGATTCTGAGTAGCATTAATGTGGCATGTACACCCATGGAATTTTTAACAGGCATTTGCATACATATTTTGTTTTTTATTATTATACTTTTACATTTTATCAAATAACTTTTTGGGAAAAAATCACTTAGTAGGTGTTTTCCCCTTTTAACGTGTCTTGGCTGTACCAATTGTTGTACTAATCTGCGACAGGAAAGTGGCTACGGATATTCCCTTGATAAAATAAAATGTTTTAGGGTTTGTGTTGGTTCACAAACCCTACAATGCCTTACCGTACTTCTATGATTGACCAAAGGGGCCTCTGCTCTGGACTCAGGTGATGGATTAATCGTCATCTGCAAATAAGTAAAATAAGAAACATCAAAATAAATGATATACCCATGTTACATTGTCGTTTTATTACACAGCTTTGTATATTCTCAGTTTTATATATGTATGTCTATGTCTTTTGATTCTGTGTAAGGGGACCACAGTGGAAATAAGTCTGTGAGTTTTTTCTTTATTTATTATTTATTATTTACAATTGTCTTTTAACCTTCTGTGTATGAAGGTTGCAAGCAATAATCGAGCACCTGGATAATATCAATCCGCAAAGATTGTCTTTTGCAGTATCCAACATGGTGGCCAAGAAAACAAAAAGTGTCATTTTACAACTAAACAATTCACTAAAGATTTTTTTTACACATTTAAGACAATAAATACACAATACAGTAACAAAAATAATATTGATGCCATTTGATCAGTAAAGAACTTCCTACAGGATTTTCACCTGCCATGTTGCTCTGGACAGACCCATCATGATCTAACAGACTATTTTCTTTACTGTAGGTAATGAAATCCTGTTTAAAATCAGTTAAATTGTTTTTGGATTGTTTTTTTAAACTAGCAGTACGTGTAATAAGCTGTGTGTCATGTGGTGGTAATTATTGAGAAAGAAACCCTGGCAGTTATTGTCATGCTGCTGGACCAACATACCCAATAAATAAGTGAGGTGGAAAGTGCCCTCTTTTCTGTAGGTGGTGGGATGAACAGTAAATAGATACTTGAAATTGATGTCACTCTCTGTGGGGCGCTGGGGACAGTCTCACACTCAGAATGTCTCATCTTACGAGCCCTCTTGTTGTGGGCACTCTGGAGTCCTGAGACATGGAGACAATAACAACAACAACAACCTTTTCTTTAGCATTTTTCAAAATAAGGTTACAAAGTGCTTCACAGAAAACTGGATAAAAGCAGTTTTGAAGCTTAGTGGGTAGAGAGGACGTCTGATAATCAGAAGGTCACTGGTTTGACCCTCGACTCCCTGAGCAAGACATTAGCCCGAACAGCACCCCACCAAGCGCTCATCTGAGTGGTAACAGGAAGAGAGTGGGCACCTGATAACTTGTTTTAAATATATTATTTATTTATTTTATATTTACATTTATTTTATAAATGGCGGGCCAAATGCATAATAATGTTTTAAGGACATTAAGGCCTAATAATTGCTACATTTCACTAAAAAACCTGTGCATAGCAGTCCTTTTGGGCATAAACAAGAAGTTGAAGAGTCAATTTAGGTCTGATAATGACATACCGTGCTTGTTCAAATCATAAATTCTTTACAATATTTCCGACTATTTTCCAAAGCATACATTTATTTATACAAATTGTCAAGTTAACATTTAGGTAACATCAGGTGCCCACTCGACCTTTATCCATCTGAGTAAGCCATCTACTTGCTGCATTTTAGTGAATGCAGCACACTGTAAGTATTTCCCTTTCCTTTCTTTCCTTAAAGAGATTAAAGCTGCAATTAGGGACATAATGAATACAACGTTATTTTACCCATCTGCAGTGGTTGGAGGTCTCCTTACTTACATAGGCCGATATACAGTGCATACACTGAGTTACAGCCTTTTGCGGGTTATATAGGCCTAGTGCTGTGCTGCACAGTAAAACTGTAAAGTGGGGAATCTTTCTGTTTATTAACCACTTGAACCCCAGAATCCGTATTGTGGGGAAAGCTTTCGCTGAAAAATTGCAGATCGACAAGCTCACAACATGACGCGTTGCGTTGCATTGTGAGCTTGTCGATCAGAAAACAGAAAATTCACTAGTATTGAGCCCTGAGGGACTCCGGTTACCCATATTTAAGTGGCTAAAAACAATTGAGAAACACTAAAACAAACACTAAAACACCAGTCTGTTGGTGATACAGTTACAGTTGGCAAACAATACTGCCCCAGAGAACACATTTATAGTACACTCCACAAACAGAATTTAAAATAGGTAAGGTTATTGTAAAACCTGACTCACATTGTAAAGCTCTTTTGATTCTCAGAGCTGGCTGTTACAAAGGTGTAGAAGGGGGTCACTGTTGACTGAAGAAGTGATGTTTGCCATGACAGTAACCAGAAAGGGTGGCAGAGCACCTCCTGCTGGTGGCCACTCGCACTGTAGATGGAGAAATTAGAAATTACAAACATGTTTTGCTAACTTTCACAATGTTATCCAGACTTGGGGCGATTTTTCTTGAACTTAAGTTCAAGAAAAATTAAAGTCAGAAATTAGGAGACTATTTTAAATGGGCTTAGAGTTGAACAGGAGCCAATATGTGAATACCATATGGCCACTGCAAATTTAGTCTTTCCCGTTGACCAATTATCTTGCTGAGGTATGATGAACACTGAGATTTTTTATTTTTTTTACTAAAGGAAGTCAAATTTGAAGCACAAGACAAAATGTTGCTTATTGATAAGTCCAAATCCCAAATAGGCTACATTGTAAATGATGATTAGGTTATTACTAGCCATGGTTCACATGATAACAGTCATGTTTCAGGGGCGGGCTAGGTATTACCTGTCTAGTTTACTCACGGATCCTTCTGTTTGATAACACGATGTTTATCAACCTGCATCCACTCCATCCAGCTGGACTAATCATATAATCGGAAGCACCTGCAGTCATTTCCAGACTTTGAATTAAAAACGGTGGCTACTATTGAGTTTTCAAAGCAGACATTTTGACATTTCAGGAGGGGTCATCTACATGCTGGCTTGTTGTGTGTGGACATCATATCTATGATGGACATTGTTTGTCAGGAGGAACACGGATGGTTTGGGGGCGTGCCTTCGCGTTTGACGTGCTATCCTCCTCCTCACCATCTACAGGTGAGGTCCAGGGTTGCCATGTCCGCTTATCATAAGCGACTTTGAGGTTGTTTTTCTGTAAAGACGCTTGTAATTGCGGGTTGCGTTTTTTGGGCCTTGTTTGTAAAACGCGTAGTTGCTTATTTGGTCTTGCTTCCTAAACCAGCGGGTATAAAATATTTTCATGTCAAGGACCCCCAAATTAATATGTAACATTAATTAAAATGATTAATATTGTGCCAGGGGGTTGTGTTGTTAAAATGTTTGCAACACATTCAAAATGTTTCAAGATATGTTTTGAAAATAGCTGATCTGACCACAAGCTCACGCGAGCTTGTAGATCTGCTATTTTCAAATAGCCGATGTTGGGCGTTGGCCAAGGCTATCATGTGACCTAGTCGCTTCTTTTGGTTTTGTTTTCCTCGACCTGGTTGCTTGTATCTCTGACAAAATCTGGCAACGTTGATCGCTGACAATGCTGTGGAGAGTGGAGACACATCATGCAGCTTGTGTTGTTGTGCGTAAATGAAAGCGACTTTTCACTAAGTTTTGAAAGCAAAGGACGTTAATAACAACAACTCGCTGACTGACTACCCTTTCATGTTGATGGACACACGCCCTCAGTCGGATGGATCATTTGTTATGAAGGATCGATTGGCAGAACTTCTATCCGTGAGTAGCGAGTCTTTCATTCAAGGAGACAATGAAGCCTGACGCCCTGGGGCGTCTGTTCGTCTGACTAGTGGTGTAAAGTAATTAAGTACATTTACTCAACTACAATTTTTAGGTGTTTTTACTTTACTGGAGTATTTCCACATTTCAATCCTTTTACTTCTACCCCATTACATCTCAGAGGCAACTATTATTTACTCCACTATAATTACTACAACTATAACTAGAATTATATATACAAGCTCACAACACGTCATCTGCTATTTTCAAACATTTTAGTACTTTTGGTACTTTAAGTATATGTTGATGCCAATACTTTTGTGCTTTTACTCAAGTTGCATCTTGAACACAGGGCTTTTACTTGTAACAGAAACAGAGTATTTTTGTATTGTGGTATTGCTACTTTTACTCAAATATCTGAGTACTTCATCCACCACTGCTTTCCTGATTTTTTTCCGTTTTATGTTTGCTGTTCTTCTGCAGTCGTGGACTAACTGTTGTCTATAGACTTCACTCTGCCACTTCCACAATATTTAAACCGTTATAACCCAAACAATTC
Organism: Gymnoscopelus microlampas; assembly: GCF_963454915.1. Taxonomy (NCBI): domain Eukaryota; kingdom Metazoa; phylum Chordata; class Actinopteri; order Myctophiformes; family Myctophidae; genus Gymnoscopelus; species Gymnoscopelus microlampas. Next base: position 34,125,908 of record NC_139958.1, read on the forward strand.
TGTAACAGCTGTAATATCATACAGGATAGGTGGGCACTAGGGACACCTGGGTACCTTAATGTAAAATTGGCTTAAAAAATAAAACATTTGAAAAATGGTCTTAAGTAATGTAAAGTATACATGATGTGAACTTGCACAGTACATCATTATTAGACTTAATTGTATCCTTCAACTTCTTGTTTATGCCACACAATGACTGGATATACAGGTTTTGTAGCAATTTGTAGAAATATTAGACCTTCATTGTCGAATGTTTAAGCAAGTTTTAGTCATGTATAATTTACTTTACTTAAAAACATTTTCCAAATATTACATTTTTTTACATTTTGGACAAAATAGCCAATTTAACACCGAGGTGCCCACCTGTTACCAGGATACAGGATAGGTGGGCACTTAGGGACATCTGGGCACCTCGATAGCAGACACCTGTTGTTTGATGTCTTATTTATTCACTGCAGATTAGGCCTTCATTGATGGCCTTTTCTTCTGAGAGGGGGGGAGGCATTTAAGTAGCATATGGGTGTAAACTGTTTTGTTTTGTTTTATTTTTTTTAATATAGATAAGCAACAGAGCGGATGACATAACCTTTACGATGGCACGCAATGTTTACATGGAAGAGTTTTTCATTAAGGTACATTCATTGTGTGTGTGTGTGTGTGTGTGTGTGTGTGTGTGTGTGTGTGTGTGTGTGTGTGTGTGTGTGTGTGTGTGTGTGTGTGTGTGTGTGTGTGTTTGTTCCCAATTTGGTGTTATTTTAATGTTCAAATAAGGAATGAACATGACCTGTAGATGATTATTCTATGTATTTCATACCATATGAAGGTGAGAGAGGTGAGAGGCATCACTGAGAAGATTTCCTCTCAGGTGGATGAGGTGGAGAGAACACACAGTGTCATCCTCTCTGCTCCAATCCCAGAACAGAGTGAGTATAGACCCTATCGGCTGACCACACAGTCAGTGTTAAATAAACTCTAAAAACTATTCCAGAGTTAAATTAACCACTTAAACCCCATATGGGTAACCGGTGTCCCTCAGGGCTCAATTGTTGTGTCTTTTCAGTTTTCTGTTATTGTGGGGAATGTTTTCACTGACAATAGCCTATAATAAAACATAACAGCGATGGTGGTTTTCACTGTCTTGCAATTGGTATTCTGACCAGCCTTGGAAAACACTGATCTTGTGCCTTTAAAAAAAGTCTGCCCACCCTTGTATGTAGCTGAACTGGAGCTGAACTATTCCAAGTGCCACCTATCGCTACACAGTAAAATCCTGAGGGATAATTGAACTCTTGAGAGTGTACAAATGTAACCAAATGGACCATTATGGGTACATTTTGTTACATTTGTACATTCTTGTTCACTGAGGATTTTGACTGTGGTATGTGAAAAGTTGGCTCATACACACAAACAAAACAAAACAAAACAAGACAAGACAAGACATGATGGCAGATGACAGACACAGTACATAAGTCAAGTTGTGTCATCTAAAGAAACAACAGGCTTTTGGTGATCAGAAAATCAGATAGATTTGGATATCAGAGATATTTGGCTTTTTAATTATTTGGAATAGCCTATTAAACACAAAATAATAACACTTACACCCCTTCTTTATCTTCTTTTCAGGAACCAAAGCTGAACTGGAGAAGCTGAATAATGACATCAAGAAGAACGCTATTGCAGTCCAGGCCAAGCTGAAATGTTTGTGCAGATATTGTCTTTTAACCAAGAACTAATTCCAATCATGTTTTCTGGACATTGTTTTGTCTGTATGTCGGTAGTGATAATCTTGCATGTGGGACTGGTACAGATTTGAAGAATCAAAATAAACGTTATGGATTAAACGTAGATAGTTACCATACATAAGGCGCATATCGTCGCTGTCGGTGAGAAAACCTTGCATGTCCAAAACTGTTAGATGTAAAAAAAAAAAGAGAAAAGAAAATGTTCTAATGGATCCACTGTAGTCATTATATACATAGTCACAAGCTGTTGTTAATTATTTTAATTGGTTAAACATTTATAAAGCCCACTGACAGACTAACCACTTTCAGAATGTAAAAACTTTTCTAAAATAGCAGATCTACACGCATTGTGAGCTTGTATATCGGCTTGTAGATTTCTTTAAGCGACACTGTCACACAACGAAGTAGGGCATTAATTTAATTTACGGAAAGAAAAACAAAAGTTGAAGACAGGTTTTTATAACAATATATGAAAACAGCAGCAGGTATATACAACCACAGTTTCAGGTGCATAGCTAGTGTGACATGTCTCAATAATTGAAACACTGGGAACAGGAAGCTGTCCCTTGTTCATGGGGACACATACCTGTACTTTCAAACCCTGCGAGGAGGAACTGTCCACACTGTGTTTCTATACTTCCTGCAGTGTGGCGTTCATGGCTCACCTCATTTTACTTGCAAATGTGCTGAAAGGCGAAGCTGCTGTTATGTTAATCTGAAGTAGACATGAGCCAAAACTAGACATTCAGTCCCTGGATTAAATTCAAGTACCTGTATATCTCTCACTATCAACAACGGAGACATCAACCCTTTGCACAATGATCTGTTATAACTTAAAGTTGTCTGCATGTGTATAATGTTCATGGAATAATTTGTGTTTAATAACCACTTTTAACTTTTAAATAGCAGATCTACAAGCTCACAACGTGATGCGATGTGTTGAGTTTGTATATACTGTAAGCATTTTTATTTTGAATTAGGGCACATAAGCCAAGTGCAGAATGGCTTTAGCTGTGTTAAGTATGTTTGGTTTTGTTAAAATGTCATGTGATTCATATTTTTGTATTGTTTTTTTTTTCAGCTATGCATGAGAGCTTGCCTATAGATGAGAATGGAAACAATACCTCGGCAGACCAGCGTATTCAGAAGAACCAGGTCTGACATTCCGTCTACTGTGTTTGCTCTGCTGTCATGTACCAGCCAGGTGTAAGAAGTTGGTTACCTGCTGGTTTGATCATTCTTTCACTTAACCACATGAACCCTAGCGTCCCTGTTATGGGGTGAACATTAGTCAAAAATAGCAGATCTACTTTACAGGCTTACAACGCATTGCCACTCCACATGTTGTGAGCTTGTAGAGCTGCTACGTATTTTCGGCAAAGAGACAACACTACGTGATAATCCTTATAGCATACTGTTTTGGCCGTTGGCATGCAAGAAAGTCACATTTTATTCCTACTATTTTGTACTAACAGGAAATGACAGGGAGTGTTGCCTGATGGACATCATTGAGCTGCAACTTATCAGCTTCTTCCAATTTAAAATCTAAAAGCTTCAGTGTACAGCAAAAATCAACTAGCAAAAGTATTTTATCCCACAAATGATCTGGTAATTATTTTGTTAACTGTTTTTATCGTTCTCCTTTGAGATGGCAGAAAATATGCTCCCCAGGTTGATCAACTTTATTTCCAGCAATGGAGAGCTCTTCCCCTTTTGCTTTGTGGGACAATAGTGTTTATCAATACTTGAAAATCCAACAGTTATAGCAGGCATATGGGCATTTTTGAGGCCTTGTTCAGACTGGTAGCCCAAATCCAACCCCCTTTTGTGATTTCCTATCCAGATTGGACCTGGATGGGTTTTATGAAGTCTAAGCAAGGCTAAGGAATGGGATTACAATTCGATTTCAATGTGTTCAGACTGGACAGCAATATGGAAGCAATATCCTGTTACATTCATTATGCCTCCATCACTGGCTGAGCCTGTTTTCAGGTTCTCTGTCCATCTGTCTGAACTTGAATGTGATATCTCAGGAACGCCTTGAGGGAATTGAATGACATTTGGCACACATTTCCACATAGACTGAAGGATGAACTAATTAGAAGTAGGTGGTCAAGGGCGTTGTGACCTCAGAAATCCTGTTCATTAAATACTTAATTTACTATGGTACATACAGTATACTATAAATCAACTGGTTGGCGGAGGTATACAACTGCAATGTGTTATTTCTAGTTTCATGCTACATGGGACAAAAATACAATAAAACCAGCCAAAATCAATTTGCTAACATACGTTTTCCCCTTCAAGCACTCAGATCTGACCCGGTCATTTGTGGAGGTCATGACAATTTACAACAATGCACAAGTCACCTTCAGAGAAAAGTGTAAAGCACGAATTCGGAGGCAACTGGAAATCAGTAAGTCCGAAAATACAACCTAAATACACGCAGTGGTGTAAAGTAACTAAGTACATTTACTCAAGTACTGTACTTAAGTACAATTTTGAGGTACTTTTACTTTACTGGAGTATTTCCAATTGTCTATACTTTTACTTCTACTCCACTACATCTCAGAGGCAAATATTGTACTTTTAGTCCATTGTATACTCTACAAGCTCACAACGCGTCCCATCGCAGCGCGTTGTGACCTTGTAGATCTCCTATTTTCAAACATTTTAGTGCTTTTACCTTTGGTAATTTACGTACATTTTGATACCAATGCTTTTGTACTTTTACTCAAGTCAATTTTGAATTTGGGACTTTTACTTGTAACAGAGTACTTCTACAGTACATTGCAGTATTAATACTTTACTTAAGTAAAACATTTGAGTACTTTTTCCACCACTGAATACACGCACCCATTGTTCCCTTGCAGTTCAGCGTCAGTTAAATCTGCCATCTGCCTCTTTTGTTGTGTACATCTGCATCCTTTCATAGCAATTGTAGTGTTTGCTCTGGAGGGGAGCTCTGCCCCTCCTTGAGAAATATGAGCTAGCTTGCAAAAGGATACGTGTGTGTGTGTGTGTGTGTGTATTAGCGTTTCTATGGCAACCGTTGCTCGGGTAGTTGAGAAAGGTGCAGCAATAATTGGTCAGTGACGAGTAATACAAAAATATACAGTGTACTGTATTTTCCGCACTATAAGGCGCATCTGAGTATAAGGCGCACCTTCAATAAATGTATTATTTTCATATATAGGGCGCACCGCATGATAAGGCGCATCCGCACTATAAGGCGCACTGACGGCGCGCCTTATAGTGCGGAAACCAAGGGAACCAATATTGATACATATATAAGGCGCATCGGATTATAAGGCGCATCCGCACTATAAGGCGCACTGACGGTGCGCCTTATAGTGCGGAAAATACGGTATATATATTTAATATTCAGTATAAAAGTTACATTGATTCCTGAAATGTCCTTAAATGTAAGACTTTGAATGATCTAAGCTGATTCATTTACAGCATGTCCGTCTATTTATGTTTATAAAATGCTTCTTTCCACATACTAGAAAGGGACTTGTTTAGCCTTTTGTACATACTGCTTTATGTTTGGATTGTTGAAACAATTATATTAAATACTAATGTTAATCTACTTGCTACACTGGCTAATCTACTGTATACTTTCAAAAAGGCAAGCATTAAGCAGGATGTTTGCAATAAATGGCTTTATTATTGTGGTCCTATTTTGCCTATAGCAATCTTGGTGTGATAACCAACCATAGGTGGTAAAATATGTAACTCAATGAATAAGAAATTGTTGACAACTTTTTACTAATTTCTGTTAAATCTGTAAGTGAATAGAGGAAAAATAAATATAATACACATTTCTCTCTCTCCCCCCATGTAAATTCAGCTGGTAAAATCACCACGGATGAAGAGTTGGAGGAGTTATTGCACAGTGGCAATCCTGCCATCTTCACAGCTGATGTTAGTTCGATTTTCCGCACCACAGACCATCAACCTCCAAAACTCAAAAAATGTTTAATCCTTGGCTGTGATATTATATGTTTGTACTGCTGCTGACAGATATAATACTCAAGGCTAATACAAATGTTGCAAGAAGAACACACTACAGCCCAACATACATGTCTCTATGCAGATGGTGTCAGACTCACAAACAACACGGCAGGCCTTGAGTGAGATCGAGTCTCGTCACCAGGACATCATCCGTCTGGAGACCAGCATCAGAGAGCTGCAGGAGATGTTCCTTGACATCGCCATGTTGGTAGAGACTCAAGTAAGATGTGACTCCCTGTGTGTCATTCATATTTACAGCAATTCCCCATTATACTTATATCTGCAAGCTCACATCGTGCCATGCTGCTACACCGGTGTGCCACAAAGTATAAATCAGGCATTATTGTGAGCTTGCTAAGGTGAGCACACTGATGTTATCGTCACTATTTATTTATTGTTTTATTGGCCACAGGCCGAAATGAGGAATTTAGTTCCTGAGGCTGAGTGTGTCTATATCTTTATTATATACCCAACCTTTATTTGCCCTGGTTGAAGGTTAGTGATTATAGGACCAAGAGGAGGATGACTGGTATCAGCTCTGGGGCTCTATAAGGAAGGGACGGCATAATATCTGTAATCACTAATCTAAATGAATGAGCCATATTAAACCTAAGTTAGGAGAATGCTAAACAAATTGTTCCACAATTCTGTCTGTCTGTCTGTCTATTAATTTAATCTAAATCTAATCTATTCTAATCTGTGTACTCTTTCAGGGAGACACCATAAATAATATTGAAAAGAATGTGAGCACTGCTGTAGACTATGTGGACAAGGCCAAAGGAGAGACCAAGAAAGCAGTGGTCTACCATAAACGGGCACGCAGGGTAAGCCTCAACCTCGGCTTCTTCAAGTTGTTTCACAGCCCTGCTACTACAGCCCCTGATCAACAGCCCTCTGAAATATCAAATTAAGTATCAAATAATGTGTGCACATATGCAGTCTACTCAGTGAGCGAGAGTGTCTTATCTGCCATGCCGTTGACAGGCACTTCCCTAAAATGGGTTTTATCACTGTGAAAACGAAAGGACTGGACTTAACTGCCTCTTCTTTCATTTTTTTGCTTTGAAATCTTATAGTTAAAAAAAAAAAAAAACATTCTGCTGTCATAGCAGAATGTGATGTGAATGTTTGTACTGAAACGTGTTGTTCTGTGGTTACATTGACATACCTCCTCTGCGAATATCAGTGTTCATGCGCAACATGCCAAATCCTAACCATTTTGTTGTTTGTCTCTTGGCAGAAGCATGTCATAATTGCCCTAGTGGTTCTGGTCCTGCTCGCTGTAATCGCTCTAGCGGTCGGTTTGTCTCTGGGCCTTCCCAAGGCCTAAACCCACCAACCTCAAACAGAGGTAACTACAACCTAACACTTTGGGCCTGTTGAGCCAAAATCATCCAGCACAAAACTTTTAATGGAACAAAAATTACTGCATGCTTTTGTAAAAAAACAGCGCCTGGCTTCATCAGCAGCAGCATCTGATTCATACTTAGTCGCACGGCCGCATCGCAGTGGAAATAGTGCCCTATAAGCTCACAGCGCGTTTCATTCGCATTCGCTATTTCCGGTGCACAACGCCATCGTGCAATGGGATAAATATTACGCCTAACTGAAATAACTGCTAATGTTAGTAATTGCGGAGATGTTTGTCATCATGGAAGTTTAGCAGACAAAGAAACCGCTTGGAGAATAGAGTGACACTTTTAATATTACGTGGTAAGCACTAAGCAGCCCATCAGAAGATTCGGCCATTAACTAATTACAGACATGCAAACTTGTAGCTTTTCAGTAGCCTGGTAAACCCTCCCTCCAGAAATCTCATTTCCATTTGATTTAAATGGAAATGAGATTTCTGGAGGGAGGGTTTACCAGGCTAGCTTTTTAGGGCAATTGTGTGACACCTGACCCGAAGAAAAAGACATGTTGTCACCTTTTTCACCTCGGAGCTGTTTGCATGCCTGTAATTAGAATTCAAGAAAAGAACACACACTTTGGAGGCCAAAGGGATGACTGTTTAAATGATTAGGTAAAGCAACTTTCTTTTTATAATGTGATGTTTTTTTTTAGACTAATAGTTGACCACAGTTAACTGTCTCCTTTTCCCCCACAACATTATCTTTGGTGGTGTGATAGTTGGTCATCAGTCATCACTTTATTTATCATCATTGGAGAATTCACAATTCCAACCCTAAATAAACAAAAGTAATGCTAATGCAGCAATTTTATATAAAGGTCATGTAAGTGATATCTTTTATAAAAGAAGTGTTAAATAGCTCTATTATAGTCCGATAGCAACCATTGCTATAGTGTGTTCAGTAACAGGGGTCTCCCCGTCTGTCCAGCTCTTTAGTAAACAGAACATTTATTTTATAGTTGGTATACCAGTTTTATCCAATCAGGATAGAAAGCTCATAAAGAAGGTCAAAGAAGTGATGAAACGACAATTGAGCAGACAAAATTTGAACTGGAACATTAATTGTATGTAGCTTATGTAGATCAACATACAGAGTCCTCACTCCTGATTAGATACAATTGGTATCCAGACCTGAATTATTTTTTTCTGTTTACTAAAGAGCTGGAGAGACGGTAAGACCCTTGTTACTGAACAAACACTCTAGTCTAGTAATGATTAAAAAAAAAGGTCCCTCAAATTATCCAATGATACAATATTGTATATATAACTTGAGCAATTATCTGATATCACAGCTGTCATCTTGGGCAGCTCCAGTATGTGAGTTTTACACCTGGGTGTAGTCTTGTCTTTAAAAGACAGAAGCTGGACAGGGGGAAATGGTGACAATGTCAATTATCCACCAGAAGATGGCGCTGAAACCCTGACACTGTAGTTCCTGTTTTCTTCTCTCTCAAAACAGAGCATGTGCACTAGCCTGGGAGCCTGCTAGTGCATGAATCTGCCAGCTGAAATTTCATTTGCTGTGGCCTGGCGATGCCTAATCTGAGTTCCCAGAAGTTTTCGCCAGCTCTGGCGAGGAACTTCTGGGCCAGAGCCCTGGTATTTGTGGGCGGGATGTACCTTACGCTCTGAATCTGAGCGGACACGCCTCTTACCGGTCTGAGAGCTGTGCAACTCGTCTAAAAAGTCCGACGAGAGGCAAACAGCAGTACACAACAATGGCGGCCGAAATTTCTCAAGGGGAAATTGCTTCCCGTCGATCCTATTTAGATGCAACACCCACTGCATGTTTCCCCTTTTCTTCATTGGCTGTTGATTTGAATCACAGCGCAGTGGCCGCGCCCCTGCTGTCCAAGCTCCGACGCTAACCCTCCCAGACTAGGCGATGCCAGGCTAAACTTGCACACCAAATTTAAAACAAACAAACTTGAATGTCAGTTGAATATTCATTATCCACATAGTGCCTTATTACCTTCTGTGTTGCTTTGACTCGTTACAGTGAGTTTTATTTGTGTCTTTGACTTTATGTACAAGAGGAGTATCCTTTAATTTTTGTTGGCTACTTATAACTGTAGAATATAATGCCAAATGTGTGAATTACTGTATATTTCGTTATTTTGTCTGAGTTTAATATATTGTTTTTAGAAAGGCGTGTGTTATATAATTGTGAAATTGAGCAGCTGTGATGATGAACAAAGCAAAATAACTGACTGACTTGTGGAAATGCTGAAAAAAAGGTAATAGGGTGCTACAGGAATGACATTTTTTATAAGCCAACCTGGAAGTTACACTGTCATAGGTTCCCACTGCAGTTTTCTAATGGAGTTTTTACATTTGGTTTAAGATAATGTAAGGGGGAGAAAGCTCTGTAGCAATAAAAGACAGTAATACATTTTGTTCAACAAGATAATCTCCACAAATCAACAGTTATGATTTATGAACCACATTAGTTAAGATAAACATACAGCGCATTCGAAATGTTGTATTGTAGAACAAAACCTGAAACTCTTGGAATTATGTAAACCTCATACCGTGCTTTTGGAATATATTAGGTGGGGCTGTGTAAAACAGACATGGGTGACACGGTGTTCCCTTCCAAAAAATTACAAACTGAATTAACCAAGCTTGGTTGTCACATATGGCATAGGGACTCTCATTCTATTTCAACCGTCTGCTTAGAGAAATATTGTCTTTTCTTAAGTCACATTCTGATTATCTTTTACATTGCAGCTTTGCAAAAGAATACAAAGTAAATGAATGAAGTTTTCTACAGCTCTACAAGAGATGATGTCACTTGTCTATTGTGAATCCAGCTATGTTATGTTTAGATATACTCTGTACGACGGTGTTGCATGCCAAACAATTTCCAATTTACAAGCTCATTTGTGAGCTTTATCTGCTTTATGGTGTGCCCACCGTAGGGTGGAATATAAATCAGGCTTCGAGCCATGTTTGTACACTGACGCCATTTCCAATGTTGAAAATAAAAAAAATAAAGCATGTGAGGGGTATTTTCATTTGTCATTTTAAGAAATAAGGGGCACTGGCAACTCTGTAGCCTAATAGCAGCGGTTTTAGCTTTTGTTTTTTAACCACATCCTAGCATCCCCATCCTCGGCATTTCATAATAGACAAAATAGCCAATCTACAAGCTTGCTACGTGATGTGTTGTGAGCTTGTATGTAGATCGGCTATTTTCGGCAAAGAGATTTGTTATAGAGGAAAGATAGAGGGGGACCAAGTATACGTAGGGTTTAAGTGTTTAATACTATATATATATATATATATATATATATAATTTTTTTTTTTAAATATGAAATATATATACCGTATGTATGTATGTGTGTATATATATATATATATATATATATATATATATATATATATATAGACAAATATAGCTGGCTCCAGCTTAAATGAAGACCTGTATCAAAGCAAGAGGGATCAATAGCCATTATTGATATCAAGATCTTTCTCTTGTCTTTTTTTCGAAGCAACCAAATGTCTGTTAATACTGTTAGTGTTCAATGCAACCAATCATCTTGAATGTCCCTTTGATACAATTATGTACTGACAAAACTTCTCAGAATAGTAACAGAGAATGGGTAATGTAATGTGGCGCGTCCATCGAAGGGAATTTCACAGCAAAACCTTGTTAGTTTATTCTGAGAGTGTATTGGTCCATTTTTCCCACTCCCTGAGTTAAAATAAATGAATATTTTGCGGTGCACATCAACAGTAATATACTCAAAACCATTTGTAACTCAAGAGATTGAACAAATGTACACATAGGTTACATTTGTACACACTCAGAGTTAGAACAACACTGAGGATTTTGTGTATCCATTTGCCCTGCAACTGTCCTGTGGAGATATCAAGGGAGCAGCTGCTTAGCATAGACATGGCCCTGTGCCATATAATACACAGCGCCCCTTGTCTGTACTGGAGGGGAGTGGACAGACAGTTAGGCCTCCTCTGCACCTTCTAGCGTCACCATGGCTTTCCACACTGCACCACAGGAATAATGTCGAACCCACTGACCTCTCTCTCTCCTTCCTTCTTTATCTCTCTCTCTCTCTCTCACTCACTCACTCTCTCTCTCTCTCACCTTTGTTTCTGTCTCTGTCTGACTCTGCCTATATCTTGACGTGATTACACAGCATCCCTCTGCTCTTAGCTAGCAAATAATTGCTGGACAGGTAGACAAAAAACAACCACAAAACAAATACACACACAGAGACACACACACACACACACACACACACACACACACACACACACACACACACACACACACACAAACCCAGCACAATACAAAACAGTCCATCAGTGGGAGATAAAGGATTCAGTTTGACAAATATAATAAAAGCCTTTAGCCAAAGCCTGAGGCTGGTTTTAAACACTGCAAAGCTTCCTGAGATTCTAATCTTTGTGGGTATTGAATTCCACTTCCCCACTACTGAGAAATCAGGCTGACCAAAGCCTGTTTGTCTGTCTGTCTGTCTGTCTGAACTGTGATACCCAGACAGACACTACTATTGAAGATACTCTAGCACAGGGGTTTTCAAAACTTTTCATATCATGGACTCCCAAATCTATTTTCATTAGACTATGGACTGCCATTTCAAATGATTCTGTCCGGTGTTATGAAAGTATGTTTTGTTTTTAAATTAAATTGTCTCACTGTCATAATGTATTGATATTGAAAGAAACTGTAATTTGTATAATGTTATTATTTCAAGTACCACACTCAATAACCCCTGGGGGTCCCCAGACTCCACTTTGAAAACCACTGTTCTAGCAGTTCTAATGGCAATGCCAAAACCAGGATAGACCAGGCATCCTCTAAGAGGTGGTGCTGCAAGATTATGAATAATTTTAAAACACAAGGCATGCATCAGAGTAAAATATGTTATTAAAAGAATATATATAGTTATAATTTGTCAATTTATTACAGTGATGATAGTCTGTTTGCTTTGTATCTAATACTTTTAGCATTTGTCCTGTGCAGAACAGACGATAAAGGTTAATAGAATAAAGAGATAAGGATGACATTACAATTTAATACACAGAAAGGCAACTATGTACAATTACAGTAAGCGCATAGGGAGAGGAGAATGTAAAAAAGAAGAAGAAAAAACCCAACAAACAGAAATAGACAAAAAAGTGGTTTCTTTATTGGTTGTATCAGAGTGATGGCATCCTCAAATCAGGGCACAGCCTGTTCGCACGGGCTGTACTTCACCGTAAGTGAGTGTTCGTGTTTAGGTGAAAGAACGAGAGGTAGTGCTATAGGCATCTGTTTGAACTGACAGGTCATTCATTCTATCCCACACATGGAACAGTGTTACTCTGTCATTTCATCAACACAGGAGGCCAGCTAGCTAAGTAGCTGCGGTTGGCCTTTTGTCATCCACAATGACCCAGGATGGAATGGACTGCTGGTGAGGGTTGTGTACACAGCACAAACCAGTGTTAGTTTAACTCAGGGAGTGTAAACTTGAAAACCTTTTGTTTTACTCTCTCAGAGTTAAAACAACACTCCGGATTTAGCTGTGTAGGGAGATGGATAGGACTGGGAATAGACAAGATGGAGGTGTTCAGGGAAGTGGGAGATACAGTCTCTAGCTTTTCTTTTCTTTACTTCTTTGCTTTGCCCTGGGCAGCCACCGCCTCCATTGCCTTCTTTACTGTCTCCTCATCGCCCAGGAAAGCCATGGGCTTAATGGGCTTCAGGTCTGCGTCCAGCTCATACACAATGGGGATTCCTGTGGGCAGGTTCAGCTCCATGATGGCTGCATCAGACATACCTGGACGATAGACGATAGAAAGAAAGCTCAGGTTAGAGTTAGACACACACTGTACAGCTGGTTATGTGTCAAGAGTACAGAATGAAAACGGGACCACAAGTTGATTTACAGACTTAATTATCATATAACTTCCTTCTTCTTTTCACTCTACTATTAGTATTATTATTATTATTATTATTATTATTACCGGTAGTATTATTATTCCTTCAAGGGGTTGAGTAGTTTCAGAGCTCTCCTCAGCCTATACAGAGTAAAAACCTTAGTGTTCATTTATCTTTTGTAACTTTGAGAGTGTACAAATGTAACCAAATGGACCCATAAGGGTCTCAGAGTGAAATGAACACTCAGGATTTTAAAATGCAGACATATGCCCGAGGCTTCTTCTCTGCCTGTATCATTACTTTTCTCCATATTCAGCCACTCTTGAAAATGTACAACCTTTCTATAGAAAGGTCACGCCTGAAACAGGAGCCACGGTCATGGCCTTCTCCACTGTCTGTGAGCTCTGGACAAGTCACCGTGCTATTTTTAGATTCTGTGTAAACTGGGGAAGTGTGTGTGTCTGTCTTTCTGTGTCTGCTTATCTGTGTGTGTGTGTGTGTGTGTGTGTGTGTGTGTGTGTGTGTGTGTGTGTGTGTGTGTGTGTGTGTGTGTGTGTGTGTGTGTGTGTGTGTGTGTGTGTGTGTGTGTGTGTGTGTGTGTGTGTGTGTGTGTGTGTGTGTGTGTGTGTGTGTCTGTGTGTGTGTGTCTGTGTGTGCGTGCGTGCGTGCGTGCGTGCGTGCGTGCGTGTGTGTGTGTGTGCCTTTACATGTCAGTCGTTAGGGTACTGTATGTGAACATTCATGGAGCACGGGACACATATGCCTCTTGAAACATGACATCTTTGACCTTTTAACTCGGATTATTGCTAGAATACTTTCATGCATAATAACCCTAGTACGGTAGGTTACATACCTACTACATACTGTATGCACATTTTACCATTTTACTGCAAAAGAATTGCACATGATATTCCCAATTAGTCCAAGTGCAGATGGCCAGGTCAGTCTTTAGGTGCTGAAGTCTATCTATATGCTTTCTACTTATACATTATACAACTGACCAGCCCAGGCACGGAGGGCCAGGTCGGATGTCAAGTCGTCTTTGATATTGTCTTTCATATTTTCATATATTAACGTTCAATTTTATCCTTTTGCTACTTATTCTGTAGTTATTCCCTTCCATTTTCTGTATCTTTGTTTCATCCTCACTGCAGTGCTGCTGCAGCTACATTTCCCTTGGGATCAATAAAGGTCTATCAATCTATTCCCTACCTAGGATGTGTCCTTATTCCCGTTCGAACACTAACTTCCTTCTACTTTTCACTCTCCTCTATGTCATCTGCATTCTACTTTATGGCAGCGCTCACCCTCTAAGTGCTTGACGATGCCACGGAGACTGTTGCCATGGGCAGCGATGATGACGTTCTTCCCAGCCTTGATCTGTGGTGCGATGACATCGTTCCAGAAAGGCAGAGCACGGGCAATGGTGTCCTTCAGCGACTCACAAGTGGGCAGTTCACCAGCCTTCAGGTCCTTGTAACGCCTTGACTAGTGGGAGCAGAGAACACCAGAGGATTGGATTGTCACTGCAAAACAGCGACAGCTGCAGACGTTATGTAACTATTTCAAAGGCCAGCGAGTAAATGGTGGATTGTGTGGCACTTATTGTGATGAATGAGATGGCTAACTGGACTGGATCTTTTTAATAAAGCTCCAAATTAGTTTTTTCATAATAGTGTTATTTCTTTCTAGTTCTTAGACATGGGTGTTATATAATGAACAATTAATCGCCATCGGACAAGTCATTTTTCATCCTGTCAACGTTCAGACATTTAGGTCAGGTAGGGTCTGCAATTGATCTAATCCTATGAATCACACATTCTAATTAAGTTTAGATGTCTTGTCCCTTGTTTCCTCTGGCGTCCTTTTTTGGGCATATCATTGTAGGCGAAAATTGAAAACCTTTCTAAATAGCAGGTGTGCAAGCTTGTAGATCGGCTATTTTTGACATTTATTTTCCAAGATATTCAAGTGAATAACTTACCTCACTGATGACCTTGTGGTAGTTGTGGTCCTTATCCATTGGGGGAGGGGGGATGTCGAAGGAGCGACGCCAGATTTTGACCTGTTCCTCCCCGTGCTTTTCAGCGGTCTCGGCCTTGTTGAGGCCAGTCAGGCCGCCGTAGTGGCGCTCGTTCAGGCGCCAGGTGCGGTGAACTGGCAGCCACATCTGGTCTGTGCCCTCCATGATGGTCCAGAGGGTCTTCACGGCACGCTTCAGCACGGAGGTGTAGCACACGTCGAACTTCATGCCGGACTCCTTGATGGCCAGGGCGCCGCGCTTGGCCTCCAACACGCCTTTCTCGCTGAGATCGGCATCAAACCAGCCGCAGAAACGGTTCAGGTCATTCCAGCAACTCTCTCCGTGGCGGACGATAACCAGTTTATGGGCACAAGCCATGTTTCACAGACTTCTTTCCTTCACCCTGAACCAAACACAGAGAGGCACAGTCTTTGTGGTGCACACACACTCGCTGACCGACAGTGAGCACTGAGCCCACATACCACATTCTTTTTATAGTGGCCTGGCATGTGACTGTGCCCACCAGACGGCTCTTTGTGAGTTCCCTCCAGTGAGGAGCCATTATCATCTGATGGACAACCAAGCTCAGCCAATGAGATCACACCTCTGGTGTCCAGTGGGCCGGTGTCCTGGCTGGGAAGGGCAGAGGTCATGGATTGAGCCAAAATAGCAACATGACTTTTAAACTGAGGGCTGTGGAATAAAAGTGTAAAGATCAGAGTTAGCTGCAGGACAAATTTGTGCAGGCAAAATTCCAAAGAGTGCATTTCCACATCATTGGGACTACCACTGCTTCCACTATTACTACTATAATAACAATAGTGAGATAGTAGTAATGTCATAGTAGTATAGTTGTAATAAAAATAAACAAGGAATATTAATACACATTAATTTGTACTTGATAGATCGAAATTGCTGACCCAATAGTCCTTTTGGGTGCTTTTGTATAGCATCTTAATACAAAGCGCTTTATGTGTGCATTATATTCACCCTTTCACACACATTATTCATACATCTACTGCAATGATGTCCGAACTACACTAAAGATGGCGGTGCATCTAGTGTATAGTCCAGTGTGCCATTTGCTTCAAATAATTGTATTGACATTGTCAACCAGTAGTGTGTCTTACCCGACACACCAGGGTGGAAAGAGACCACCTCCAACCATTGCAGATGTGCTAGTTACATTGTATAAATTAGTGTAGCAAAGGGCAACTTTAATTATCTTTACCTTTAATTTCTTTCTCCCCAATTTAGTCATTCCTATTATCTGTGTTGCCAGTGTTGTGGTACCCTACTGGCTTACCTGCCAGTGAGGAGCCCCCACCGGGAGGACATAGCGCCTACATTCAACATTTCCTACTTCCTACTGTGCCATCCCATCCCAAGAGTCACAGCGACAAAGATATTTGTCATTAGTAATGATGTAATTTGTAATCAGGTTTAATCATGCTTGTCAACTATGTTGGCAAATTTGTCAATTGTATCGTAATCATGGCTTTTATCATTTATAACCATTCTTGCCAACTATTTTGGCTTATTTACAATCATGTCCTATATATTAATGTACTTACTGAGTCAATGTGGGTAGAGGCCTTGAATAATCCCTTTGGGCTTCCTACCATCTGGCACTCTTCTTCTAAAATCTTGTGTACACATATTGTTTTTATAATTGTGCTAAATAAAATAAAATAAAAATCAATCAAATCACCCTCTCCGCTCAGCTAACCTCACCCAAACACGGGCAGTTGTGTTTGATGCTCGTCCAAACTGGATGCACCGCAGTGGATTTGAGCCCCCAGACTCCGCAGTGGTTAGCAGCTCCTTTACCCCTGCAGCACCTGAGCACCACATAGTCTCTTCTATCCACACGTATAGAGAGAGTGAGCTGAGGAGGCCAACTTTTAAAGCCCTTTTACAGATGCAACAATATATTGAACTTGACTCTACCATCAGCTTTAATCCTGGGAACTGAACTGAAGTGCAACTGCTGATGAAGCGTGAAAAGTGACTTGCCGCCCCAAAACAGAGTTTAAGGTATAAATGTCAAAGAATTACATTATGATACCTACAGTATATTGACAAAAGAGAAATACAATAGTCCTTAAACGCAATATTAATGGCACTCCAGGCATAATGCCAACCCGCAACTTATGTTCATACAAGGCATTAGGCTATTGCACTGCAGAGAAGCAGGGACTGGAAAATGGTGCAATAAGAAATCTTTGTCTGCATTCATTCATTCATTTATGTAGTTCACAGACAGTTAGATGGATGTTCTGTGGGAGTCTTATAGTTTGGTATTTGGAAATGAGTCAAGTGAATCAATTTAAAATAGGCCTATGGCACATTTCATACAATGTAATGTTGCATAGTAAAACAGAAACGGGCAATACTAAATATTACACACATAATATGCATCTGTATATGTATATTTTTATTGGTTGTCCATTTACCAAGTGCCTGGTGATCTGAGAGTTGTGACTGAGCAGGTCAGAAATCATACATGTATTCAAGAGCTGAAGCATTCAGCATCCTATGATTGATGGGTGTGATAACAGGAAGAGAGAGGGTAATATTTAATAACCCCTTGGGATGATAGCTGATCATCCCAGGGCTGATATGTCAGTAGCAGCCCAATCAGTGCGAGCAGACGGTGACACCACATGAACTGTCACCGTGAGTCACTTCACAGCGAAATGAACTCAACATAATATCAAACACAGCCGCCATGGTAGCTCTGTTGATCAAATGCTATGTCCCCCTTATCTTTGTGACTGTGTCATAAACATGTGGGCATATGTCATAATCAATTGATTGTCCTGGCAGGGTAACCATGAACTCCTGAGTGAGCGGAGTAATAAAAGGATTGAGAGGATATACGATATGTCAGGGGCTCTGGGGCTGATAAATGATAAGCCCAAGAGCTGATCAATAACTAAAGTGCCATCACGTTATGATGTGAACTATCACCATGAGTGACCTCAACAAGTAATGCTGCAATGGTCAAATGCTAGGTCATGGGTTTGTGATGAACAAATTATCCTCCGGCCAATCACTATTGACCATATATTAGTAACAAACCTTGGGCCTAGCTTGGGCCTACTTCAGGCCTCCTCGATTGGATAAACTTGGGCAAGGACAATTGACCAGGTGATAATCTATATTTATTATTGCTGGACATTTGATAAGCTCTCATTGCATTTCACAAAATCAGTACCATACAGGTACATGCCCCCATACTCATATTTTTAAACGTAATAATAGTGTAATGTGATAGTTAACTAATGGCAAAAATGTTCTTTTTTTGCCAGAAAGCTTTGCATGAAAAGGGTGAAATGATAGTGAATCCCCCGTCTAAATGTGGAAAAGCCTATATACAACAGCAGGGCAAACAATGCTTTCTGTTGGTAGAGAGGAGCAGTCACATTAATCTGAGCATTTGTTTATCCTGATTGAGTCATCACTTGATTGTAATTTGCTTTGATCAGTTCCCATTTATCACATTTTATTTGCGAATAAATATTACACCTTTTGGGAATGCTACCAGTGTCTGCCTTCTTTTTGTCTCTCTGACAAAGCATATAAAGTAATGTCTCTCCAAATACATACATATGCAAGTAAAGAGCAGATACATGAGTAGGCTACTTAAGTACAGTACTCAAATCAATTTTAGCACCCCGACTGTGGTTAATGTAGGATTGCAGTTAAGGTATGTGAGAGCCCTAATATATTATCAGGGTTTCAGTCTTTAATTGTAATGTAATAATGCTGCAGCTCTAGGACCACAGTCAACATTATGGTCAAAGCATGTAAGGCAAGGCAAGTTGATTTGTATTGCACATTTCAACAACAAGGCAATTCAAATGTGCACGTACAAAAGTGCTTCAAGAGCATTAAGACATGTGAATATGTTTAAAAATTGTTATTAATCTATGAGAATAGAAAATAAGAATGTGTTCAAATAAAACAGATTATTAGGAGAATAATGTACTGTACTACCTGTTATATTTATGATTTATGGTCTGTCCATAAGATGGTGCTGTTGCTACCATTGAATAGTTATAGTGAGTACTTGACATAATATAGTAACTAACAATAGATAGTTTTATTTCTGTGTTATGGTCTTTTATGTAATGTATGTAAATATATTCATGGATAGACTTTTTTCCCAGTTTATTTTTGGATATTGGATACATAACATAAACGGTGTAATACATTTTCCTCATTATATATTGTTTACTTAAAGTGAGCCCCATGGATGACCTGGCTAGTATAACAAATCCTGAAACAAGTGTTGACATGACTTAGTGAAATGGGCAGATTCCAATTCTATTGCATTTATGATTTAACAATGCAATACAATGAACAATGTACAATGAGCTAACAGCAGAAATAGTAAAAGGGAAGGTACAGTTCCCTGATTTAGAAACAACAGGGATTTGTGTTCAGTATTTATATCAGATCACAAGAGTGACTGAAAACAGCAGCCAGTGGCTCTGCCTGATTTCATCTCATGAGATTGTGCAACTGGGGCAACAGAAATAACAGATTTATCTTTT
>NC_139958.1:34150573-34570573 GCF_963454915.1 Gymnoscopelus microlampas
GTACTGACTCATGCACGCACCCACACAACCACGCATGTGTGTGCGCACACATGTACCTCAAACCCTCAAGCGTTCGAGGTCACGGTTCAGGTCTCAAATAAAAATGTGTGCTTTTATTTAATTTCTCTGCCGTCACACAAAACACTTCTGACGATCAACTTTTAGAAGCCCTTTATAAAATATGACAGACTTACCTTGAATTGAAGGTTAATAATAATAATAATAATAATGACTGGCAAGACAAACAGAAATATACAGCAAACCAACTTCTATTTTTATTTTTTACAACCATCTCTGCCTTTCCTCAGCTGTTCCTCTGTGCACCCCTCCCATGGTCATCCTTCTCCTCTCTGCCTCTCCCTGCCTCTCTCTCTCCCTGTCTGTCTCTCTCTCTCTCTCTCTCTCTCTCTCTCTCTCTCTCTCTCTCTCTCTCTCTCTCTCTCTCCCTCTCTCTCTCTTGCAGTGTAAGCCTATCGATCCTGCGTTGTCAGAGTTTGGCTAAAGCGCCTGCGTCAGAGCTCCCCATCCTGCTATAAAAGCCAGAGGCTCTGCAGCAGCAAAGCAGTCCAGGCTTAAACCTAACCCACACACCTCCACAGATCTACACACCCTCCACACACGCACACACAAACAAACAAACACGCACACACATCCCCACACACGCACATAAGCACACAAACTCTCACACACAGCAGAAGGAGAGCAGCCTGCCCTCCAAGCACACAGCCATGAGTAGCATCGGCTATGACCCCTTCTACTCCGGCTCCTCATACCGCCGCTGGTATGCGGAAGCCCCTTCCCGACCGGTGGTAAACAGGGGGAGGTCACACTCCGTCTACACCTCCCATGCCGCCCCTTACTCCTCGTCCCGGCTGCAGTACTCCTCTCCCAGCCGGCTGCTGCACTCTTCCCCGGGGGCCCCCTCTTCCTCCACCCTGGAGCTGGAGCTCAGCCAGGCGGCCCAGATCAGCTCCGACTTCCGCACCGTGCGCACCCAGGAGCGCGTGCAGCTGCAGGATCTCAACGACCGCTTCGCGGGCTTCATCGAGCGCGTGCACGAGCTGGAGCAGCAGAACCGAGCCCTCGAGGCAGAGCTGCTGCTGCTGAGGCAGAGGCACAACGAGCCGTCCCGCCTGCGGGCGCTCTACGAGCAGGAGGCTCGGGCCCTGAGGGCAGCCGTGGACGAGGCCAGGGCGGAGCAGCAGCAGGCCCTGGGTCAGAGGGAGCGCCTGGAGCAGACCCTGAGCGCTTTGCAGGCCCGCTACGAGGAAGAAGTGCTGGCCCGGGAGGACGCAGAGGGGAGACTCATGGATGCTCGCAGTGGCTCTGACCAGGCCGTCTTGGGCAGGGCTGAACTGGAGAAGAGGGTGGAGAGCCTGCTGGAGGAGCTGGCCTTCCTCAAGAGGATCCAAGAGGGCGAGGTGGCCGAACTCCAAGCACAGGCCCAGATGGGAATGCATGTGGCGGTGGAATCAGAGGCCGCAACGCCGGACCTCTCTGGGGCCCTGAGGGAGATCCGCTCTCAGTATGAGAGGGTGGCCACCAGAAACATGCAGTCTGCCGAGGACTGGTTCAGAGGGAAGGTGGGCACTTTGACGGAGACCGTAGCGCAGCACACCGACGCCGTCAGGAGCTCCAAAGATGAAGCGGGAGAATTAAGGCGCCAGCTGCAGTCCCGCCTGCTGGAGATCGACGCCGGCAGAGGCCTCAATGAGTCCCTGGAAAAACAGCTGCATGAAATGGAAGACAAGCAGAATGATGAGATTTCGAACATGCAGGTCAGCAGTGGTATTGCAGGATATCATATATGGTTTTGATGTTGTGTTGTGTTGTGTTGAACACTTCCAATATGGGATTTAAAAAAAGTAAAAGTAGTAAAAGTAAAAAGTACTAGCTAACTTGATTTGATTAGGAAATTGCAATGTTGAATTAATCTTGTAAAGTACACTTTATTTATATATGACATGTGAATGTGCTTGCTATGTAGGATACCATTGGAGAGCTGGAGAATGAGCTTAGGGGCACCAAGCAGGAGATGGCCCGGTATATGAAGGAATACCAGGACCTTCTCAATGTAAAGATGGCCTTGGACATTGAGATTGCTGCATACAGGTAAGAGTTAAAAAAACGTACTCTGTGTTGGCTGAGGTTAACCACATTAACACTGGTGTCCCTATTTTTATCAATCTTTTTTTATTATTATTTTGGCTGTGTTTCTAAATGCTAAAGGAAAACAAACCTGTATTATGACTTATGAGTAACAGTGCATGAATTCACATGCGCAATTTAGTTTTGTCTTGGAGATGCCACTTCTGACAGTGATTTGATATTATTATTGTACTGTGCTGTGTAATTTGAACTGTCCACTGAAGAAAACAATTGTTAAAATTGTCTTTTGCATGTCTTCTCTACAGGAAGCTCCTGGAAGGGGAGGAGTGTCGCTTCAGTGTGGGAGGAGCCGGTGGAATGTCTTCTATGTATGGCCACACCCTGTCGGCCACACCCTCTTACCGCCCCGTCTTCTCAAGCTTCAGCTCTAGCGCCCCCTATATGATGACATCAACACGTCTCCTCAGCTCATCTTTTACCACCGGTGATGACTACATCTCCGCCAGGCAGGCCCAGCAGGCGGAGGCCCCCGCACCTGAAGAAGAGGAGGAGGAAGAAGAGGAGGCAAAGGAGGAAGAAGAGAAGGAGGAAGAGGAAGAGAAGGAGGAAGAGAAGGAGGAAGAGGAGGAGAAAGAGGAGGAAGCCGGAGAGGAAACAGAAGAGAAGGGAGAGGAAGAAGGAGAGGAGAAAGGAGAGGGAGACGAGGAGAAGGAAGAGGATGCTAAAGGAGAGGAAGGTTAGTGCACGACTGCACGTTTTTCTTTTCTCTGACAATGTGATTCAAGCCTATTTGTCAGGGAAGAATTGTCAGATATGATGAATGATTCCTGATAATTCTCCCTTGACAAATAATGTATTATTGTATAAATAAGTAAACAAAAAAATAAATTATAAATTAACGGTACTGTTAGTAAAGTTTTGTCAAATAATTGTTAAATATGTCTATATTCTGTTAGTAATCATTGCTATAGTTAGTAACAGGGGTCTTCCCATCTCTCCAGCACTTTAGTAAACATAAAATTTACATTTATTTTACATTTTACATTTACAGGTCGGTATACCAATTTCATCCAATCAAGACAGGATATACAGTACAAGTGAAATTAGAATTGACGAAACAAATAGTCAGATAAGCAGACAAAACTTTTACTGGAACACAGGCTGATAAATGATAACATTTTGAAATTTACTTTTTGTTTTAGCCAAACAATATCACTTACAACACCTTTAAGTCTGTGTGTGTTGTCCCTGGCATTAAAATCCACATTTCTCTTTAATACATATTTAAGGTGGTGACGAGGCTACAGAAACAGCTGAAGCAACAGAGGAGAAAGGTGACGAAGGTGACGGAGGAGAGACGGACGTCAAGGACCAGGCAGAGGAGGTAGAAGAGAAAGAGGCATCCGATGACAAAGATGACAAAGCTGGAGACGCAAAGAAGGAAGAGTCCGATGACAAGGAAGAGGGAGGAAAGGGTGAAGAGAAAAAAGAGGAGGAGGTAGAAAAGAAAGACGACAAAGCCGATGACCAAAAGAGTGACAAAGCCGACGTGACGAAAGATGACAAAAAGAAGGATGACAAAGAGGAGAAGAAGGATGAAAAAGCCGATCCCAAAGAAGCGGTGGCTGAGGCAAAGGCAGCAAAACCTGAGGCCAAGAGCGACAAGCCTGCAGAGGAGAAGAAAGATGAGCCAGAGAAAACAAAGGCTAAGAAGTGAAGGCCAATTACACAGTAAAATCCCCAGTGTTAATTTAACTCTGAGAGTGAACAGTACAAACGTATTGAAATGTAAGGGATAAATTAACAGCGAGGATTTGTATAATGTCGGCCGACAGAAATGACATGTTATTTTTGTCATCTTGTCTTATGAGTATAAAACAGCCTTAAGTCACATCAGCCATTAATCCAAAGACTGTCAAATTACACAACTCAGCTTGATACAGACTAGTAGCAATAACATAATCCTCCTAAAGCATGATTTATACTTTATCTTACAATGCTGTCACTCGCCAAAAATAGGCAATTTACAAGTCCACAATAGCTCATAAATTGGGATTTTTTTGGGTGCGTGACACCAGCGTTTGATGGAGCATAAATTAAGCATAAATCTGCTAAATGTTAACATGGTGCACACAAAGAAAACGTCCAGTAAGGTCAGTTTCTGCATAAAATCTATCATTTGCCGGATAATACTCAGTAGTCAAGAAAAAGGTCTGGTTGCACAATTCCTGATGTACTGTGAGTATGTGATATTATGTCTGATATTAAAAAAATGTGCGTGTGGTTTGGGTGGTCAAATAAAAATATTGCTGAATGACAAATAACTGTGACATCGTTTTTTCTTCAAATGTAAATGATTTATTAAACTGCTATTCAACCATGTCAGAATATTTTACTCAGAATATTTTATTTATACCACCTTTTCAAATGGAGTGAGGTTTAAATAAATACACACTCTCAGATCTAAGAACCACGTCAACTGGCCCACTGTATACTGTAACACAATAATGTTTCCACAAAGGGACAAATCATTCTATATCGATTGAGCTCCTGACATCTGACAGAATCGCACAGTTATTAAATAATAATAATTTAAATAATTGATATATTTGATTTTCAGTACAAATAAATAGATCATACATAATTTAACTGGGTAATATGGGAATATGCAAATCAATGAGATGGTAACCTAGAGCTAAAAGAAGCCATGGGTAGCAAGCACACACATGCACTCGCGCGCGCACGCACACACACACACACACACACACACACACACACACACACACACACACACACACACACACACACACACACACACACACACACACACACACACACACACACACACACACACACACACACACACACAAAACACACACAAAACACACAAACATGGAATGATTTAATATAAAGGTATGTAGTCTTTCCAATACACATAAACAACACAGACAAACTGATGCATGTTACACTTATAATTAGAAATGTTGGCATTTAGCAAGATTACACAAGATTACACAAATAAAAATACAAGATTGGAGTAAATGGCATGAATCCTAGACAATGAATAACAAGGAAAATACAGTACTAAGAAAACAAGAGCTGCAAAGTAAGAAAACAGGTAAACATTAAACTTCTCTCTAAACAACATGCTATTCAACTGTACTGTACGTACTGTACTGTATATCTATCTAAATAACATAACATACAGTATGTGAACATGTAACAAACATACATCTGTATAGCATAACTAGATAATCTATCAAATTAGGCATGTAGTGATACAAGG
Source organism: Gymnoscopelus microlampas (assembly GCF_963454915.1). Lineage (NCBI taxonomy): Eukaryota > Metazoa > Chordata > Actinopteri > Myctophiformes > Myctophidae > Gymnoscopelus > Gymnoscopelus microlampas. The sequence continues at coordinate 34,155,969 of NC_139958.1, forward strand.
AAATAAGGAGTGCTTATTTCAGGGGGTGAGGTGGAGTCTGAGGAGGTGAGTGGCATCAAAAGTAATCAAGAAAGTCAATCAAATAACAAGATTTTTGGGCAGGATTTCCACTTTTGTCAACAAAAGTGCTCTCAAGACTCTAATCTGGAGCCCTTGTTCAATTCCCTTTTGATAATGCTTGCACCTCTTGGTTCTCCAACATCTTTATGTCACTAAAAACGTAATCTCTCATCTGTCAGCACCACTGACCTAAACATGTAGTGATGTTGTTGTTGTTAGTAGGAATAAACACAGAAGCATCCGGGAGGAAGTGGACTAAGAAAGGGGAGGGGCCAAACCAAGTTCCTGTTTCTACACAAAAAAGCTTGTGATGCCCCCAGAGGCAAAAACCAAATGGGTTCCCAGAATGCTAAAAACTAGGCTTCAGACCTCCCAAAACAAACTGATACGACTGATTTGCGGCCTTAAGCCCATGACCCACCTAATTCCAACACACATTGCTAGTTTGGGATGGCTCAGGGCTGAAGACAGGGTTAAACAAATGTCAATGGGACTGGTATTTAAGATAGTCAAAGAGACAATGCCCTCAAAACATCCCTCATACCTGTCGAACTACTTCCCCAAAGTGAAGAACACTCACAACCGCAACACTAGAGGGAGCGACCATGCTGGTACTCATTCTACTACTATGCCCCAAAATGCGGAACGCCCTGACACAATCCATGAAAGGATGTGCAACACTGGTTTCTTTCCAAATTGGCCTGAAAAAACATCTACCAGTAGACCACAAGGAGTGGTAAATGTAATTTTCCCATCTCTTTTGTACATATAGTGTTTGTATTGATTGATGACATATTATTATTGTGTTAATTTTTTTATGCTATAATGATGAATTGAATGAAATAGGACCACAATGGGCTCTCCCCAGGACTTTTTTGTGTTTGTGTTACCCTGGCACGCACACGCACGCGCACGCGCACACGCACACGCACACGCACACGCACACACACACACACACACACACACACACACACACACACACACACACACACACACACACACACACACACACACACACACACACACACATATTGTCTGCTTGTCACAGCTCGTTGTAAAAAGGAATAATAGGCCTACATGGCTGGGGTTTGATAGGACTTGATATCGTATTTCTCCTTTAATTATCCATTTATTGGATGTGTCAAAAATGATTTATCGCACAAAACAACTCAACATATTATATGATATTAAGTCATTAAGTGATGAAATGATAACAGTCTTTACATCAGCAGTTCACGGACAGATACAAGTTATTACGTTCAGTACATTTTTTGGCATAATTGAGCAGAAGTTCTTTTTTATATAATCTGCTGCTTTCATAAAAAGATTAGAACATCTCAGTGGGACGCCATGGGACAAGAGCTGACAAAACTGTTCCGAGATCAAAACGTTTTTTTAACCACATGAACCCATACGTCATGAATCTGGACATGTCATAGGTCAGTGGTTCTCAACATTTTCAGGCAGCGACCTCCCAAAATGATCATTTGAACTGGGGACCCCCCATCCTGACAAGCGCTTGTAGAAGTTGAGGCATTACGTTTAGTTTGACTCGGTTACACCGATCTATTAAAAAAATTGCCTCTTTTTTATATTATTTGACAATTTGGCCAATGTTTGACCAATTTTTATAGTATAGTTTGTTGCTTACATTTGCCTTTCCTTAAATTCCCACTTTACTGTCATCTGGGGACCCCTCACCTAAAATCATGTGCGTAGGTTGAGAACCACTGTCATAGGTGAAAGCAGTGAGCTTATAGATCCGCTTTTTGTGATAGTTGACATACAGCAAAGGCCTATGTGGCGCACACACTATTGCCCCTGCAAGTGTATGCATGTAGTTTGTTTCCAAACTATTACTAAGGGCTGAATGTCAAATAAACTGTGTTTAGTGTGAGTAGTACTGAATATTGGATATGTTTTAATCAAATAGCATCTATGAAAAATCTACTTATTTTCACGGATTTGTGTCAAAACAATGATAAGAATATCATGAGATAAGTCAAATGTGTAAGAGGTTAACTATAACTAATTTGAGCCTTTACAACAGCTAGACAGGCAAATGTTTGTGATGTATGATGCTGTATCTGAAACTTGAACCAACTGGATAGTCAAATTCTGTTATAATATTTGAGAAAGCAGATAGATATATTTAAATGTCTCTCACAATTACATATCCAACTAAATCTTAATTTCTTTGCAAAATAATAATAATAATAATAATAAAAATAATAATAGAAATGACACAAGACCATAACTTAACTTCATTATGACATTTATTGAGCAAATGCTGCTGGGAAATCGCTCATGATGATAAAGGCATGGGATTGCAAACAGTAGCACCTCATTTAAGTTCAGTATTTAAATTCAAGTCCATCCTAGGCATACAAGAATGTATGTGCGCATTTACAGATTTATTTTCAATTGCACTCATTGGGTAAACATAACAGACACTGATAAAAAGCATGTTTAAGGCTAGGAGTTTCTTCGGGTTCGTTAAGCTTTAATTGCTTCAGGTACTGAATGTATTATGTCATGAGTTCCTCATACGTTTGCCTTTCTCTTTCTTCACTGTACGTTGTGTATTTGTTATTATAAGATCCACTTTTGGCTCAGTTATCTTCACATATCAGGTAAGGCTTGATTCTTACTTAATTGCACGCCAGCGTCACACACCGAAAATGGCTGATCTACAAGCTCACGATGCATCACAGCGCGGTGCGTTGGGAACTTATAGATCGGCTATTTCTGCTGCACGATACTGGCGTGCAGCCAAGTATAAATCATGCTTAAGGCTTCTTCAGTAGACAAAGTGTCCATGTGTCCATTTTCTCTAAATCAAAATACCTCATACATCTCCAGCAATCTCTCTCACTCTCCCACCCACCCATGTCTTATATATTTCTATTATACATTTACTCTGTGCACACAGTGTATCCCTTCCACACACACATACAGATTAGAGAGGAAGGGTCTCTCCTCCCCTGAGCTAGCATGCAGTTGCCACCACAAATCCCCCCCACCCCATACACTCATCCATAGTCCCCCTGTGAACTGCAGAAAGAAAGAAAAAAATGTCACACTCGCTCACTCCCGACCACCTCTGCAGCAAAGCTTCTTTAACGCTTTCACTCGACATGCATTTTTGAAAATTTTCAGGATTTTTAATTTGCATCATTTTGGTTTCTTTCTATGCGTTGTTTTGTATGGTTGAGAGTGGTTATCGTTGTTACGTCGCTCTAGCTGTATCATTATGTTAGTTGTGGATTGATTGCTTGTTGTGTCCTCTACTCTGGTTGCCCCGTCCTCCTCTCGTAGGGCCACAGCTGATGGGAGCATGCTCACTCAGCCTCCGTCACCTGCTTGATGGATTGGGTGGAGACCTTCTCGGTTTTCTTGGTGGCGACCGTCTTCTCCTGCACAGTCTCCTCTGCCTCCTGCGTTGTCTCGGTAATGGTGACAGATTTGGTGACATGCTGGGCGCCGTCTTCTCCAGTGGTGATGGTCTCCACTGTCTTGGTGATCACAACCTTGTGTTCTTCCTTGACAGGGCTCTCATCGACCCCATTAATAATTACATCATCCTCTTTGGTTTCCTCTTCTTTCTTGCCCTTGTCATCGGTCTTCTCTAACTCGCCATTCATGGCAACATCTTTCTTCTCCACCTTTTTCTCCTCTGAATCACTCTTCTTTTCTGCTTTCTCCTCAGCAGCCTTAGGAGCCTCTGTCTTGGGAACTTCAGGCTTGGCGGTCTCGGTCTTTGGGGACTCAGCTTTTGGGGCTTCTTCTTTTGGAGATTCAACTTTTAGGGAAGTGGGCTTTTCAGACTTAGGAGAGCCAGCCTTTGGTGACTCAGACTTAGGGGATGAAGGCTTGGGAGATTCAGACTTAGGGGATGAAGGCTTGGGAGATTCAGACTTAGGGGATGAAGGCTTGGTGGGAGATTCAGACTTAGGGGATGATGGTTTGGGAGATTCAGCTTTTAGGGAACTGGGCTTTTCAGACTTAGGAGAGCCAGCCTTTGGTGACTCAGACTTAGGGGATGAAGGCTTAGGAGATTCAGACTTAGGGGATGAAGGCTTGGGAGAATCAGATTTGGGGGATTCAGGCTTTAGAGAATCGGGTTTTGCCTCTGCCTTGGCAGCCTCTTCCTTCTTGGCCTCAGGTTTAGCAGCTTCACCCTTGGGTGCATCTGTTTTGGGAGCATCTGTCTTGGTCACAGCTGCCTTGTCTTTGTCCTCTGCTTTCTCATCCTTTTCCTTCTTCTCATCCTTTTCACCCTCTACCTGTTTGTCCTGTTCCGCTTCCTCTTTTCCCTCATCCTCCTTCTCATCTCCGCTTTTGGATCCTTTGTCACTACTTGCGTCTTCATCCTTAGCGTCACCAGCCTCATCTTCACCACCCTCACCTTCTGCTGTCTCTTCTTCTCCTCCGCTGCCCTCCTTTTCTCCAGCCTTCTCTTTGTCAGGAGAGGCCTTTGACTCTGGGGCTTTGGAGCATAAGACGGTTTCCTCAACTTCCTCCTCCTCCTCACCTCCCTCTTCTTCTCCCTCATCGCCGCCCTCTGCGTCATCCCCCTTTTCTCCCTCATCCTCTCCCTCTGCATCGCCCTCTTCACCTTTCTCTCCCTCCTCACCACCTTCTCCCTCACCCTCTTCCTCGTCATCACCCTTTTCGTCATCTCCCTCTTCCTCCTCGGCGGGTGCGCTGGCGCTAACTTTGGCTTCAGTGGCGGTCACGGCTTCCTCCTCTTCCTCCTCACCTTCGCCATCTCCCTCCTCTGCCTCAGCCTCGGCCTCTGCATCATCTCCCTCTCCGCCTTCATCTTCTCCCTCATCCTCTCCATCTGCTGCAGCTCCTAGCTTGGCGGACAGCTCTTGCGCTATCTCTGCCAGGGCTTCATCCATTCCATCCTCATCCTCAACTCTGGTCTCCTCAATGATCTCCTCCACAAACTTGTGCTGCACCTTCAACTTGGGAGCGTCAGACTTAGACTTAGACTTAGAGGAAACAGCCTGGCGATAAGGGAAAGTGCTGAAGTGTGTCTCTTCTCCCTCCAGAAGTTTCCTGGTGGGGGGCAATCAATGTGAAGACATAATCATATTAGAAGTTTTTATTTGTATTTATTTATTTTTTATGTTTATACATTTTTCATTTTTCTTTCTTTTCTTTTCCTTAACAAATATTTTGAGTACAAGTTTTGTAAAAGGTTGGTTAAAGATTTTTGCTCTGACGCGCTATTAACATTAATCTACCAAATCTAAAGAATATGTTGTAAAGGTTGGTGCTGCAGTAGCTGCATACCTGTATGCAGCAATCTCGATGTCCAAGGCCATCTTGACGTTGAGCAGGTCCTGGTACTCGCGCAGGTGACGTGCCATCTCCCACTTGGTGCTCTTGAGCTCATTATCCAGCTGGTGGATGGTCTCCTGAAGACACACAGACCACAGAGATGACAGTGAGCAGGGAATCATTGGTGGAAGAAGCACTCACATTGTTTTACGATTCAAATGTAAGAGTAGCAATACCACAGTATAAAAATGGGTTAGGGTTAGGTACTCTAAGTACATTAAAATGTATTCAGAGTACCAAAGTGAAAGTACTAATACTTTTCAAAACAAAAATAGCTAATCTACAAGTAACTGGCAACTAAAATGGCCAAATAATTGTGGTGGAATGAATGATAAATAAATGAACAAATAGAGATGTAGTGGAGTAGAAGTTTAAATTATAAAAATGAAAATTCTCAAGTAAAGTAAATGTACCTCAAAGTTGTACTTAAGTACAGTACTTTAGTAAATGTACTTAGTTACTTTACCCACTGCAGGGAATTATAACACAATGAAAACAGTTGATTCGTGGAGGATGAGGAAACAGTGGGGGAGTTTTCAAGGTCTCATTGTAGAGCACTGTGTGGTAATTATATTGATTAGTTGCATTTATTATAATAATGATAATAATAACTGTAATAACAATTTTGTTTTCATTTAAACACACCGAAAATGAATAAGAATCAACCAATTGTGTAATCTTTGTTCGCAAGTTAAACGTTGTAAGCTCCACTGCAGCATTTTTGCCTTTCTGTATAAAATTCTGATGCCATTCAGTGTTCTATAGAGGATGGACGCTGACGTTTCAAGGGCAGTCTCTGCACTTCTTTAGAGGCACCCTCTAAATCTCAGTGGTGCGATGCAAGGACACAGCTAATGGATGCATCGACCTGCATCTCTGACTCAGCAAGAGAGAGAGAGAGAGAGAGAGAGAGAGAGAGAGAGAGAGAGAGTTTGCTGCAGTGTGTCCTCATTTAACCCACTCCTGTACTTCCCATATCACACCAAGCCAGAAGGTGTCACTATTTAGCCATGGTTGCGGTCGCAGTAATGCGGGTTACAGCATTACGCAGCAGAAATAGTTTTAAACGCAGACAGGCCTGCCATGAAAGTGAAGTGATGACATTTAAAAAGCCAAATGCTCAATTGTTGTTTTCTGTCGAATAAATAAGAATGATCAACATTTTAATCTGAAACAATAGGCTATATGGGCTACAATTGACTGATGATAATTAACACCACAGACCCACTTTAGAAAAAAACACTTTTAAGACTACAAAGTATCTCATTAGGCTACCACTGCTTATATTGAAATCAAATCAACTGTGCTCACATGTATGGTTACTGACTGGTTATCTGAATGATTATGTCTACTTTTGTTTCACAAGTTAATGTATTGGGTCTGATTTTGATTATGTTAATTATTACTAGTGTATATATATTCTTTGTTGTCCTTGATTGGGTTTTAGACTAGTGTTATTCTATTTTAGAAAAGCCTCCTGCAAACAGGTGTTGAAACTTTAAGCAATGCATCTGGTTCGTCCAATGTGATTGTGATGTCCATGTCAAATAAATATTAACATATTATGCAAACTTGTAATGCAGGACCACATTGGAAACGATTATGCTTTGATGTGTTATACTGGGTTTGAGTTGTATTGTGATTTTGCTCACATATCTTTTACCAAAATAAAATAAAATCAACGTAAAACATTATCCACCAGATATTATATTCAAACGAACGTTTAGTCTCTGTGCAGACAGACAAACAGACAAACAAACAAACAAACAAACAAACAAACAAACAAACAAACAAACAAACAAACAAACAAACAACAAAAAATACACGTTTTATAGTTACCTGCAAGCTGGCCAGGTCGCCGTTGTGTCGATCTTCGATGTCATTGAGCTGCCTCTCCAGAGAGTCCCGTGTGCCGCGGACAGACTCCAGCTCCACGGTCTTGGACTGCAGCTGGCGGCGGTAGTCAGAGATCTCGTCGCGGGCGGACTTTATGGCGTCTTTGTTCTGTTCGGCTGCCTCTGTGACCTTGGCGTAGCGGCACATGAACCAGTTCTCCACCTGCTGCAGGTTCTGGACGGAGTGCCCCTCCAGCTCGGAGCGGATCTCACGCAGCGCCTCGGTTATGTCGGTCTTCTGGAAGTCTTTCCTCTCCACGGTCACCTGTGACGCCTCGATCTGGGCTATGAGCTCGTTCACCTCTTCCTCGTGGTTGTTGCGGATGAAGGCGATCTCGTCCTGCAGCGACTGAACTTTCTTCTCCATCTCGGACTTGACCAACTCTGAATCGCCTATGTCTTTTCTCAGGATCCGGATGATGGCCTCTGTCTCCTCGCGAATGCGGGCTTCCTCGTCAAAGCGGTCCCTGATCCGCTGGATGTCCTCCTCGATGTGGTCGGTGTCGACCTGGATCTGCGCCTTGTCATGGTGGATCTGCTCCAGCATGGAGCGCAGCTCCTGCAGCTCCTGGTCGTATAGATCTCCTAGCTGGGAGCGGGACACCTGCTTTTGTCGCAGTGCCTGGATCTCGTCTTCGATCTGCTTGTTCTGCTGCTCGAGATAGTGCACCTTGTCAATGTAGCCGGCGAAGCGGTCGTTGAGCCCTTGGAGTTGCTCCTTCTCGTTGGAGCGCTTGTAATCTCCGTTCAGGATGGAATTCTGACTGTAATCAACGCTGTCGGCGGAGCTGAGCACCTGGGAGCTGTATGCTCGGGACACGGGCATGTTAACGCTCCTCTTGTAAGAGGTGGTCATCGTGGAGCCGGGGCTTGCCCTGGACCATGACTGGGATCGAAAGCCGCTGGACGGGGTACCACTGGAGCGGCCGTAGCCGTAACTTGTCGTTCTACTATCCATGGTTCTTCTAAACGGGCTCCCTGTCGTGTCGACCGGGTAACTCATCCGGTCAGACTACCGTGGGGAGGTGCGGGTGCAAACGAAAAAGGGGATGTTGCGGGAGGTGGAGGAGTGTGGCGGGTGTATGAGTGTATGTGAGTGTGTGTGTGTGTGTGTGTGTGTCAGTGTGAGTGTGTGTGTGTATGTGTGTATGTGTGTGTGTGTGCAGGTGTATGGCTCTCACAGCACTGGAGCACCACCGTCGGTCTTTATATATCCGACGCTCTGTCGCTAACAAGGCAAGCTGAAGCAGTTTTGCTGGCCCATTGATCGAGCGGAGGGGAGGGAGCATCCCCCAGGCGGTCCGTCACTGGTCCGGGGTCTCGCTCGACCCATACCACGTGGGATGGAGCAGCCACGTGGGTGGCTTCTGAGAGGAGAAAAAAAAAGAAAAGAAAAGAGGGGAAAAAAGCTATAGCCTAAGACACCGACAGGAATAATTAAATAAATAAAATAAAACGTGTAGCCTAATTTTCATTACAGCAAGCTTCACAGCTTACAGAAGGCTACTGAGTTTGCCACACATTTTATGGATTATAGTTTGGCTGAGTGAAACTTGTGTAGCTTTGCAAAATATGTAATCTGAGTTAAGATGTCACATATGTGTTCGTTATATTAGTACAGCCATGTCAACATGTACTGTAGGCTACAAAGATAGGCTTTTTAATTCTGAATGGAAGATTTAAACTTTAAATGTGAAACATTAAAACTCAGAATTAGCCATTTTAATTGTTGATAGCATTTTCCAAGAATTGATTAACCCTTGATTGCTGGCCTATTCCATAGCCTCACAGACCGCAAAATCCAAACGCATGGACACTTCATTGAACCATTTCAGCACCGCGGATAGCTCTGTCAGGTTGGCTAGGCTAGCACCATGGACAGCGACCATGGAACTCCAGCAAGTCTATGCTGCAGATTGGGATAGCTTTATGTATTGGGTATTTTTATACATCAAATAATATGATTTATTTATTTACTTATTTATAGGCTCCCGATCACGTCTTAATAATATTTACACGAGTGAGTCATGGAACTTAACTGTTACCTCCACCTCATTTGCGTGTAGGCCTACAGCATGGGTAATAAGGGGCTTCTTGTTTGCTATACATACAATTTGCTGACACCGAGTCTTGTAATGAATGCAATCGATTACGTTTACCCTGAGTGACCCACTAGTGTCTCAGTCTCTCTCTCTCTCTCTCTCTCTCTCTCTCTCTCTCTCTCTCTCTCTCTCTCTCTCTCTCTCTGGTACGGGCATGTAATTTATGCAGGTGTGAATCCTGTTATTTCAGACACACATTCGTTACTATTCGTAGACTTGGTCATGCCTTCAAATTACTGTTGGCCTATTAAGCGTGGATATTATACAGGGGCGTTTTACTCCGATAAAATCATTTCCGATGTACTGTAGGCCTAACACACACACACACACACACACACACACACACACACACACACACACACACACACACACACACACACACACACACACACACACACACACACACACACACACACACACACACACACACACACACACACACAGTCACACACTTAATAAAGAATTAATCTTCAAAGCACATCAAGATTACAGAATCTCCTGTCTCCAATGTGCAACAAATTACTTTTGGGAATTGGAAATGGATAAACATGAGCTCTCCCACAGGATACAGCATACAATTATCGCTGGGGAGATGTTTGCAATTAAGAAATCTGGCTATATTCCCCATGAGTTAATGTTAATTCATCCATCATATCTATATTCTACTTGAGATTCCTTCACTGCTATTTTACTAATTTGAAAGCCTGGTGCTTGTAATGACACAATATATAATACTACTACTACTACTACTACTACTACTACTACTACTACTACTACTACTACTACTACTACTACTACTACCACTACTACTACTACTACTACTACTATTACTACTACAACTAATAATAATAATAATGATGATAATAATAATAATAAGTGTAATAATAATGATGATTATTATTATTATCATTATTATTATAGTACTGGTAGTGGTAGAGGTTGTAGTAGTAGTAGTAGTAGTAGTAGTAGTAGTAGTAGTAGTAGTAGTAGTAGTTTATAGTAGTAGTAGTTTATTTTTGACACAGATTAATAAACTAAAAATGGAAGGAGTTTTGTAAAAGAAATCTTCACATCCATGTATTGATTTCTGAAGTTTCAGACAGAAAGGCTGCCTTTGGAAGATTAGTGATTCCGGTTTCATAAATGCACCTCACTCTTCAGATCATATTTCTTCCATTTCAATGAATAAAGATATCCTAGAATGGTTTTGGGAAACACAGCCAAGTGTGCCTTGTAGAATCCCTGTGTAATGCATACAGCTGTGTCTGATGAATGCAAATGGGAGAAACAGAAGTAATTGTAATCCCTTTGCTTTCTCTACTTTAAATAGCCAACGTGGTCCAAAATGTACTCATGTATAAAAATGTGAGTGAGTGAGTGCTGTGTTAAATTCACAAAGAGCTTATCTTTTCAGGGCAAAACATTTGCGATTTGCCCCATCAACAACACAAAATCAAGAAAAATGCAGAGACTCTTTCATGAAGAGTATGTTTTCATATCAAGAGGGCTAACATAATGGGAGTGGCTTCATATAGTACAAGTAATGCTGTCATAATGTAAAACGCAAGGCAAGAATGTAGCAAGAAAGATCAGCATTGAGGAGCTATCTGTTGTCATGTCTTGCGCAATGCCACAAGGGATTTCAGGGTTGATGTGTCATCCATCCCTTTTCTGAGTGTCTCCCTTGATGTTTTAAGGTGCAGTGTGGGCTGCCAGTCCGCATGATACAGTGCTCAGTCTTAATTTAACCCAGAGAGTGTACAAATGGAACCAAATGGACCCGTTAGGTAACGGGTCCATTTGGTTCCATTTGTACACTCTCTGGGTTAAATTGACTGAGGATTTTGCTGTGTGGTTGGCTAAAGGCCCCACAGTCAGTCCTATTGATCTTCTATCAGTACTGCTGCTTCACTCTAATCCCAGGTCACAGAGGTCAGTGCAAACCTATTGCCTGTACTTGTTGAAGGTAATGCACCAGGAGGGCTGAGTAGGTGTTTTCTGGCATGTACAGTATGTTTAACATAATATAACCATTATTTAATCCTGTGCCTACACAGTCAAATTGGACAGAAATTGACCCTCACGGGACTCTTATACGGATCCATCGTTCCAGATTTTGCTGTGTATAGCGACTGAATGCTGAATGTGCCTTTGATTTGGTTTATTGATTTATGTTTATTTGACATCACAGTCGCACTGGGCAGACCAGATGGATTGCTTAAAATTAGCACAAGTGTTAATTTACAGCACTTGTCCACAGGATGGATATATATTATCCAGGGATGCAGGGATTAGAAACTACATAATGGTGGTAAACACATACATAAGCGATAGAGACAGAGACAACAGAAGAACAATTATAAACCAGCTAAAATCTATTCATGTGAGCACTATTGTTTTGATTTGAACCTAAATTTTAGTCATCTGTTAAATTGCCATCCGTTTCTAGTTAGGGTTAGTTAAGCTGCCAAATTCATCTCTACACCAGTACTTCAAAGACAAATTCACTTTTTTATGACAGAAAGTCTTTTTTATGGTACAACAAAATATGAATCAATAACAATTTAATTGAATATCTTATTCTGAGGCACCAGTCACCACTGAAAGCCTATATTTACTGCCTCAAGCACAAGAGGGAAAATACTTTTTTCCACTTTCTGAGACCGAATTAGACATTATGTCATTAGTCACCCATCTCTATTTGGTTATCTCCCTCATTGTTTTTTCCACCACAACCGTTAGAAAGGCAGGGCTAATGCATCAAGCATGGCCAATTTTAGATTGCTCCCAGGAGAGGGAAGGAGAGATGCAGATACAGAGTGAAAGACAGACAGACGAAACGTGAAAGAGAGACAGAGACACGCACGCACGCACGCACACACGCACGCACGCACGCATGCACGCACACGCACAGTCTCTTCTTGCATCACAGTGTGTGTGCATGTGCGTGTACGTGTACGTGTACGTGTACGTGTACGTGTACGTGTACGTGTACGTGTACGTGTACGTGTACGTGTACGTGTACGTGTACGTGTACGTGTGTGTTTTATGTCTAATAGCTGCAGCTCCAATCTCCCTGCTTACTGATTTTTCAATGTCCTCGACCAATGTTCCAGTGGCATCTCTCTGTAGATGCCCTCCTGCCTTCTGCAGGCTTGTAGATGTGTAAATCACCCCACAGGTACAGCAAGCTGTTTGTTCAGAAACCTCAAGGTGCTTTTGTCTGCATGCCCTCGGTTGAGTGAGTGCATGTGTGTGTGTGTGTGTGTGTGTGTGTGTGTGTGTGTGTGTGTGTGTGTGTGTGTGTGTGTGTGTGTGTGTGTGTGTGTGTGTGTGTGTGTGTGTGTGTGTGTGTGTGTGTGTGTGTGTGTGTGTGTGTGTGTGTGTGTGTGTGTGTGTGTGTTATGAAGGAGGCTGGGGGGGGGGGGGTAAGTGAACAGTGTCGTTTAAATTCAGTTCGGTCGTCCAACACACTGCAGAAGGGTTGGAGTCCTTTCAAGTGCCACTGCAGCAGAAACAGGCTCTCTAGAAATGAGGAGTGGAGCAGCGAAGCCTAGCCCAGCCCCAGTATCAGCCTCAGTATCAGCCCAGTATCAGCTTCAGAATCATCCCCACTATTAGCCACAGTAACAGCCCCAGGCCAGTGCCCATCCACCTCCATACAGCATACACTACAGTGAAGGCGGGTATTTCCATTTTAATGAATGATCTTGATCTATGATTCTATTTCTAAAGTAATGATTTAATGGCTTAATTATTCAGTCAATTAATCAATCAATCAATCAATCAATCAATCAATCAATCAATCAATCAATCAATCAATCAATCAATCAATCAATCAATCAATCAATCAATCAATCAGTCAGTCAAGCAATCAAGCAATCAATCCATTTGTCTGTACTCTGTACCTCCCTCCCAGTCCCACCATCCCTCCCTCCCTCAATTCCTCAACCCACCTATCTATCTATCTATCTATCTATCTATCTATCTATCTATCTATCTATCTATCTATCTATCTATCTATCTATCTATCTATCTATCTATCTATCTATCTCTATCTATCTATCTATCTATCTATCTATCTATCTATCTATCTATCTATCCCCTTTCTATCATTTCTAATTCTATGCCGCAGCCCAGCACAGTCCTCCTATGACGTCCTCGAGCTTTGACTAATGTGTATCGCTGCAGACTCAGCCCCTCACAGGGTGTGGGCCTGTCTGGAGATGCCACAGTGATATGATCCTTTTCTATCATTATGGAGGAAATATTATTCTTACTTTGACAGCACAGTGTAATGCCTCCTATTCTCAACATTATAATATTTTGGAAAGAGAGGCACTAGTAGCTGATGTGTTTAACACTTTAAATGGCTTGAATTTGATATACTCGAAGGATCTCTGGTCATCAAAAGACACAATGAAAACTGAAATCACAAGTATAAACAAAAGAAAACACAGCGGCTCAGTCAAGAAAAATCTTGTAGGAGTCTGTAGAATTCTATAAGAAGAAATCTCTATAGCATAATAATCCTCATCAACAAGCTACGGAGACTTCCTTTTCCCTATGGCTCATTAAAATTCATGAGCAGGAAGAATATATGTTAAGTCAGACTACTTACAGTAACAGTATAGAGATTTACACTATAATGAGGAAGCTTACAAACTGCATGTGTGTGACTTTGAGTGCGTGTGTGTCCAGAAAATGTATTATCCTTTTTTTGGACGGAGTCCAAAGATAGAGTGGCCACACCTAGACTACACCAGCCACACACACACACACACACACACACACACACACACACACACACACACACACACACACACACACACACACACACACACACACACACACACACACACACACACACACACACACACACACACACACACACACACACACACACACACGTTCAATGGGCTGTAGTGGAAGTAAAAATGGCACATCAAGTTTATTTATTGCTTCTAAGGCATGTGATCTTATCCTCAGATAACCTCTGGAATGCATCACCAACCATGGTAACTGAGGCAGTTCTTGTGCTCCCATACTCCAGGCTTTCAGATGGATACAATAATTATTTTTCATTAAGATTGGATGTTGGGACCATGAGACTTTTAACGCTGACAAAATAGAGAATAAATTGACATTATTTTTTTGGACCAGATTTTTATTGTTCATTTTTTACATCAAGAGCAACCCATTTTGCTCAGCAAATTGATTTACAATGTTGCAGCAGCAGAACACATGCACATATACATCCACAATCACCCACCTACACATTCCATCACTTATATCCCTTTTTCTCCCTTCACTACCCCCTCCCCCCACCACCCCACCACACCGCTTCCTACAATCCCACCCTCCTGTTGGTTCCATCATGACTACAACTGAAATGACATTCCACAAAAAACAATGAATACATATATTCAGGCTTGTGATGACAACATAAAAATGTAAGAACATTATAAGTGCGCTTTGACCTTTTCTACAGCACTTGAAGTGCATCAATAGATTGCCTTTTGGACCCATTTGCTCTTGCTATTGACACTTCCAACCCTAAAACATTCAGAAAAGATAGTTTCAATTTTTTGTCTTTTTTCCCCTTTCTGTAATTTTTTTTTTTACAGAAAGGGAATGTGGAGGTTTCAACCTAGATACAAGGAGGTTTTTTTTCAGCATTAACTCCAGCAAAGAATACTTGTTTTGAGTGACTGGTAAGGAGAGTGTGGAATAATCATTCAACAACAAAATCTGAGGCAAACATGGAACCTCAACCTCAAACAACTCTGATAATGCACTGGCCACCTGAGACCAGAATATTTTGAGTCTGGGACATTCCCAGAACGTGTGCATATATGTGCCCAGGGTTACAACAGGCCCCCAACCATACCACCCATGACACACACAAGCCACCCTGATAGTTAAAAACAACAAAGCTAACATTTGACAAATATATCAAATGTTAGAGAACAGGTGATCATTTGAATTCATAGATTTAGAAGAAGTTTAAGACAGTATGAGAAAAAATACTGGAGATGATACATTTTACTTTAATACCTCAAAAATTACTACATAATTGCCCCCAGTCTCCCCTGCATGGACAAGTGAAATATCATTGCTGTCAAGCAGACACCTTGTATCTCTATTAGTTATATGTTGTTGTTGTTGTTGTTGTTGTTGTTGTTGTTGTTGTTGTTGTTGTTGTTTTGTAAATGACTGCCTAGTGTTGCACAAAAGTAATCAAAATAGAAGGCTCAAAACTTTATGGTAGGCTAAATGTTGTATAACATGTATTATTGTATAATAAATGGATAAAAATAGCAAAGAAGCACAGAATGTCTGAAATTATGTGTAGGCTATTTATTCATTGTTTTGTTTTCATTGCATTATCATGAATCTGAGACGTCACATGGGTTTGTCCAAGTCCAATCAGATTACAGCTGGCTGGTTGTGGCGGTCATTTTCAAATCATTTGACGCTCGAGCAGTCAGTGTAGTATGACTGTACGTGTGACGAAAATATCAAACCTACAAGCCCACAGTGCGTCTAGGGTTTCAAACGGTAGCATGCGCAGAGGCGTTTTAAATGCGGAAGTATTGTATTCTCAGATTTGACCACCAGGCGACAGCGACTTCACTGTTTCCGTGGCTCAGAGTCATGTTGTTGTTTGGTGTATGGAGTGACGCGTTCTTTCAAAATGAAAGAAAGGGTGAAAATCAGTGGTGTAAAGTAACTAAGTACATTTACTCAAGTCTATACCTAAGTAGAATGTTGAGGTACTTTTGCTTTTACTTTACTGGAGTATAGTTCCAGTTTTCAGTATTTACTTCTACTCCACTATATCTCTGAGGAAATTAATGTACTCCACTACAATATATTTGAAAACTTTGATATTGCTACTTTTCATATCTGAGCACTTTTTCCACCACTGCCTATAATATGAAGTAGCTAAATATCTGAATTATTATTAGGCTTCAGAAGTCCTGAAACTGAAACAGCTGAACTGAAGTATTTATTTGAGACGTTAAAGGAAGAAGACAACTAAAGGTAAGAAATTGAACTTTTACTACATTTCTAGCTGGATTGGATTATAGCCCCTTTTCACAGCAGCCACTTCAAATTATACCAGTTGCATTAATAGGACGGGGCATGCGTTCATAATTCCAACGGGCACCACCAGTCTTGTTGACATAAATTAACAAGGTGAAAAAAGGTGTTACCAATGATACTAATTAAAAATATCAGCACCCTACTCTGTTTGGACCAAACGCAAATAATGTATCACACACCTGCACATGTCAGGCAGCAGGCTGTTTACACATCTCAGTGGTTCTCAACTTTTTTTCATTTTTTTTTCAAGGACCACCTCAAGCTTCAACCAGTGGAAGTACATTTACTTAAGTACTGTACTTGTACTGTACAATAATTAGGTACTTTTACTTTACTGGGGTATTTCCAATTTATTATACTTTGTACTTCTACTCCACTGGCACTACACCTCAGAGGCAAATGTTGTACTTTTTACTCCAGTAGCCTACAATGATTAGAAAACTTTAGTTACTATAGTTACTTTGTAATATTCTGGAATTAAAAATTGACTTGAGTAAACGTACAAAAGTATTGGTATCAAAATGTAATTGAAGTACCAAAAGTAATAAGTAGGCTACTCATTATGCAGAATGTCCCATTTCACAAGTTTTCAAATGTATTAAAATATTTTGAAAATATCAATATATAAAATATATTTAAAATCTAGCTCACGATGCCTTGCATCACCAGCTTGTAGATCGTCTATTTACAAATGGCCGAAATGTATATAGGGCTGATGTGGTTAATGAATGTTTGTGATAATAATCAACGTCTACAAAGTGACTAGTAAAGTTTCAAATAATTGTAGTGGAGTAACATTTTAATATTTTCCTCTGAGATGTAGTGGAGTAGATCAAGTAAAAGTACTGAAACTTGGAACTACTCCAGTAAAGTAAAAAATACCTCAAAATTGTCCTTCAGTACAGTGCTTGAGTAAATGTACTTTAGTTAGCGACCCATAAGGGTCCATTTGGAACCCCTCAAAGAACACTGAGGGTCCCTGGATGCCACTTTGAGAACAACTGTTCTATTCACCTGTTTCCTAGGCTGTGTGTTTTCCACTTCCTGTCGATTTCATTGGATATCATCGGTCATCTGACCAGTTTCATTGGATTTCATTGGATCAAATCGACAGGAAGTGGAAAACACACAGCCTAGGAAACGGGTGGATAGTCTAATAAAACTGCTGTCATGTAAAAGGTCTATTGCCTGGTCTTACACACAGTGCAGTGTTTTGGCACAGGCTGCTCATGGCTTTTTTTTTGTGGTTATTATGGTGATGCTTTGTTTTAGTTGAACACTGCGGTGCTGTAGGCTACCTGTTGTATTGTGTTTACTGGTAACTAGCAGTGTGTATTGTGTCTAATAGGTAACTAGCAGTATGTTGGCCCTTCACATTGAGACTGATTCCTGACAGGGTTTTAGAAGAAGAATGGCTTTGTAATCAATGTCAACACAACTAAATAAAGAATGTATCTTGTGTTTTATTGTCTGTAGCCACATATATCATGGTAAATGTTTAATACTAGTCAACAGGTGTCAGGTGACAAAACACCTACATTTGATTTGGTTAGCCTATACTTATGTATTTGCATTCTGACAATTCTTTGAGAATGGAATGACAGCATGGGATAAGCCAACACAGAGAATACAGGATGTGACTTTTATTTTGGCTCATGTGAATATTTCAATGTGTCATGTTTTACTTTTAATGTGTTTTGGTGTCGAGTGGATACACCGTCCTAGTCCATGCCTATATTTCAGGCCAAAGCACGCTTCTGGTTGGCTGACGCTCTGTCTCAGCGCAGTGCGGCAAAGTGGCACTTTTCTGAACTTTGAAGCTCTGCTTTTTGCTGGCTCCGCCTCCTGCCGCAGTGGGTAAGGCGGCGGTCGCTCCTCTCCGTAGACAATGCATTGAAGCTGACCGCTTTCTCACACACAGTCTCCTCTTGCATCACTGTGTGTGTGTGTGTGTGTGTGTGTGTGTGTGTGTGTGTGTGTGTGTGTGTGTGTGTGTGTGTGTGTGTGTGTGTGTGTGTGTGTGTGTGTGTGTGTTCAGTACACCTACGTGTGCATGTGTGTGTGAATGTGAATGAATGTGTCAACCCAATATCCTGCCTATCTACAAGCTTGATCAGTCAATGTAGATTGATTTATTTTTTGTTATTCTTCATCTATTTATTTATTTGTTACAAATTTGAATAGGTCTTAACTTGTTAAAGGCCTTTACAGGCTGGGAGAGAAATGGGTGGAATTTTGATTTGATGGGAAACATCTTCACTTTACTCATTCTGTCTGTCTGTCTGTCTGGTTTTAAGAGCGGCAAATAAAGGTTAAATTGAAAGGTTGAATTGAGCCAGTGTGAATATCTTATAAACTGAAGTGATATGACTTTCTTGTTATTATTAAGGACATGAGCAGTGTTCTGAATCTGAATCTGGTCTGATGTCTTATGGAGAGCTGCAAAGACACCATTACACTAGTTGAATGAGTAATGAAGATGAACACCTGGACACGTTTTTCCAAATCCTCCAGTCCTTTAATACTTGATTAATCTTAAGGTGATAGTAGGATGACTTTGACTTTTGTCTGTTGACTACACTAGGGCTGTCACTATTACAAATTTCAGTTGACGATTAATTATCACTCAAATAATTGCGATTACCGATTTAATTGTGTTTCTTTAATTGTGATTTTGTGTCGTTGAAAATTAATGGATAAAAAAAATGAATAAAAATTACATTTCTGTTTTTTAGCTTTCGTAAGCAAAAGTTGCACAGGGCAGATATGACAAATATTGAATTACTTTATACTTAAAAATAAACATTAATGATGGAAATAGCCGATCTATAAGCTCAAAACGCGTCGCATCGCAGCGTTTTGAGCTTATAGATCGGCTATTTCCACTATTTTTGTCATTTTTTGAAAATATGAGATTTTTTTTACATGGAATTGATTATGACGATTATGACGATTATACAAAAATGATTCCGATTATATAAAATAATTGAGATTGGGGCGGCAGTAGCTCAGGGGTAGAGTGGCCGGGTAGAGTGAACTGGAAAACCGCAAGGTTCCCAGTTCGATCCCGGGCTGGGGCGCTCCCCTTGAGTTAGTGTCGAAGTGTCCTTGAGCAAGACGCTGAACCCCTAATTGCTCCCGATGAGCAGGTTGGTGCCTTGCATGGTTTCCTCCGCCATCGGTGTATGAATGTGTGTGTGAATGGGTTAAAGGCACAATCAATGTAAAGCGCTTTGGTTAAAAGCGCTATATAAATGCACCATTTACCATTTACCCTTTCACCCAACATACACTTCCAAATGGCTTCTGAGTGTTCACTCAAACATGTCTGCCAGTGTACATAAAACAACGCATGGTGGAGGGCATCAGTGGGCTGATGCCGGTGGCCAGACGGTCTCAGACGACGACACGCACGGCCATAAATAACAGGTCAATAAGAGCGCCAGCTGGAGTGTTGTCCCCTCCTGCCCTCCATCATTGCCTCCATCTCGTTCTCCGTCTGTCTCGACATTTCTGTCTCACTCCTTCTCACTCCTGATCTGGCCTCAGCATTTACTGTATCTCTCTCGCAAGGCCAATTTATGTGGCACGCCGATAATAGCAGATAATGATATACAAGCTTCTGTGAGCTTGTAGATCAGCTATTTATTAGTGTGAGACACCATTGTACGATGAAGTACAAATCAGGCTTCAGTCTCCCTTTGTCTCAATTGCTCTTAGACTGTCTGTGTGAGTGGTTGGTGGATGCCTCTCTCTCTCTCTCTGTCCTTCTCTTTCACTCTCTGCGTGTCCCTCGCTCCCGCTTTCTCTCCGTCCTCTGTCCTTCTTATCTTCCGCCCTCCCCCTCATTTCACACAGTTACGTGTCCTCTGTCCTGTTCTTTGTGTCTCCCTTCCTGTCTTCCCTCTCCCCCGCCCTCTACTGTATATCTCCCTCTGTCACGCTCTCTGGCTCCAGCCCTGCAACGGTCCCCATAGCCACTGTGTTCTCCTGTGCGCTGGTGATGATAGCATTATTACTCTCTGAGTCTGTTCCTCTCTGACACAGCATCCGACATCCATCTGTTATGTCTGGCCATGGCCATGTAAGTTGTCAGGTTCCTCCAGTGACGCTGAGATGTCCTTCATGGGCGACAGCACATCAGCAGGACTGTCTCTCTTTAGGCCGCGTCATCCTCATTCAACACGAGACAGCAAGTCATTGTGAACCCTTTTCATTTCAAGGACCCCCGGCCAGTTTGATACGCATTAGGCCATTGACCCCCATTTGATACAGTTTGTATCTCTGGGATCCCCTATCCACACTGTAGAATCCTCAGTGCATTTAAATCTGAGAGTTTACAAATGCAAAGAGTGTTCCATTTCTATACTCTATAGTAAACTTTGGAGTTACATACCCGTGAGGTTCCATTTGGTTCCTGTCAATCATTTAGCTGGGGAGTCCGCCTATCCGTCCCTCCCTCCCTCCATCCCCCCCCCCCCCCGTCCGTCCGTCCGTCCGGTCCGTCCATCCTTCTGTCCCTCCCTCCGTCCAGTGTTTTGGTCCCAAACAATATATCTTGTATATTGAACGGTTGGCTGGATTGCCATGGAACGTCTGGTGCACCTTCGTGATCCACAGAGGTTGAACCTCTTTTCCTCTAGCGCCAACATTATGCCAGATGTTTGGCTTGCACAAAAGATACAGTATGTCAAAGTCTAATGAGCAGATTGCCATGCCCTTTCCTGTACCACCACCCTCAGGCGAAAACCTTTCTACTAGCTCCACCCTTCAACCACAATTTCTAGTTCAGTGTAAAGAGCATTAGCAAGCAGGGCCTTAGACTATTGACCTTGCTGTTAACTGTAACCCATTGCTTTTTTTATAATCATTATAAATGCTAAATTAAAACTAAGTATTGTTGTGTTTGAAGGCTAATAATATCTTTGGTTGACAAAATGGAATTATTCTATCATGTGAAAACATAATATAATTTTCAATTTCAATTTAATTTCAGGATATTGACGTATCCGAAGTAAAATAACTCCCTATTCCGAAAAAAAAACACAACAAAAACAGCGTTCCTACTTGTAATACTTGTAATTTGTAATACGTGTGTGTGTGTGTGTGTGTGTGTGTGTGTGTGTGTGTGTGTGTGTGTGTGTGTGTGTGTGTGTGTGTGTGTGTGTGTGTGTGTGTGTGTGTGTGTGTGTGTGTGTGTGTGTGTGTGTGTATGCGCCAATTCATATGTACACATGGAATTGCATCATCAGCTGTCATTCTATTCTCCCTATACACTAATTGTCTGTTGTCCCTAAGGGCTTTCTGAAATGCCGACACAGATAGTGGCTTAATGAGAAGTTATATTTGTACTTATAAGATAAAACAGCAAGGTTAAATTGTTTTTAATAGTAAGGCTTACTTATGCTTCAGTGCAGAAAAATGCTAGACAAAATGTATGTATTTCCCACTGCAAAACACTATCTAATTAACCTAATTCATTCTCACTTCTCGTATTAAAAACTCAATGCATTAAGATTGATCTGCTCTTACAGGAAACTTTCTCAATACAATAATCAACCAGCAACTACAAAAAAGAAACGGAAAAACTAAAAGAATACTAATCAAGACCAAAAAAAGTGCTTAGTCAAAGAACAGTAATGGGTACAAAATATCATTGTGAGAGTTGCTACAGTATGAGTGCCGGGACCATTTATTTACTGTATCAAACAACCCTATTGTTGTGAGAGTGTAAGATTTATTGTTTCCAGATATTATGTACTGTATAGCAGAGCAGAGCTCTGTATTAGCAACTGGAAAATCTGCATTCACATTGCACAATGCAGTATGTGAGTGTATTGTGTCCATGAATCATGAATGAATCATCATTACTTTTGCATGTCGAGTCCTCTGCACCAATGCCAAAATGAAAATCCTTTCAGGAACATCACACTTGGGTGTATTGCAGTATGCCATCAATTATACTATGTCAGTGATACAGCGCGCTTGGTTGCAATATTCATACAATCATAAACATGCCCTGACACCACATTTTACACAATGTATTTAATTACATTAAGTACAGGCATGTACATTTTCAAAAACATTATTTTTTATTTCTCAAATAGCAAAAATAGCAGATCT
The DNA here is from genome assembly GCF_963454915.1 of Gymnoscopelus microlampas. NCBI lineage: Eukaryota > Metazoa > Chordata > Actinopteri > Myctophiformes > Myctophidae > Gymnoscopelus > Gymnoscopelus microlampas. Next base: position 34,178,611 of record NC_139958.1, read on the forward strand.
ACAAGCTCACAATGCACCACAATAAGTATTAAAAAAAAAGCTGTTCTAAAGCCGAAATAGCAAAAATAGCCGATCTTCAAGCTCACAACACTTTGCGACGCAACATGTCTGAATCTGGATTTCATCGTATGATGATGTACAGTAGGCTACTTATATAGGGCTTTAGTGGTATTCTCTATATTTTTATGCTGTTCTTGCTCTCCACTGCAGGTGGGTTGAACCGGGTCAGAAATGTGAAGATAATTATGTTTTGTACTGACGGCAGGGTCAAACAGATACAACCTAATGTGCTGTTGACACGTGTGTCACAAATTTTCTTCTTTTTGTACCCTTTATTTATCCAGGGGAGGTTTGCTGAGCATGAATGCTATTTTTCTCAGCAATGCCCTGCATGCTTCACAATCACACAGACACACAGTTTTATATCATTTTTCTGATAGCTCTTGGGGTGAATGGGTGTAATACAATGTTGGCACGGTACAGTAGCCTCTATGTTTCTGCAAATCACAGCATACATAGAAGGTGGACGTACAGTATATTAATCCCAAAAGTCTTGCGTGTCAACGTTTCTAGATGCGGACCATGTCGACCCAATCTTCGATCTTTCCATATTGAAGTACATTCTAACTGATAAACCTATTATTTTGTTGCTGTTGGGTGGACATCTCGTATCTCCAACAACAGTTACTTTTCAGGAAATGGAACAAAATATTTCAGAAATTGTGAAAATAGCAGCTTGTAGATCGGCTTTTGAATACAGGACTTTTACTTGTCACAGAGTACTTATTGTGGTATTGCTACTTTTACTTAAGTAAAAAATCAGAGTACTTCTTCCACCACTGGCCTCTCGGGGCTCAGGCCTGCTGCTGAAACGTGGAGATGCAATATATCAGTGGTTTTCACTTTTCAGAAATATACAACAGCAAAATCTCTTCTCTGGTGAATGGGTTGGGTGTATGGGGAGTAAGGAGCATGAAGGAAGGCTAGCTGCATGGGGTGATGTTGATGATGATGATGATAATGATGATGATGGTGGTGGTGGTGGTAGGGAGACAGTGATGATGTCATGGACTTTTAGGGTTGAGGAAAGGAGGAAGGAGGCCATGGGTGAATAAGGGAGGGGTTACACCGGGATCTGCAGCTTATCTGCAATGCATCAGTACCTCTCTCTCTCTCTCTCTCTCTCTCTCTCTCTCTCTCCCCCCCCAATCTCTCTGCATCTGTAGCTAACATTAGACGCAATGTGCTTTACTGTAGAGAGAATTCAGCTCTATAGGATCCGCACAAATAATACTGTTCCACATTCTCTACCTCATCCACCCCCCAGAGGCAATAACAACTAAGAAAGAGAAATGGATGACTGTTGCTCTGAGAACCGGTGAGGGGGGGAGAGGAAAATAGGACAGCTACTTGAAGTTTATATCTTCTTGTAAAGAGGGGCTGTGGTTTTGTACAGTTGGATGCCAGGATCATGGAACAACTATAACACCACCTGGGGCTCCGATTACAACTGTGGCCAACAATTGCACCAATGCGTGCACTCGGATTACTCTATGGTGGTGCAGATAAAACCAACCACCAGTGTGTAACTGTTCCCTGGGGTGCATTTCTCCTTTCCGACATGTCGCCTTTCCGACGTTGACGAACCCTATACCTAACCCTAACCCTAACCTTAACCGCACGCGGAAGCCACTAGTCGGAGTGGTGAGATGTCGGAATGGAAGGAGCACCCCGTTCCCTGCTGTGTTGTGCTTTATGTACAATTATGTACAATTTCTCCTTACCATTTTAGTGCTTCTACTGTCTTCTACACCTGACCATTGAGTTGACCACTGCATTTAAGAAAACCTTTGAATTACTAGGCGTAGTTTAGGGAAAAGGGAAAATAGGAGATGCCTGAGGAATGTCTTTGACAGAAACATTGCAATATTTAATAAATTCATTCTTTATTGAGCAAGTGGGGAAATATTGGCTGTTAGGCTTGATATACTTTGTTGGCCGCGCTGTGTCACACTCCGAAAATAGCAGATCTACAAGCTCACAATGCACAATGCTACAATGCTATTTTCAGTGTGCAACACTGGCGTGCAAATAAGTATAAATATGAATATGTCTAAGAAAAAAGCACACTGTCTTCACTTACAAAAAAATATGGATAGGGATACAACGTTTTGGACACTCAGACCTTCGACGGGCATGCCTGTTGAGAGAATCAATTTTAAATTCCTGCTTAAGTTGGGTTAGGGTTAGGGCTAGGGTTACCCTAACCCTAACCCTCTCAGTACGACCCAGAAACCAAGAGACAGACCCTGCAGTGAGCGAGCGGGCACGTTGTCGTGGTGGAGCAGCCACGACTCATCTCTTCACAGAGCCCGCCTCCTGTGCTGAACCCAGTCAGGAGATTGAGGACCTGCTGGTAGAAGTGCTGGTTGACTGGCCCTGAGGAACAAACTCATGATGGGCCACGTACTTCCTTCTGATGGAAGAACGCGATCAGCATGACCGTGATTTGGACATGAGCGCCTTCTTGTGGTCTTCTGCCGCAGGCTCTATCACGGGCATACTGGAAGGGTTAGGGTTAGCATTGAGTCATGAGCATGGATGCCACACTGCCACAGTCCTGCTACTTTTCTTACACACCTCGTATTGTTGAAGGGAGGTGGAGTGGGGTGGTCCTTCAGGATTGTTCAAAATAATGATCCAGAAAACTCAGAAAAGTATGAGAACCAGTGTTGCATATCCTACAAAAAGCACATTCCTGCAAATTCATAACAGCCTATATATCAAGATGGACTGTGCTGACCAAGTTGTTCTGATTCATTTGTTGTGAAATAGTTTTTTGCACATTTAAAAACAACACATTTGCATAATATTTGTTTGGGATGTGCAGGTGAGATTTAGAAAACCCTGTGGGGTTTATAAAGTTAATCTCACCTCACTTAACAACAAAAAATACATAGTAATAAAAAACAAACTTAAATGATTTGGCAACATAAATAATACAGATAGATACACAGCATGAATGATAGAGAAAAACAATATCAGTAGAAAAGGGTGTAAGGGCAAGTGTGTGTGGGTGTAAGAGTGGAGGTCTATGTGAATTGTTAAATTAAATTCATCAAATGCGTTCTAAGCTAAAATGATTTAGTAAAGCAGACTTTGATGAGATCTCAATATAGCTGTTCCATAACTGAGCGTGAACTGATTCCATCAGGTACGGGGGGGGCCGTACCTGATGGAATATTGACACAGACAGTACGTAACTTTGGGAGATGTAAATGATTTGCCTGTCTTGTATTGAAATGGTGCACATCACTGTTGAACTGGAAGAAGGCTTTACAGGGCAAAGAAAATGAAACTGGCTGAAGCAGCACTTTGAAAATAAAGTTGCAGATTTGGTATCTATGTTAATTTTGAAAATTAATAAAGGTTGACCGAGTTGCTCACTGGTAAAACATTAGGGTTAAGCACCTTGCACCTCAGTGGTAGTTAATGAGGAAGAGGAGAGTGTCCACCTGGTCACAACCTGCTCCTCTGAACTTCAGGGGCCACTGCGTCATTCACTGTATTGTCTTTCTTTGAATATGTAGAGCACAAACCAAGTGTGACATGAATTTCTTCTATGGCACTGTTTCTCAGCGTTCGGTCCGGGTACCACCGTGGATCCAATTGGACCCTTCTTGGTCTGTACTCTCTCATTTTACAGTGTAGATTGGGGTCCCAGACCCCCAGAATCTGCTATCAAATGGGGGTCAGCGGCCTAATGCATATCAAAATAGGGGTTCTTGAAATGAAAAATGTTGAGAATCACTGTTGTGTTCTAGGGACAGAGATAGATTCATTTCATACCTATTTCCTTCATGACTGTAAAGCCAGTATACTGTAGAGGCTTTGTGCCTCACCTGGAAGGAAAGTTATAGAGCAGCTGATACACTGACTAAATGGCGTCCTCACTGAAGGAAATGTGCATGGTTTTACAACCTAACAATAGAGACAGAGAGACGGCAACAACCATGAACATGCAACATTTAGTCATCCCATTGCCTTCTGGTGTTACACATTTATGGTGCTAAGCAGAGCTGAGTCCCTGAATGGCCCTGTCGGGCCCAGACTCAGGGGCCAAAAGGTCAGAAAACGGGGACAACTGAGACCCACTGTTCCAGAGCCTGACCCTTCATTTCAGAAACTGAACCAAAAAGGCCCTACAGTGCATACTGTGCAGATGTGCATTTTATGAACAGGCAAAGTTGGCAACCACCCGGGACCCAGAGCAATGAGGGCCCCCAAGGGCTCATTCATGTCAGTCAGAAGTTCCCCATGGAATGTTCTGCTCAAGAATCGCCTAAAGGCTAAATATTCATTTTCGCTGTCCTTTCTGGCAGGCCCCTGGGCCTTCTATATACTCTAGAAGAGGTAACTACGGTAATGCCTACATGTACATAGGTGTTAGGCTTCAAGTTTGGGGCTGAGACGGGCCCATGGTCTGAGATCCGGCCCCGGCACTAAGCCCGTTTCCAAGCCTATTTTGCTTATACCGAGGATTTTGCTGAGCATGCACACTATTCTATTTTTGTAGAACTGTCTAGCTTCACATTTATCCAGTCACACACACTCACACACACAGGGGAGTTGCACAGTAAAGCTGTTTCCTACAATTGGCCACTAAGCGGCTCCACTGGGGCAGTTAGGGTCAAAGTGCCTTGCTTTAGGGTAACTTAACAGTAGTTCACACAGGAGGGCAAAAGCCCCATTATACCGTTTTGTGTGGCGGTGTCACACGCCGTAAGTAGCAAATCTGCATGGTCACAATGTGACAGTGGTGTAAAGTAACTAAATACATTTACTTAAGTTCTGTACTTAAGTACAATCTTGAGGTATTTTGTCTTTACTGGAGTATATACAAATTTGCCGTACTTTTACTTCTACTCCACTACATCTCAGAAGCAAATATTGTACTTTTACTCCACTACAATTATTTGAAAACTTTAGTTACTAGTTACTTTGCAGGTATACATTATTACATTATAAACCATACATTAACCACTTTAGCCCTATTTTATACCTAGGCTATTTGAAAATAGCCGATCTACAGGCTCACAACGCGTCGCATCGCAACGCAAGACTTGCAGTATTGATACTTTTACTTAAGTAAAACATTAAGAGTACTTTTTCCACCACAGCAGTGCGATGATGACCTTTTAGTCTTGCTATTTTCGCACAACACACAACTACGGTATGCAGTAAGTGTAAATCAGTCTATAACGATTGGTTCATCACATACCAACAAGAATATTTACAACTGTTTTCAAATGTATGAAACAGTGAGCATCAGCGATTTGAAACTACGACATCTGAGCCACTTATCTTGGTTGCCAGAGCCCTTGTTTGATTTCTGTTGATAGATACAGTACTAAATAGCAGATATTCAAGCTCACAACATGTCACATATAGCTTCCTCATGATACACACAATCAATAGACCTAGGAAACTCCAGTACTCCTTCAAGCAGCAAGAATACTTTATGCAACGCTGCTTAACATGGAAGATGAATGTACTAGTAAGTGATATAATCCACACTGCCTTTGGTATGTTTTGCACTACTTATTTTTTTTTCACTTGTATGTGAAGTTCTTTTGTCCCTATACCATGACCATCAGCATGTATTCACAATGTAAGCTGTTAATAATGTCCCTACCCAATGTCATCCAAGGCCAGTTATTGTATATTTATTGTATTCTGTGTAAATCGTTTCTCATTTCTCTTCTACTGTCTGTTTTCTGCTAGTGCTGCAAGAAGCCTTTGTTTATGTTCCAAGGTCAGTCAGGACACACACACACACACACACACAGACGCACGCACGCACGCACGCATGCACACACAAGCACGCATGCAAGCAAGCTCACACACATGTGCGTGCAGTGCACACACACACACACACACACACACACACACACACACACACACACACACACACACACACACACACACACACAAATTCAGAGTTAAACTAGATAAAGTGCTCCTCGGAGCACAGGTCTCCGCCAGGTCAGATACGTTATTGTGGCCTCCTGGTGGCGCTGTAATACGCCAATGTGAAAAGGGTTCCATTTATTCTTAGGTCGTTCACGGCAATCGGACACTGCATTCATGATTTGAAGCATTTTGTTCCAAAAATGTGTTTTTCTAAATTAGACCTGCTGGTGGCGCTATAACAGGCCAATGTGAAAAGGGTGGCATTTCTTCCTCGGCCTAGTGGGAATGTGCGTGTGAAATTTCACTGAAATCGCACGCTGCGTTCATGGTTTGAGGCAGTTTGTTCAAAACGGACCAATCCTGCAAACTTTGGATGGCAACCTTAACCAATAAGGATGGAATATGGGAAATCGGACAGATCAGGGTTGATCACATGACTATAGAGATACTGTGTACCGATTTGCATGACGTTTGGTTAAAAACTGTAGGAATAATGTGAAAAAATGGGTTTTGCACAAATCGGCCTCCTGGTGGCGCTATAACAGGCCCATGTGAAAAAATTGAGGCAGAGGTTCTGAATTGGCATCCAGGGAGTGTGTGTGCACAGTTTCGCAGCGACCGGGCCAACGGTGCCGGAGATTTGGTGGTAACACACGGACGGACACACGGACGGACGGACACACGGACGGACACACGGACGGAGGGTAAAACATACTCTCTCGCCATGCCTTACGGCCTGGCGGAGACAATTAACACTGAAGATTTTCACGATTCCAGTGTTTAAGTTTTGTCTCAGTGGAGGAAGAAGAACTCGCACACAAGCGCACGCCTACGTTACACCGCCAATCCAACCAATATGCTCATATACTGTACTGTATGGAGATCTCTGTATCTGTCAGCCCTTGTCCCTTTTATGCCCATATATGGAGATCGCTGATGTCTTCAGTAAATGCCCATATATGGGCATGCCCCCTTTTGTGCCCATATAAAGCTGACTGATTTGTTTGTGCCTGATGCCAGGTTAGACAACACACTCCATATTTGGGTGTACCGTAGCTGCACTGGGAACTCCTTGTGGTTTTGGCTGAGTCATAGTAGTGACATCTATCTCTCTCTCTCTCTCTCTCTCTCTCTCTCTCTCTCTCTCTCTCTCTCTCTCTCTCTCTCTCTCTCTCTCTCTCTCTCTCTCTAGTATCTACAGTATGTATCTGTCTCTCTGCTCTCTTATTGTTTCCAGTATGCTGGAACATCGCCAGTGTTGTGACATCATAGTTTTAATCTGCAGAGTCACTCATCCTCTCCTCTCCTCTCCTCTCTACAATCATCCAACCCTCCCACTCTCTTCTCCACCTTGACACTAGCAGTTTTTCCCCCTTTTGATCTCCCATTTAATTTATCTCCCTTCTCTCGTCACTTTTATTGGCTTAAAAAAAAGGTGCTGGGTGAATCATCACTTACGTCCTAAAACAGATTACCTTGAAATATTTTTTCTATTTTCCTTGATGAAAAACAAAACAAAAAAGGTCCTTGAGGAGCTTGTAACGAAGTTACAAGCTCCACTGTGCAATGTCACTGTAAATCTTGAAATGCGTGGTACTGTAGGTCGCCAGGCCCTCATACACAGCAAATTACCCAGTGCAGTCAGGACTTCACGGTATATACAGTATAAATGGGCATTGCGGGACATCCCAAGGATAGTAGAAAACACATAGCTCTAGCATTTATAAAGCTGCTGTTTTAACCACACCAGTGTCCCTATTTTGGGCCGAACATTTGGTGACAATAGTAGATCTACAAGCTTACCACACTTTGCGATGCGATGCGTGAGCTTATGAATCAGCAATTTTCAGTGATTTAGTGTATAGTGAAAACAGGAGAGGTCTCAATTTAGAGCCCTGGGGGACAGCCAACTAAGTAAAGGGTTTAAGTGGTTATGCCCTTGTATATACTTGTCTTATACTTTTAAATTAGACAATTGCCTGGGACCCAAACTAGTGAAAATAGCAGATCTACAAGCTCACAACGCGGCGGGTTTTGAGGGGACATTTACTCGCGACCCATACAAAATTGGTCCGCGACCCAAAAATGGATCCCGACAAACTGTTTTGGAAACAGTGCTGCAGTCAGTATACTGTATACTGTAGTTAGAAGTGCATCACTGTGGGGCGGTGCATACCTCATAATTAAGGCTAAAGTGAATCCGGCCCTTTGCTGCATGTCATTCTCCTCTCTCTCGCGCCTTTCCTGTCCCTCTGTTCAATGTCTCTATCACAATAATGCAGGAATTCTGAAACATTATCACTGTATATAGTACATTAAGGAAGGATTTCACAGGATCGTATGTATTTTTTTTAAATTATGTATGTGCATAATATTACATACTCCAACAAGAGTAGAGCTATACCTTAAAACCATGAATGCCTAGGTGCGCTGCACTCTCTCCATTAATTCCTTTATTTAAAGGTTAAAATTGTCTGATTCTCGTTTTAACCTTTAAATAAAGGAAATAATGGGGAGAGTTTAGCTTTGTTCATGGAGTGAAAAGATGCTGAAAAGAACAGATTTGCAAGCTCAGTCAAGCAGATCTTCAGGTTAGTTTGATTGAGTATTATCTCTCAAGACATTTTTAGGAGGTTTTCCTTTTTTTCCCTCTTTTTTTTTTCTTTCAGAAAAGGGTTCCCAGATTGGTGTGAATTAAACATGAATGTCCTGTAAAAGAGGACAAAGAGGAAGATGTACAGTAGCCTACAGTAGTATCCTATGCACTTTGACCTTGTGTTTAGTGCTGTAATGGTAACGCATCACACAGAAATACTCCCACAGCAGGGGGGGGGGGTCACACATTAGTGCACGTTGTGTTAAATCCTAGTGATAACTTAACCACTATACTCTCACGTCCCTATTCTGGGCGTGTCATATTAGGCAAACATTCAGTGAAAATGGTTGAACAATCAGCGAGAAGATTTGGTGTAGAGGGAAAAAAGGATGGGGCCTAGTTAGTATAAACTCCTCGGGGACTCCAGTCAATGAAGTATATAGAGTTTAAGTGGTTATAAGTACCTATGTGAATCAGTATATTCAGCACAGTATTATGGGTGCTCATAACATACAGTACCATCCCATATACTGTACTGTTTGATAGGAGGATTATGATTGAATGAATTATAATAATATACTTGTTCCCTCTTTATGACACACCTAACATACTGTATGAGGGGATGATTTAAAGATGTTTTTTTAATGAATAAAATGTAATCTTGTCCAATCTGTATGGTAGAGTATATTGATACAATATAACGTATACAATTGGGTTGGTTGTATTTTGTCTCCCTGCTCTTCTATTGGGACATTAAGATCGTGTCAAAGGTCATGTCTCACCTAGACACAGGATCTGACACAAATTTTGACCTGATGGTCAAGATTCAATTTATCCCCTGAGCAAGCAGGCAGGCAGGCTCTATTAGCTCAATGGTAAAAAATATCAGCACTTGCGCTGGAAACTTGGTTCAAATCCGGGGATAGAAGAGGAAAGTTACATAGTGCTGCTTTAATATTGAGTCACATTGACATGCAGGCAGCATATGACAAACTGTGATGACTCAGCTGGTGTGGTGTGTGTGCGTGCGTGTGTGTTTGCGCACGTACGCGTTTATGAATTATTGATTTTTACAGATTGACTGTGCAGGAGTCTAACCTTGCCCAAATTTGAAGTAATTAATTATGTCATAGTAGAAGACTGATGTCATACATGACTGGCGTCACAGGCTGGCCACGGGAAGTCCGAGATCCACCCCGATCCTGAGATCCGCACGATTCAATGTTTTATACTGTTAGTGTTTACATGTTCCATTGCAGTCCTATTTCTCAAAGCAAATGTCTTCCATTAGGCTCGAGCTTGTAGATCAGCTATTTTCCTACGAAAACATATAAGGCTAAGACTGCTGGCCTAGCGGTCCAGGCACCTAGGCTCAGCGTGTTGCGGGTTCCGATCCCGACGGCCTTTGCTGCATGTCACTCCCTAACCTCTCTCTCCCCATTTCCTGTCAGCCTACTGTTCTGTCAATAAAGGCATAAAAGCCCCAAAATAAAATGTAACTAAATAAAAGTTAGTTACACGTCCACCTCTCCGTTTAGTTTTTTTTTTTTTTTTTACAAATTGACCCAGTGGGTGTAAAACACTGTCACTGATTTAGCAGCATACCTCATACATTATGCTTTGGAAAATGATGTGCAGTATAATGTCAAGTATAACGTGAGTGAGCTAAACATGCCAGTAACCGGTTGTATGGTCCTTTAACAGAACAACCCCAATGTGTCTTTTGACTGAGACTGCAATAAAGCACCTCTGCTGTGATATGGATTTGTTTAGACTGCTGCCATTAGACCTTTCTGAGAGTTTGTTTTAACCCATTCAATCCGGGCAACGCATCTGTGTCATTTTAGATTTCTTTGGCTATTCAAAAATAAAAATTATATATTTCTTAAAGCAAACATTTGTAAAATATTTAGTTCTAGGGACCTCCAGAAGCAAATATTTGAGTTACAAATGTTCGCTTTGAAAAATATATATTCAAAGATTTGCACAAATCTTCAAGATTTTTTTCAAAAATAGCCAAAGAAATCTAAAGTGACACAGATGCGTTCCCGGATTGAAGGGGTTAAAAAGAGCTGATGATCTCCTCCTGAGGGAAATAAGATCTATTTCTGCAACAGCCTGTTTCAGCTGGGTCCTCCAGGGAAGGAGCTGCACAGAAAAGAGAGGTGCATGCATACTGTAGACTAGAGAGATGCGTGCAGTTGCAGTACAGTATATGCAGTTGTGCAGTATGTGGGTGTGTGCTTACTTTATGTACTTCTTGTAATCTTATGAAGAGAGAAAGACAAGGACAATACTGGAAAGTTAGTTCATTTTACAGTCCTTGCCAAACTGATAATTTAAGCATTATTTGTAGGTCATTGTTTTGGCATGTATAGCTATTAGGGAATTCATGTAGTCAATGGAAATCAGATCAGAGAAGGAATTCAAACCCTTGTCTTGTGTGGTTAAGTGTGTGTGTGTGTGTGTGTGTGTGCGTGCGTGCGTGCGTGCGTGCGTGCGTGCGTGCGTGCGTGCGTGCGTGCGTGCGCGCGTGCGTGAGAATTAAGTTATACTTAATTACCCTTTGCATTTGTCCTCTGCATTTGAATCATCTCAACTACTTAGGAGTAGAACATACAAGAACATACAAACTCCACACACAAATGCCCCATGCCAGGGTTCGAACCCAGAACATTCTCGCTGCGAGGCGACAGAGCCACTGCTGTACCACCATGTGTTAGTGATGCATAGATTATTAACTCTTATTCTTTTTGGTTTCTCCAGTTGCTCCATGTATGACACGAGGCTCTGTTCGGTCTGCCCATTTTCCATTTTTTAATTGATGAAAAACTCAAAAATATAAACTTTTGAAAAATGATCTAGCATAGAGGTAGATGGCAATCATCAAACGCACGCGCGCACACGCACGCACAGCGCACACACGCCTTTATATAGTATTGTATATTATATACTGTACACGTATTTTTGGACTAAGGCTACCATTGTCACAGGTGACGGTGAATAAACAGAGCACAAGAGATGTAGGGGAGACAGATTGAGAGCACTGCAAAGCGTAAAAATGGACCCGAGTTAAACTAAAACACCCTCTGGGTTTTACTGTGTGGGAGAGACCAGGAGGCGGTCCGGCTCTGCTGCAAAGAGGCTGAGCTGCCGAGTCATGATACAGCTGGAATAAGGGTGAGGGGGGGGGGGGGGGGGGGGGTGGAGAGATGGAGGGAGGGACAGAGAAAGAGAGGGAGATGGAGGGAGAGAGAGAGAGGTAGAGATTAATGGGGGGTGAGAAAGAGGGAGAATGGAAGAGATGGATGGAGGGAGAATAAAGGGAGACGGAGAGAGAGAGAGAGAGTAATAAATGCATGGATGGAGACGGAGAGAAAGAGGGAGGGATACAGACTAGAGAGAGGTGGCTAAGATATAGAGATAGAGATGGGGAGAGAGAGAGACAGACAGACAGACCGACCGACAAACAGACGGACAGAAAGACAGACAAGACAGAGGGATGGAGGGTGAGAGAAAGAAAAGGAAGAATGGAAGAAGTCTTTTTTTCTTATAAGTAAAGTAACAATACTTTAACACTAAACAAAGTTGTTTTTATATCTGCTCTGTAAAGCGACTTTGAGTACCTAGAAAAGCGCTATGTAAATCGTATGTATTATTATTATATTATTATTAATACCACTTACAGTATGAATAACACAAATACTTTGATACAATTAAAAGGCATTGAAGGAGTAATGTATACACGTTAGAGTATGATTCTAGAAGAGGGGAGGGCGAGGTGTTGTTACATAAGTGCAGTTGTGTTTTGGTCGTTGGACGGGACACCACGGCGTGTGGCCAGCATTTTTTCACGTGCACGCGCAGTCGTGCATGTACGGCACGGTACAGTGCATGCGCGTGCATGCCACCGCTGTACCGCCGTACCGTACCATACCACCATTACACCACTGCATAAGTGTGCAGTATCTGTACACTTATGCTGCAGCATGAATAAAATGTCATACCATCAGTAGGGGGTTTCTCACTCTGATGTTCGATTAATGGCTAGATGTAATCTAAAGAATGTGAGTTACAATGGCATGCAATGTTGCTCTCTAATACCAGTGCAGAGGGACTTTAGTTACAGACAGCTACTGTATGTTCTACAATAAGTCATACACACATCACTGATTGAATGCTTATAATTCTTTTAATTATAACTTTCTCATGTATGCTGTGTACTGGTGACTCACCATATTTCTCTCTAGAGTTGTAAGCATACTATATGGTACACTGCTTAATGACCAACAAGTCTTGAATATCATATGCAATATGTAGAGTGATATGCATAGTGTTGTACAGGCTATAGAATTGTCCGGCGTGTACACTATATGCAGCTGAGTTGTTCTTTGATCGTTTAACAGCGTGTTCTTTTTAATACTATGATGTCAGTACATCCCTGAACCAGTGACACTCTCACAAACTTCTGTTCCTTTTTCTAATGCAGGGATTAAAGTGATCCTGACAGCAGCTGGGAAGAATAGATTGTGCAATAGTTATTTATAGACAGTAAGTGTATTTCTTAGTTTCATTTCAGATTTTTGTTGTACAAGGACAGTGCACAAAGCATATGATGATAAGTTTGCTTGATTTGGCAAGAATAATTAACAAACAATTGCAGTGTAGCACTTTGACATGGCAGTGGTCTCATTTCACTGTATACGAGAAGTACAAAGTCACATTTTAATTATTGTTGTTTTAATGACAATACAGGCTACTAGAATCTTATTGCAAATAAACAATAAATATGAAATATATTTATATAATGTATCCCAACGATAAATTAGTTATATATGATACAACAATGAAGTTGTATGCATTCTAAATAATTCTAAAGAACCAGTATAGATGTGCGGAGAAAACATAAGGGGGAGAGAGACCGTCAATTATGGTCCCAGGAACTAAACTCTAGAAAGAACCAGAAAACATGGAATATTTAGAATCCCACCCCACCCCACTTTTTATTAAGTACAATCATATAATGCACTTATAAAGTAAAGTTAGATGTGTCCTAACAACTGGAACCAAGACCAAGGGATGAATGTAGAACTTAAAAAATACCTCCAAGTCATCGCCAATGCATACAATTACACAGTAAAATCATCTGTGTTCATTTAACTCCAAGATTGTACAGATGGATCAACCAAATTGACCCATTGTATAGAGTTAAATGAACACAGAGGACTTTACAGTGTGTAGCCAAAACAGAGGAAGGATACAAATTAGTTAAATAGACAGTAATGGTGTGTTCCAGGAAACCTTGCTTGGAAGGAGGCCATTTTGAGGACAGGCAAGAACTTTTTGAATTAAGAAGCCAGGGAAGGGCTCAATAAAAGAGCTAACTCTCTTTTCTTATTCTAAGACTGTACACAGTAAAATCGTGTGTAAATAATTTTACACTCAGGATTTTACAAGACACAAGTCACTGGAAAATGAAGTGTCTCTACGCACGCACGCACGCACGCACGCACGCACACACATCCCCACAGGTTTGTAGACACACACACAGTTGCGAGATAAATCATGTGTCAATGATGTGCATATTTGTGTGTTCTCTTTCCTGTATGTAAGTGAGCTACAAGGTTAGATGAGGACACACACGCACACACACACGCACACACACAGACACAGACACACACACACACACACACACACACACACACACACACACACACACACACACACACACACACACACACACACACACACACACACACACACACACACACACTGGAGGGCATGCAGTGCATCTACTGTACCGTGGTGTTTTACAGCACTCCATAGTCTGAAGGCATAAAGCCTGAATCATAGCTTCTAGGTCTGCTATTTTCGGTGTGCGACACTGTTGCGCGCTGGAGTATAAATTAGGCAATAATGTTTCATATTCGCTCCCTTATCACCTGTCCCACCATGACTCAGACAATAGAACATTTAATGATGTAAGTGATCTCACTCTCTCTCTCTATCTCTCTCTCTCCCTCCGCAACACATTCTCACTCTCTCTCTTTCTTCATTTTCTCTCAACTTTGCTTTGTTCATGTGTAACTCTCCTTCTATCTCTTTAAACCTGTGGTGTTCCCTGGTCCCTCTCTCTCTCAACATACTGTATCTCTCTATTTGTCTTGTTATGTCGCTCTCCCTCATTCTCTCTTTCTCATTTCACCTGTCTCACACCCTTCTTCCTCTCCCACTCTCTCTCCCTTCATTCCTCTCTCTCTCTGGGCCAGGAAAATGTGCTGTGTGTGCATGGAGGTTATTTGGTGCAGGAGACTGGGAGTAATTGATAATGGTGCAGATCTTATAGCTACCAGGAGAGCTGTGTTTGTGGTTAGGGAAAGGCAATGGGAGAAAAAGACAATGGTAGTGAAAGAAATCCGAAGGAATGGGAGAGACGGATACTGACTGACTGACAGACAGACAGACAGACAGACAGACAGACAGACAGACAGACAGACAGACAGACAGACAGACAGACTAGAGAGAGCGTGAGAGAGCGCGAGTAGAACAAAACAGGAGTAGCCTACAATAAATAAGTAACGATTATTTGAACCAAAGTTGAAAGACAGCCACTATTAACTGTATCAGGGGTCTTCAATGTTTTTTTCAGGCCAAGGACAGCTTAGCTGAGAGAGACAAAGCAGGACCCCCATTAGTACATATTGTAAAACAATTGTGCTCCATATTCTCCTGGAAGACCAGTTGCCAGGTCAAATATGGTTAAACCCCCCAACAATGTGTACAAAAGTATTTTTCCGTTGAGGGATTTGAGAAGTAGTCCACAGGTTTTTCTTGTGGCTATGGGTTGTCTCCAAGGGATGCTGCAGCTTTGATGGCTTCATAGATTAAGTTGACAGCATGCTGTATCATCAGTGTTGTGTAAATTAATTGTTTTTTATTTGTTTGTATACACAAACATCTTATATGCCCATAATATGTTGGATTCATGTTAATGTGTATTTTCAGATATAAGAACATTTTTTTTTTTTACATTTGTAACAAAGTTAAATCTTTGTTACATCTTTGTTTTTATATTCAGTCTTTTTTTTTTTTAACTATCAACTTAATCCTTCCCCTCTTCCTCTTAAGTTTGAGATCATATTGTAAGACTGAAACTTTTGTTTCTATTCTTGCACTATAATATTTCGATCTAGGTTGGCCAATGTTCATTTGGGGAAGGCCAGTCAAATAATCCAATCAAGGCATTTTCTTTGCAATTACACATAATTACGATAAGTACTACATATTCATTGACATCAATGAATGTACTTCCTATGTTGAACTTGTATATTACACAGGAGGTATGTAAATGCAATTTACTGTACTTCCCTTAAACAACTCTTGAGGTAGCCTTGTCTTGTTGATGTGTTTACTATTTGTGTCCTTGAGCAAGACATTTAACCCTTAACTGCTCCCGGTGAGCAGGTTGGCGCCTTGCATGGTTGCCGGCCCTCCACCTCAGTGAGTTAATCTGTTCTGTGAAAACAGAATAGAGGTTAAAATTACCCCAATGTTTTAAAGAGAAATTCACTACTTGAATTGCCCTTTGTGATGTAGCAGTGACATCACAATGTTATGTATTTGGTTCTTTATAACAGTCACATGACAGCCACACAGTCAGTGTAAGTCATACAGAAGGGGATTATATTGGTAAAGAAAAGAGAACACAAGCCAACCAAACTAGACGAGGGAAGTGCTTTTAACAAGCATACTTTCCAAACTAGTAGTCTACTTTTGCTAGCCAATTGGCTAGCCAAACTGCTCACTTGCTATAATAAACATTGTGGTGACCAGCAGTCCATGACAGTCCACACCCCGTTTTTCGGCAATTTAGACTCACGCTGAAGATGTCGGTGTCAGGGCTGAAGGCAGAACTGAAGTTTTTGGAGTCTATTTTTGATCCGAACCATGAACGCTTCAGGATTATTGACTGGAAGCCTGACGAGTTGAGATGCCAGTTCAACTTGACCGGAGAGAAACCGTTGATTATCCACTGCAACATAACAGAGTCCTACCCCTCTATGCCTCCAGTATGGTTTGTGGACTCTGATGACCCGAACCTGGCACAAGTTTTGGAGCGTTTGGAAGATGTGAAAGGTGTCCATACCCTGCTTTTGCAGCAGCTGAAGAACCTCATCTGTGACCTTTGTCAGCTGTACGACCTTCCCCAGCACTGTGATGTGAAGTTGTTGGACCAGCCCCTGCCTACAGGCCCCGTAGGACAAGAACGAGGGCATTTGACCGCCTATGAGGTCACATCTGAGGAAGAGGAGGAGGAGGAAGGAGAGGAAGAGGAGGAGGATCAGGAGAAGCGATCAGTAGACATAGAAGACCTGGACCTGGACCAACTGGATCTGGATCTGGATCTGGACTTGGACTTGGACGACTATAATTTGAAAGAGGAGGATGAGCCAGTGGACGATGAGAAGAATTCAGAGGAAGATGGTATCGAAAAGGAGAACCTTGCGATCCTGGAGAAGATTCGTATGAACCAGAGGCAAGATCACTTGAAAGGCACTGTGTCTGGTTCAGTGCAAGCCTCTGACCGACTCATAAAAGAGCTCAGAGAGATTTACAGGTCCCCGAGTTACAAGGCCGGAGTATATTCCGTGGAGCTTGTCAATGAGAGCCTTTATGAATGGAATGTCAAGCTGAGGACGGTGGACCCAGACAGCCCTTTACACAGGGACCTGCAAGTCCTTAAGGAAAAGGAGGGAAAGGATTACATTCTGCTAAACTTCTCATATAAAGATAACTTTCCCTTTGATCCACCAGTGTTGCGGGTAGTTTCACCTGTGCTTTATGGAAATTATGTCATTAAAAGAGATGCTCTGTGCATGGACCTTCTCACAAAGGAGGGCTGGAGCAGTGCCTATTCCATAGAGTCTGTTATCATGCAGATCACCTTCACTTTAGTTGAAGGAAAAGCCAGAGTGCAGTTTGGAGGCAGTCCGTTACAGTTCAATTTTGCCGGTAGTAGATATCCATTCATGCACTTTGACATGCCAGATCATTACCTTTTTATGAGTAGGTTCTCCTGAAGGAAGGCAGAGTCGTTTAGAACAGGGTCTGTCTGTGAGTTGGTGAGTCTTTCTCTATGTTTCACATGTCTATGCTTCTAATGTCACAAACCACTGAACCAATCAACGCCAAAGTTATCGTGCATACTGCCAGCAGGCCTACTAGTATGTACCTCCAAGCACTTTTTGAAATATTTAACTTTATTTGATAATGTAAGTCAATGGGCGGATCAGGATGAAATCCTGTCAAATATGGAGTTGTACATGATGGCCACATGAAGCCACAAGCCACACCCCGTTATTGGATCCTGTCTTGTTTTCCATTACATTTTTTGTTCATGTTACGGTGTGGCTCCGCAGGAGGCTAGCCCCTCTTTAAGAGGGTCTGGCTGTGTTTGTGTATGTGTGTGCTGTCTTCCGGAGTCTTGCTGCATGATAATGTCAGACACTACTCAGAGGGCAAAGTGGAGATGAAACAGAACCCTTCAAGATTGACACTGCATTCAAGATAAACATCCTCAGATAAACATCTGCCCCAAGGAGTCAAAATAATGTGCAAAACCGAGAGGAAACTTCTGCAGCAGGCCAAGGAACTAAATTCCACAATAGTTGTCGAGTTGGTCACCGACAACAGTTATTTTACGCCACGGCTCCTATGGGGCGAACTGTGTGTCCGGGGCTAATCTATCAAACCACTGGTCCGATCAGTATCAAATTTCTTGGCCTACTGGCCAAGGAAGTAAATCCCTGAATTTCTTTCACACACGTGTATTTGTCTAGAGGTAATCTCACACACCGCTGGAGAGTCAAATGTCTTGTGTATGCTGCCAATAGAGCAAAGAAGTACCTCCACTTTTGTATATGACGTCACAGGCTGTCCACTTGAAGTGTAAGATCCACACAAAGCCATGCTATTCCCATGTGGATCTCAAGATCTACATTTTAATCATTACTAACAACATGACTAGCATCATGGACAGGCCACATGAGGAACGAGATCCGCATGGAGGCCATTTTGTTTTTGTTTTGTGAATCCATATTCTCAGATTCAGTTTATGGGATAAATATCCTGTACTTGGAGGCCGATTTTGAGCCATGTGGAACTCCATATTTGTGCAAGACTGACATCATCAATATGAGGATCCTTCCTGGCGACATGTTGTGAACATGTAGATAGGCTATCTTTGCCGAAGAGATCTGGTGTTGAGGGAAAGAAGACCTAGTATAGGGCCCTGGTGGGTGGCCATGGTCAACTAAGAATATAGGGTTGTTTAAATGGTTAAGTTCACAAGTTTATGCACACTTTTGTGGGAACTTAGATACATACTACTGTAGTAGTAGTAGTAGGCTAGTAGTAGTGTAGTAGTAGTTTATCTTGGTCCTATTTAACAAAACATGGATAGCTACATAGAAGTTGAGGCTACCAAGTTGAAAATGACCCGAAAAGGTGTAGGCAGGAGCCAAGGCTTTTTTTGCCTACCCTATTTGAAAAGTAAATTAAGTATCATCAAAACAAAACAAGAGATCACAGTTTAAAAATGTGGTACTGTAGCTACACTTGGTGTCTTGGTGTTTGGCCTTGGCGCAGAAAAACAATAACGGCTCAGTATTATTAGGAGTATTATTGCTGATGCATTGTTTGTCGACTGCTACTGTTGATCCTGGGGGTTTTAGACTGCTTACACAAATATGTTATTTTAACTGTGTGAGTGTACACAGTGTACATGGCTACAAATGTAACCATTTGTAACCCTTTTACACTTTGGCTAATCAAAAATAGCAGATCTACACGGTCACAACACGTCGGAATGCAAGGAGTTTTTGTGGATCAGTTTTTGGAATGTTTTGAAGAGGTTGCCTATAATAAACATGCACAAAGTGCCAGTTTGCCAGGATATTGTTAATGATATATCTTGCAGGTCTCTGGAGGGTGGAGTCAGTCAGTGTAACTGGGAGCAACCTAGCCAGTCTCCCAGAAGCATTTAAAGACCTCAGTGTTTCAGTTTGATCTCTCCATCCTACCAGTTTGGTTTGCGTTGCACATTGTACAGCAGCCTGCATTCACCATGCAACTGCAACCATCTTCTGGCACACTTGTGACACTGACTGACACCTCAGCCTCATGTCTTTAGTATAGTTTTGGCTCGTTCATATAGTTAGTTACATTTGTACAGTCTCATGAGCTCAGTCATGACACTGTCCTTCGCATGAGAAACACTCAACCAATCGCCTTCAAACTTGGCACTTGTATTGCTGACGCCCCAGGGAAGTGCAGTGTCAATTGTGAAATTTGCCAGATCAGTGATTCTCCAGAACCAGCGCGCAGCACAATTACAATCATGTAAAGTCAATGCAAAGACGCAAATGCGCGCATATTCGCACTGACAAAGTCACCCGCAAAGGACACAATATGACATCATGGTACTGCAATTGCAATCTCAAATGTTGAGGTGTTTTTCAAAAAGGGAAATAGGAGAAAAAAATGATTCATTCTCATTGATACAATTCTAGATAAACCCTCCAACATGTGATATTTCTACAGTGCCAGGGTTGCTGATGCATTGAGTACAGTGCTGTGTTTCCAACCTCAGTGTATGACTGCATCAGCCCTGCATTGGCTACACTGACTTTAACTCTAAAATATTGATGAGCAATCCCAGGATAAACCTCTTTTTCCTTCTGGCCCTGAGGTTAACATCATAATGAAAATGCTAACGCCACATACAGTGAGTAATACTGTATAGTACACACACTGTAACATAGACACGTGTGGTACTACATCACAAGCTTAAACGCAAACACCACTCTGCATACCTAAGCAGACATATTGTGTAAGGACACATTCTTGCATGGACTGTAGATGTGCATGTGCACTGTACATACATAAATGTAGCTAGCGTGCGCACACACACACACACACACACACACACACACACGCGCGCGGAGATCATGCCATTTTAACAAGTCTAATAGTGCTGACATCATCCTCAGCCTTTTAATCATAACATTTGTGTGTATGGTCTTATTTTTAAATCTTCAAATAAAGAAGAATTAAAGACAAATGGGGAAACTGCAGTATTACTTGCAATGCACCCAGGGGGACATTTGCCACACCTGAAAAGTCAAATATCTTTCTATCCTTTCTACTTCTCAAAAGCATATGATGATGAAACTGGTGCTGCAAGTTTCCTTCACGTCTAAAGATGAGGCATTATACTGTGCTGTTCTTTTTACAGCATCCACATGAGTCAGACAATCCAATGGGAAGATCAATTCAAGTTAGGCTTATTTCTTTGGTAGGCGTGACGGTGTAACCTAGTATTCAGCATTCAGAATGAACTGTTTTTGTACAAGCACTTCATGAATAAAGGTGACATGACGGATTATTCTGCCAAAAATCTGGACGTGGGATAATTATACTCTAGATGTCTTATGTTTAAATTTGTAGTATATTCCTGGTCCATGGTCGATTTTATTATCCAAGCCACAGGTTTTCAAAGTGCGGCCCCGGTGTTGTGCTCCACCCCAGCAATCCATCTCCCAGGGGTGCAGTGGTGGAAAAAGTACTCAAATGTTTTACTTAAGTAAAAGTATCAATACTGCAATGTAGAAGTACTCTGTAACAAGTAAAAGTCCGGAATTAAAAATGTGCTTGAGTTTGAGGTTGGCGAAAGGGCCTTTCAGTGTGGAGTTTGCATGTTCTCCCCGTGTCTCCTAGGGTAGGTACCCTCACAAAAAACATGCAGTAATCCTGGTCACTATACTGCCTCCCCCTGGCCAGCTGGGGCGCCTGATGGAGGGGAAGGGAACTGGTTGGAATAACGTGTTCCTTCCACACGCTACGTCCTACCAGGGAAACTCTCCCCTGTCAGGTGACAAGAAGGTCAGTTGGCTCTCATGCATTGAAGGAGGCATGAGCTCGGCCCTGGCCTCCCTAGGTTGGCAGAGGGAAGGTAGTGCCCAGGATTACATAGACAATTGGCACTGGGTGTAAAAAATAGGGTTACAAAATTGTGGGATAAAAATTAAAAGAAAAAAAAAATGTGCTTGAGTAAAAGTACAAAAGTATTGGTATCAAAATGTTTGAAGATAGCAGATCTACAAGCTCACAACGCGTCCAGCTTGTAGATCTGCTATTTTCAAATAGCCTCGGTATAAAATACCGAGGCTAAATGTATGTTGTATAATGTAATAATGTATACCTGCAAAGTAACTAGTAAGTAAAGTTTTCAAATAATTGTAGTGGAGCAAAAGTACAATATATTAGAAGTAGAAGTAGAAGTAAAAGTATAGACTATTGGAAGTACTCCAGCAAAGTAAAAGAACCTCAAAATTGTACTTAAGTACAGTACTTGAGTAAATGTACTTAGTTACTTTACACCACTGCAGGGGGGGTGTATAGCACATTGAAATAGGGATACCATCAATAAGCCTCTCCTAACTACATACTACTTATTATCAAAGTTTTTCAAACATTTTCAAAAAGATTTGATACTAGCATCTACAAGCTCACATACTGTACCCTGTAAGCATGTAGATGGGATATTTTCACTCTTTTGGCATTTTTCTTTTTTTTGTGAGCCATTTCAAAATATTTGGGGGTCCTTGGCATGGAACATTTTGGGAACCCCTGATCTAAGTAATTACCTTGCCACTCCATCCTTTTATCAAACACAAAACCAGCAAGAAACCATTCTCTGCAGGTTGTGTCAGTCTCATCAAATATGTAGGGTTAGGCTCAGTAGTCAGTAGTACCAGTGCTCTATATTTGCATGACCTTGTGTTGTATGGCCTTATTCAAAGAGATGGCTTACTCAACTGTGACAAATTTGTAGTAGGCCTACTAAATTATTCAAAACACTTCGTAGTACCATGCATACATAAAGGTTTGCCCCAGTAACGGCAGGGCTCTAAGCATCTAAGCGTCTGTCTATTCAGCTGTTGGTGATTTACTACCAAACTAAATATCTCACCAACTACTAGCGAGATTGCCATGGAATTTTCTGTGCACAATCGTGCTCCCCAGAGGATGAAGCCTTTTTTATGACACCATAGCCTTAGCACAGGTCAAACCTTCCACTTGCACACAAGATACAGTATCTCAATCTAACTGGCAGATGACAGGATGAACCCTACTGATTTTGGCGATCCCATGGCCTTTCCTCTAGTACAGGGGTTATCAAACTTTTTTATACCGCGACCCCATATTATGAGGGAAATGTTTTGGCGGCCCCATTTTTCTCGGTTGCGGTAGCTGTTGGTAACTGGTCTGGTTGTCTGTCTGTGAGAACTTGTTTTACTAGAGCTATGTTCCACCCGTTAACATAATCACTAATTAAACATGTTTCTATTCCAATGGAAATAATCATAACTGTTTATTTTCACCCTTACTCTTAATATGAGATGTTCTGTACTTTACAGATTACTGCTGTACTATACAGGTCATACTTGAATTTGATGATATGCAGTTAAGATTTCACCTGTTTCAAGGTCAGTCTCCTGGAGGGAGCCCCCAACATTGGCCACACAAACGGCGCTCTGGTCATTGCTGACGCCGATGTGTGCAGGCCGCTCAAGCGTGTCAACACTCGTAAAGCGGGTACGGCCAGATGGCATCGCATTGGTCGGTGATAAGAACGGAAGCGACACAGCTGGCTGGTATAGTACGTATATACATATTCAGCCTTTCCCTTTCTCTGTGTATAGCCCCCCTCCTGTTACAAGTCATCCACCATTATTCTGGTACCTGCCTCCTGAGCCCCCTCCTCTAGTCTCTGTATACCCATGACTGCATAGCCACACACAGCTACAACTTGGCGATTAAGTTTGCGGATGACACGACAGTGATAGGCCTGATCACCTATACAATGATGAGGTGGCCTACACAGGTGATCAAGAGGTCAGCAACCTGAGTGGTAACAGCATGGCTACATGACACTGAGCTGGCCATCTGAAGATACACAAAAGAAGAAGGCCTGGAATAGCAGGCTTCTGTAAAACTTTTTCCACCAGACAACCGGGTTTATGAACAATGTTCACCAATGGCCTGTGCCTGTCACTCACTCACTCACTCACTCACTCACTCACTCACTCACTCACACAGCACCTAGCACACCATACATTATACATACGGTACCGTCTATATATAATATTTAGAGGTAGGACCAAAGCACACGGCATCTAACAAAGGCACCTTACATTGTGCATTTGTTATTGTGTTATATTTTAGCACTATATTTATTATGTATTACTATTATTATTTTATTGCTATCTTGTGCATTTTTTTATTGGCCTTGGTCCGTGGTGCAATGTCAACCCTGCAAGAACAATGAATGCATAACTACTGACAAAGTACATGGACATACAGTAAATGACTCACATACTGTATAGTGAGCAGCACACTGAAACAGCAGATATAACAGCAGAAAAAGCAGACTTTTTGGTAGACTCCGCGATAGCACATAATAATGGACAAATATGTAGAATATTCAGTCCCAGAATACTAGAAGTAGTTGTAGTGTGGTGGTTCCACTGAAGACAATTTATTTCCAAAGTCCTCACAGACATGACACTGTTGGGTCCGATCATTAGGTTAATTAACTGTGTAGGCAATAGGCACTGTGGTACAAATATAGAGCAGTGACTTGTAACCATTATTTCCCAGTAGCAGAACTTCCAGCATGGTAGATAATAACCATATGAGAAACAGTGCTGGAAGCAATACATAATTTAACAATATCGTATATATTATAGTATAGCCTATATACTGCAGCAGCAGTGGCAGAAGATGCACCGTACACAGGCCAACAACAGGTAAAAAACGAAAAGTGCAATCGTGCAATATAGAGCTATAAAGTTTAACTTATTACAGAGAAAAAGTTGCGGTAGGGGGAGGTTTCATACTGTAGGTGAACATTGTGTGTGTGTGTGTGTGTGTGTGTGTGTGTGTGTGTGTGTGTGTGTGTGTGTGTGTGTGTGTGCGCGTGCATGCGTGTGTGTGGGGTGGGGGGTACAGGGTGAACTACAGTAGAGGCTTTCATGTCGAATGGCTTTGGAGGGGAAGCTGTGACATTGGTTTGCTGTGTGTGTGGAAATGATACCGTGCTTAAGTGTATTCCTTGGAAGATTGGGTCAGCAGGTTTTTTCCGCGAGCTGGTGAACTCGCTTCACCTCCTGACTGTGGTGATGTGCAGAGGCCTATAGACAGTCAGAGGGTAGATGACAGCCCCGTGGTCCCATCAGTAGATAGAGGTTGCGAGCACACTCGATGACACAGAATACAAATACTGTAAAACTGCCCGGTCCAGAGGGGTCATGACTGGCGTTCACTTTGATACAGTGAAGCTGCAGGGTCAAGAGGAGTCGTCAGGCGTTGACTTTCCTGAGCAGGGGGAAAGCAGTCTCTGCTAGAACTTATTGCGGATTGTGGTTATTGTTTTGGTAACACAAATTAATTATGTATAAATGCATTAACAAAGCATCAGATTAATATTTACATGATTATTTATCAGAGCTATGATGCATTTATCATTTGATAACCAATATTTTTTCCCCCAATAAGAGTATACTTGAATTGACATTATGCTATACTGTAGTTAGAATGAATTAATGCCATCCCTAGTTGACATGTTAACGTGAAAATTTAACTGATGTACTGTATGTAGTTAATGTGAATTAATCAGAGGGTTGTATGTAAAATGTTCTAATTATTTATCCACTTTTTGATGAAACACCATAAACCTTTATAAAACAGCAGTGGTTGAGGGATAGTACTGTACTATGTGTCATCAACAGAACGCATAACCCATCCTCTCCTGCTTTCTCTCCTTATTGTACTAATCTTAGCCTTAACCCATTTCCTTTTAAACCTTTCCTTGTTTGTTGTAGTCTTTTTTTAATGCCTGTATTGAATCAGTTATTTCACGCACAACCAGCAAGCTCATTCTGTGACCATGGAAAAGTTGTTTTTCTTGTTAAACCAAATATTACATTTTCAAAGGATTTGCTCAGTAGCTCCACAAAATGTGCTCGTGGTGTAAACATTTATTTACGTGGTGATTTTGAAGAATAGGATGCGGTGCATGATGGCATCGGTGCACTGGTACATTGTTTTAGAGAATGCTGCTATTTGAAATGGGCCTAACGACCAACGAACATCAATAAATGTGGTGAACCATACTATGAGTTTACCTTTATAATTTGCTGAGCAGCACGGTATTTTGAAGCAATACTCTGTTTCTTGATAGAAAATGGATGTCGACATACAGTACAGTGTTATCAGCGTGCCCTTACAATTTGATGAGCTGGTCTTTGTAGCTGCCAAACCACACGCTGCGCCTGCCATTGCAGCTGGACTCTGATGATAATATTCATAAATGAATCATGAACAGTGGAGGATTGTGTGTACGTTGTTATGTATATGGCATTGAGTGGGACAGGGGTGGAGATGTGGGGGGGGGGGGGGGTAGTTTACAGCGAGCTATAGCCTAATTGAACCTTCATCTTAGCAAAGGGAAGCTTTTCTTTTATGACTGACCAAGACCAAGAGAAGAGTTGTAAATCAATGCCCTTAAACACTCTGTGTGTGTGTATGTGTGCAGTGGTGTAAAGTGACTAAGTACATTTACTCAAGTACTGTACTTTTGAGGTATTTTTTACTTTACTGGAGTATTTCAAATTTTCAGTACTTTTAATTCTACTCCACTGCATCTCGGAGACAAATATTGTACTTTTACTCCACTACAATTATTTGAAAACTTTAGTTACTAATTTGTAGATTTATGTATTATTTGTTTATTACAAAACATACATTAACCACTTCAGCCCTATTTAAACTTTGGCTATTTGAAAATAGCCGATCTACAAGCTCACAACGCTGTGCGCTTGTATATCTGCTATTTTCAAAAGATTTTTTATACATTTTAGATTTTAGACATATGATTATACATTTTAGACATGATAACTTCTGAAACATTCTGCACAATGAGGACTTTTACTTATAACAGAATAGTCTGTGTGTGTGTGTGTGTGTGTGTGTGTGTGTGTGTGTGTGTGTGTGTGTGTGTGTGTGTGTGTGTGTGTGTGTGTGTGTGTGTGTGTGTGTGTGTGTGTGTGTGTGTGTGTGTGTGTGTGTGTGTGTGTGTGTGTGTGTGTGTGTGTGTGTGTGTGTGTGTGTGTGTGTGCGTGTGAGGGGGGGGGGGTATGTTTATGTCTCCTCTCCCTCTCAGAATTACAATTACGATGAACAAGAAGAAATGTATCTTTTCACTAAAGTTTGGTCGTTCACTTGTCTGTACTTTAAGAACAATCTCCTCATCAAAGCTACTGAATCAAATAGACGTTTATCGCCCTGCACCTCTCCCATGGGCTCTCATTTATTGTATACTCCTCCTGCTGCTGTTCCTCCTCCTCATCCTCCTCCTCCCAGTTCTCCTCCTGGTCCTACACCCCCCCTCCCCTCCCATTCTCCTCCTCCTCCCCCTGTTTCCACCCTAATGTTGAGCCAACGCCCAGATGGTGCAGTACTGCATAGTCTCCCTTTTCCAAAAAATGCCTCTGCCTGTGCCCCTCCCTCTCTTGTTTCACTATACCCCTCTCTCTCTCTCTCTCTCTCTCTCTCTCTCTCTCTCTCTCTCTCTCTCTCTCTCTCTCTCTCTCTCTCTCTGCAATGAGGCAATGAGGATGTTGTATACTGTGTGTGTGTGTGTGTGTGTGTGTGTGTGTGTGTGTGTGTGTGTGTGTGTGTGTGTGTGTGTGTGTGTGTGTGTGTGTGTGTGTGTCACTCGCTCAACAAACATGGAACAGAAGGTATATTATATAAATATATACAGTACATAATGCTCGATAAAACTATATGTTTTGAATGTAACAATGTCAAACACTATTTGACTTGTTCAACCAGGAACTCACTTTCTTGAGTGGGATAAGTTTTCTTTTTTTATTTAAATTTGCATATAAAAACATATCAAAACATAAGAAAATGGAAAAATGCATTCCACCATAAACAAAAGAAAAAACAAACAATACAAAAAAAAAGTTAACCCTTCAATATGATAACTCATGGTAAGTTGATATAGTTGTTGTTGCTGCTGGTGTCCCTCGGGAGTGTCATTGTGTGATATATATATAATATGAAAAAACTGTATCCATTTGGTTCATAATGGAAACTGGAGGGAAGAAAGACGTGGATTGCATCATCAGGGAGAAGGATGGCAGCATCAAAGTGGGCGCAGACCAGAGTGCAGGCATTAAGCCTGATTTATACTTCACCGCTCAACGGTGTATAAATGTAATAATTCTTGGAATGAAAGATCGAAAAGAACCCCGCTATTACTTTGGAACTCGGACAGGCTGATTTTATTTTTTTCCACCATGGTGTTGATATCCCAAGATGCATTTTCCTTTCTGATTAATGACAAACAGAGGAGCAGAGATGATGGTGCATGAGGGAAATATTAATAGTAATGGTGGAGGATTGCAGTGGTATTAAGTGCAGTATTCTTCTGTTGCAATACAATGCTATGTTCTGGATTGCAGTCTTTTGTAGGTCAGTGAGTTCAGCATGGACATATACCTTTGCCAGGGTCATGAGGTCGTAAGTGTCTGTGTCATTCTATTCCCTGTGGTTGTCAATGGGTAAGACACAGAACGCAGAGTGGATACTGTTGGGGTTACCCACTTTCAGCCTGACGTCCCTATTTTGGGCATTTTCACAATTTCTTAAAATAGCGATATAGCCGATATACAAGCTCACAACTTGTGGACCATATACCATAGGGTTTAGCCATTTAAACCCATAATGTGTTGCCTGGTGGGGACGTGTTGTGAGCTTGTAGATCTGCTTTTTTCACCCAGTGTTTGACCCAGAATAGGGACACTAGCAATCATGTGGTTAAGTGGTTATGGGCTTGCTTCCCACAAAGGACAATCATGGATGTATTGTTTACGGTGCCTTGAATCAAATCAAAATAAATGTATCCCATGTTGTATTATGCGGCTTTCTGCACTGTCACACAATGTCATGTTATGCCATGGACTATTGTGTTATGTAATGTAATGCAATGCAATGCAATATTGTGTCATGTCACAACGCCACCTTAGTGGGTAGAGAGGCCGGCTGGTACTCAGATGGTCACTGGTTCAGTAATACCTGACAAAGAGTCCCTGAGCGAGACAACATAACATGACCCCTAACTGTTCCTCCTGAATAATAATAATCATCATCATCATCATTATCATAATAACTTTATGTATATAGCACCTTTCTAAATAGAAAAAATACACAATAAGGCAAGAAAGCAAGAAAAACGAATCACAATTTAAATAGAAAATTAACAACTATCAACAGGTAAAAGCTGATACAGAAATTCCAGGGGGATTAGACTATAGTGTATAAGAAAAGAAAAGGATGGTTATATAACCAAAAGGCTTTTCTGAACAATGTATGTTTTCAGAAGTGATTTAAAGATAGTATCAACTTGTCAAATAGACTCGGGTATAGGGCATTCCAGAGTTCAGGAATAAATGCCCATCATGACCATCTGAGCAACCACCCAGCAATCAGCTGGGTGAAGCTGAAACAGAATGTCCCCTGCAGGATTAATGGCCTACAAATCAAAATCACACACACCACAAGGCTGTGTTATTTTGGGCAACGGCGGCCCAAAGTAAGGTTCCAACATTGTCATCGTCATTTTCTGCACTGTCATGCCGTGGGTATTAGTGCCAGCCAGGTGAAGGGGATCAGACGTCCGTACCGCACCACCTCCCTTAATCTAAAGAACAATGTATTTGCAGTCGCTCTTAGCAGAACCACTGCAAAGCAAACACATTTACTGTAATGTAACTCTTGTAAAAGAGGGGCTCAGTCGATGTGCATTGATCGCGCCAGTGCAAGCCGTGTCCTCAAGTGCTCCGGAGCTGCTCCGTCAGAGGCTGCTGAGTAATCTAAGCCTCAGAGGTCAGCAGATTTCCTGGCAGGATGAGGATGAGGCGAGGCTGCAGGCAGCTCCAAAATAAAAAAACAAAAAAGTGACGGAGTGGAATTGGTCTGGCTTTAGAGAGAGAGAGCAAGGGATTTCTAATCAACACCTCTCAAAGCAGCTCATAATTCTCCCTGCAAATTGCCTTCACAGAAACCTGAATGCTATCCTGCAGTACCTGGGGTTTACTCGGGAGAACTCCTGGAAATGTCTGGGTGAAATAAACACAAGCTTATCGTCATCAGCCATTCTTTTAAAAGGGCTTTGACGATGAAAAAGGAGACTGTATTACAAATGATGCAGAATTTCCAAAACGCGCTAGTCCCCTCATCAGCATTTCAGACAGAATGAGAGAAAGTTTGCATTATTCTTCTCCTTGACAGGAAGCTGGTCTGCAGTATTGTGGTGTCTTGGCTCCCACAGCGGTGACTCTGAGAGAATTTTTGACCTCCTGCCAAGTGCTTTTTTGCCCCCTAGCACTTTGATTTTCACAGAGTGGCTATAGCATGCCTGCTTCTAATGATCAATAGCCCCTAATGGACAAGTGGTCAAGTGTGCCACATCAGACTAGAAAAGAACACAGAGATTCTTTTCTTTGACCTGAAGCCATTTGCTTTATGATAAGCATAAATTTATTAGCCTAATTTAATTTCCACTTGCTTTTTAAATGCGCAGAGGTCATTCCAAGAGTACACTGCATGGATATTTGTCTCATCTAATTCAATCTCATATTTCAGTTCAGCCTGGAAAATAAAACAATATGTATAGAAAACCTTTTCTCAGCAAGCGAAAAAAACAACAACCTGCCAGTGGATGAGATGGTTTTATTGTAACGGCTTTTTCAATAAAATCCTTGAAATGACTGACAGGTTTTTATGAAATATGCAGACCTCTCCATCTATCATTCAAGATAATGTCACTTATTTCAAAGTAAATTTTTGAGGCATTTTTACTTAATAAAATCATAATGTGAAGAAATGCTGGAAAGAGAGGACTGAGAGACGATAGGACAGGTCAGATAGTGTTTTTGTTTTTCGTGTTTTCTCTTCTTTTTTCACTTGCACTGCTAACCTATTTTTCACTTGGAACAACGATAATTCATCTGGGAGACTTTTATGACAGACATTTGATGTTGTTGAATGAAACTAAACTTATTCTTAGTTTTACTGTTACAAGTTACATTAACTTCTATCAGTATGTGTTTTTAATGAGAACTAGCGGTAGAGTTTAAAAGGTTCCAAGTGATACATGACCACAGATTTCACAAATATTTGCATACACATTGAAGTTGTTTTTTCTCTGTGGCGTGTCATTTGAGTCATTTGTCTTGATATTCTGAGTGCAATTATATAATATTGACACAAGCTAAAAATACCCTCTTGCCACCAGTAGCCTACACATATCAATGTGATTTCAGTGACATCTGAGTGACTTCAAAGTCGACCAGATCACGTTTAACTTGCTAATGGGAATTCCTTGTTGTTTACAGCATTGGTGTCTAATGTCTTCTCTTTTAATATTGATTGTTACAATGTTTGTTTGTAGGATGCTGACCTATTGATTGGGGTGTTTAACAAAAAATCTGAGCAAAATGCTCAGACTTTGATGCTGCTCTCAGCTTTGAAATTCCTAAAGCACATAGAAATACAATTATTCTAGATATGCACACAATAGGACATTATACTGTCTCCTTTCTTTCTCTCTCTCTCGCACGCGCACACGCACACGCACACACGCACGCACACATGCACGCACACACACGCACGCACGCACGCACGCACGCACGCACGCACGCACACACACACACACACACACACACACACACACACACACACACACACACACACACACACACACACACACACACACACACACACACACACACACACACACACACACACACACTCTCTCTCTCTCTTCCTCTCACTCTATTTCTGGATAGGTGCACTGCAGTTTTGAGCTACCAAACGACACACTGAATCGCCCCCTCAATGCAGAGAAATTGAGAGAGAGGGAGATAATGAGATCTACTGGAACTTTACTGACATCTACAGTTTAAAGTGTGAATGCACAGCTAAGAGACAATTAAACCACCCCTTTTGGAAAATCATTGAATGGTTTGTCTATTATGATCATATAAAGTTGGATTCTATTTGGAGCTGTTTGTGCAATAATTCGAAAATATGTAGTCTTATCTGCTTAATATAATACAAATCATTATTGTTATTCATTATTGCTATTTGCTATTGATAATAACAACCTGCTGGTTGTTTCCCTTTTCTGTACAGCTGCTCTACAAGGCCCCCTCATGTTTTTTCTGTGCAGTAAATATCTTCGCTGAAAATAGCCCATCTTCAAGCTTGTAGATCGGCTATTTTTGCCAAATGTTCACCCCAGAAAAGAACACGCCCCATAACCTGGCCTTGATGGGCTCCTTCATACACTTCAGAGCTCACAATAGACTGTAAATTGGATGCAGCAGCAGTGCTGGCTGAATCCCAAAGTCATGCTTGCACACAATGCAAGTCATGCTCAAGGGCAGCAGGGACAAAGCGAGTGACGGTTTTAAAAATGAGCCAAGCTTGTATGACAAATTTAGATGTATAGATGGCAATGTTCAACAACCCCAACTAGAAAGGAGAGTGCAAATCTCCACCAGGTGACATGACCTACCGCTCTCCGTCTTTCTGTCTGACTGTGCTATACAGTTATCACTGGAAAACAAACAAATAAATAGGAACTCAAATCTATCTGATCTGTCTTGAAGTACAAATTCAACTTGAAGTCCAAACGTACATTACTATTCGTGTTCAGAATAGAAACCCATTTATCTCTGGGGATCAATCAATACAATACTTATTATCTAGACATAAATGGCTCTGTCCAGTCTTATACCTTTGTTTTGCTGAAGGAAGCCTGTACTGCAGCATCCTTGTTGGCACCTTTCCAGCCACAAAGAAGCAGACAAAGAGGGTAATACGTTTCCTTGGGTGATTGCATTGTACCTGGTTCATTTCATTCAAACGGATGCTATGGAGTGTGGCTACAGTACTCTTCTGTCTGGCCTCCAGACAATTTAGAAATCTGCTCGCTAATCTTGTTGTTTTTCATTTTAATTGTTTTAATTAGGGCGTCTTATTGTTTTTTTAATTATTATTGTTTTCTATACTCTGTTCCTTGCTTTCTTCTCCAATACATTACCTGTTTTTATCCTGTTCTTATTTCAGTATTGTAATTTTGTTGTGTTATGCATTTTGTAATCTCGGCATCATTGAAAATGTATAAAGGTTGAAAGAATGAATGAAAAGACAGGACGCGGATGCCTGGAAGATGTAAGAAACAGACTGGCTCCTTTTACATAAAACAGGGACTCATGCAAGGAATTAATAACTGTATGGTGTTCTTTATTCAGCACAGGTTCCCCTTTAGGGCTGTCAGAATAGGGACTATGAGCTATAATCTCATTCCAATTTTAATGCTTTTTTTTTTTTTTTATTATAATATATATTGATTTGTTAATGCTCAATTTTGTTCTATTATTGTGGACCTAATACGCTTACCAATGAATACTACAAGCTATAACTTGTGGTTGTTGTGTACCTTCGGTCCACTAGAGGGCATTCCAACCACCAAAATGTTTTGTTTTACCCCAACATTTGACTAACATTAGAAAACATTTACAGAATGATGGCATTCAGTCATTCTGAATAACTTCCTTTATACAATTATCATTGTCAATTTACATGACAGGAGTGAAACTGACTTTGAAGAGTGGCTGGAGGATGTGCGAGACTTGCATGGGCCTTGCATGGGATACTGCCAAATGAAATATCCAATGTGGCAAATCATTGCGTCCGGGGTAAACAGAACATAAGAAAAAAAGCATGCCTTCTGTTTCATGCCATCACTTGACGATCAAGTGAGAAATTTGGTAGGATTGTTGACTTGTAAATAAATTCATTATAGGCTAACTGGTATTTCTGTATAACATGAGATATAAGGAAACCCCCCTCTAGTCACCTTGCAAGCTCATTGCATTAATTAGCATTGTGAAGGAGTAAAGTGCACACATACCTTAATATGTTTCTGTGTATAATACAGATATTGAGACCAGGCTTGTTATATAGCCTACTAATTATCTCATTGCATTAGTAGATGTTTAATTAAATGCACCCATCGCATAGGCCCATACTAGACCAGACTGGTCAAGAGTATTTAATCTACAACATTTCCTAAATATTCAGAAGGATTATGGACTGAAATCATGCCAATTAGTATGTGGCTCACAGTTGCAGTGTTCATTTATTTGTAACTCATAGTGCACAAATTACTGCACCCATTTGGTTACATTTATACACCCCAGCTGCTGCACACACATTATTCATTTATTTGCAATTAATTTCGATATTTATTTATTTTTAAATATCAAGCTGTGGTAATAACAAACTGCCACCACCTGGTGGTGGTAAAACACTTGTGTATTTGGGGAGGTGAGATGTGCATGCACTGTCTGTAGTCTATTATGACCTTGGCGTTTTATAGCCTTGTTTGTCATCAAGGAAATCCTCAATCTGAACAAAATACATTGCTTCCATGATACATTTCTATTGTTATCACTAGTGTTACTCTGACTGACAATATGGGGAAAATATTGTCAACTGAGCAGACCCTGATAATCTCTCTCTCTCTCTCTCTCTCTCTCTCTCTCTCTCTCTCTCTCTCTCTCTCTCTCTCTCTCTCTCTCTCTCTCTCTCTCTCTCTCTCTCTCTCTCTCTCTCTCTCACACACACACACACCTTATCAGATGTGGAATCTGTAAAGTGAACATCTATCTAGAGGTTAAGCGAGAACAAAGCATTCTGTGAAGCACATGCAGGTGCAAATACACAGGCCCCATTATTTATAGAGATAGGAATAGAATTGTAAAGACAGAAGCATTTATTTACGGGTCTATAAAAACCATAGTAGAAACCGAAAGTGTCTCATAAATCATGAGCCAATAGCTTTACCTGCCACTACCTGGCTTTGACCTTTGGAATTATTGTTTGCAACATAATTCTAATAATAATAGAATTATTATATTGTAAAAACTGTATGCCAGAATGTAATTGTAATAGGCCTATCTTGTACGACTTGTATATGAAATGAACATCGTTTTCAATGCAAGACAGGGAAATACCTTTTCCCATGCCATTTACTGTGGATGGTGTACTTGGTGTACTCAGCCTGAAGACAGGAAGTCATTAGTGTCAGGAAGGGTCCCAGGTCTCAGACCAGGGAGAGGGGGGCATGTTGATAAGGTCCTGGCACCGAATGGTATTCAGGACTTGACAGCATTCACTGTGCCACCGCCTCATATAGTTTAAAGGTGGTGAGGGCCAATTTTTCAAGGTAGCTGGGGCTGGACAGTTATGCACCAAATGTCCCGGTCCTCCGCATGGATAGTAGCCAGACTGGGACCGCTGTCCCTTCCTCTGCCTCGTCGGTTGTCCTCGTGGCTGGTGGGGGACCAGGGAGTGTCCATGGGACGCACACGGGAATGTGTTCCTGAAACCTGCAGGGCCAATTCCTGTCGAACTGTGCTGGGTCAGGACATGCAGATCAGCCGCATACAGTAGGCTCTCAAACTCTTCCCTTCTCCCCTCATTCTGATAAATATTTGGTTCCCCACTGTTGGTAGGTTGGCCAGCCAAATCTGCTTTAGGGTGGCCATGGGGGTGACGCAGTTTCGTCGTTCCTCTGTGCGGAGGCTGAGGGATCCATTTCCATGTCATGTGTCAGTTTGCAACTAAGATCATAGACTACTAAGATAAACATGTTGCTCAAACAAATAACTTCCATGCACTTTCCCTTGCAGAATACAGTATAAGCAGTTTCACGTTCCACTCTGTTGATTTTGGGGCTTCAAAGTCCAAAGCTGATGATGGAGGTTGCCACCGAGTTTACCGTCTCACTTTTTCCTGTCCTGTCATTCAAATACAGCCATTTCATAAATTAATATATTTTTTTCTTGAGGCAACTTTAATGTCTTGCATTTTGGCTCAAGTGCAATATGATTATGTATACTTGTACTCCTGTAGGACTATGTATTTGTTGTAGGCTATACTGAACAAATATAGCCTCAAACATCAAAACGTTGTTGACAGTACAAGTATTGATAGTATTTTTGTCCTGGGTAGAAGCGTCAGCTAAACATCTGAAATGTGAATCTAAAAATAAAGGCTTGTGAGAAGTTTGAGTTTGTGGACTTCGATATCTAATCTAGTGCACTGAGGGCTTGTGGTAACGTGCAAATGCATTACAAGAGAATAAAGGTTTAAGCACTTAAAGTGAATAGAGGAGCAGGCTTTCATTTGATATAGGGGTGCAGATAAGAGGTTTATGAGGTATTATCTTGAGGTATTTACATCACTGGAAATGCAGTATTGAGGTTCATTGTGGTGGAGATATTGTTGCCATCTCTATTAACAACTGATGTGACAATTGTACCTTATTTTCAACTACAGGTGCTGTACTACTTATGAACTACTGGCCCAATACAAGTTACACAATTAATCAAGCAATACAGTCGATCAACAAAACAGCCGTCTAAGAAATATTATCAGGCATAGGGCTATAATACAGTACCAATATTGAGGAAATCAACAATGTATGTTTTCATTTTACTTTTTTTTAAATATCACAGCAAGAATTACTTTAATAAGTTGCACAATGGTTATTTAACTGCATAACTTAGTCAGTCTCTATTGTTAGACATCACACACCCTTTTAAGGGAACAGTGCAGACATGTTGATGGTAGTCAGATGAGACGATGAGCACATCACATTAGCCCTGCCCAGTGAGTCCTTGTTCTTTTTGACTACTCTATAACCTCTGAGTTCTCCGTATCAGTTGCACATCATACTGTACATCCATTCAACCAAGAGATGTCTACAAACTGTCTTCTAATCATTTGTAAGTGTTTTTCTTTCCATTCGTTATTTTATTATTATTAGTGGTATTTATCGGTGTTGTATTGCAAAATATTCAAGTATTTTATGAACACTGATGTGCAATTACTGTATATAAAAGATGAATCATTGCCACCTTTTGTTACAGTTTTCTTTAGTGTCGCTACTAAAGGAAGTTATGAAGGTATGTTTTACAAAATGCAAAACATTTTACCATCAAACCGTCCAGTACAATTTGCATGTTTGATTCCTTATTGCTGGTGATTGATGTACCGGTAACTGGTTTAAAGGGATATTTCACTTTTTAAAAAATGGTCATTTTATCGTCTACTCAGGCTTTTGTGAGCCCCCCTGACGGTTAAGTTGCTTGATTCAGTATTTAGATATTTGATATTCATTTTTATCAGACACGCCCCCTTCTTATACAAACCCATTATAACTTCAATCTCCATTTTTAACATATTAGATTTTATCGTCTAAAAGTAGATGATAACATTACACATTTTTTTTAAGTGAAATATCCCTTTAAGTTTAGTTCAATCTCCTTCAGTAACACATTGTATGAGGAACTAAACTTAACTTAAACTTTATGAACTCATTCTTTCTAGATCCTGTCCCAGCTCCAAAGATCTTGATAGTTCCTCCTTACATCAACGCAGCTACACCCATCACAATGCGTTGTGAGTCAATTCACAATTTCATTGAATGTCAATTCTATAAGGACAACAATGCTGAACCAATAAGAAAATTGCACAATAGAAATGCTTGCCAAAGTAAATTGGAGTGGAAAGAGTTCAGCAGTTGGAACCAGCACAAGGCAGATCTAAGTTGTACCACGATGCATGAAATTAATGGAGAAACAATCACATCAAAGAGAAGTGAAGCTAAGCAACTTTCTGTTCGTGGTAAGTGATCATTTAATTTGTAATTTTTTTTAGATTGTTTGGCCAAATAAATAACATTCTGTTGCATCAAATTGTCACACAGATCCCATTGGAAAACCTAACTGTTATGTGGAGACAACAGGAAGTTTCTTCACTCTGCGATGTGAGGCCAAACACGGTACCACATGTTACTTTTATATGAATGATCAATCAATTCACTTTAAAAGTCATGAATTCAGAAATGGCGGCTGTGTAGCGAGGGTTTCCCAAGAAGAAGTGAAGAAACAAATCAGTAACTCCACGGCTTCCATTTCCTGTGAAGTGGAACTTGTTGAAGGAGGGGGCAGTGTGAAATCAGTCACAAAAAGTGATTCCATCTTAATGAATGGTGAGGACTTAATATGCTTTGGTTTTACTTAAAGCGGCAGTACAGCATGTAACTTTTTTTCATGAATACATTTTAATTGTGTCCAATCTGTATGGTAGACTAGAGTATGTTAATTCAATATAAATTATACAATTGGATTGTTTGTATTTTGTACTCCCTCCCTGCTCTTCTATTGAGACATGTGTCAAAGCCAGAGGTCATGTCTCACCTATACACAGGATCTGACACGAATTTTGACCTGATGGTCAAGATTAAATTTGTCCCCTGAGCAAGCAGGCAGGCTCCATTGGCTCAATGGTAAAAAATGCAGCACTTGCGCAGGAAACCGGGTTCAAATCCGGGGTAAAAGAGGAAAGTTACATACTGCAGCTTTAAACAAGCGCTTCATTAATTTTCAACCTACAGGTCTTTTCATATAATTGTTCCTCTGGACTCTTCAGAAACTGCGAAAATTGTGGCATCTTATATTAAGCATTTGTAACGACAAATTACTGTACAAAGAAAATGGGCGAAGTGCTCCTTTAATTAAATTATAAAATGTGATGATTATATATAATATATAACATAACATATAACATATTTCTCTTTTTCAGTTGAGATTGAGAATTCAACCTCTACGGGTAAGGGAAATATATACAGTTAGTATACCATACATACCAATATGTGAATGACATGATAGGAGTATTTTTGTACTATTTCATTTTTTTAAGAAAGACGGAAGGAAAAACACTTTCCACTATAATTAATTCAATGTATTTCTTTGAAAAAAATCAATAAAACAACACATAATAACTGAGGATTATTAGCCATTGATAATTCAAAATATACAGTGATACTGTAGGAAATAGATCTTTGGCATTTTTTCTGCATCTACAGTATAGCATTATTGCATTATTACCAGGGTATTTTTTTAAATAAACTTTATACACACAAAAATGTTAATAACCACAATACAACCAAACGTCTCTTGCTGCCAATCAACTATTCCTTGAATGTTCTCACAAGTGAAAGAAGAAACATTATAATTTGAAATGTAGAGCAAAAGTGCAGCGGAAATTCAATATTCATGCCTTAAAAATTAATGTAATTTGCTTTAATATTATAAATAATTTCTAAGGGTATGGGCATCATTTTTAATATCTTTTTCAGATGTGAATACATTTGGGAATTCCAGTGTAGGAAGTATACCGGATTTAAATGGGTATAACTGGATAGATTCTAGCCCTACAGACAAGGAAACAAGAATTATACCGGATAATGCAAATTGTAGCTGTGCAGGCAAGGAAACATATGCCTTACATCTCACATGCTGCAATGCACAGTAATTAACATGCAAGATATTATTATTATTATTATTAATAATATTTTTTTTTCTACCAAGGACATACGTTTAATACCAAGTTGAACATAATATTAGTTCGTTGTAGACTTCTTTACTTTTTAAAATGTTTTTCTTTTTTATATATTCTTTAAAACTTTCCCTCAGATTCCATTTCAGAGACCCATCTCTACCTTGGTGCCTCTGTTAGTTCCCTCTTCTTCCTCCTGCTAGTGGCGCTGTGTGCCCTGTACTGTCATCGCAGGAAGCATGGTTTGTGTGCCCCTTGTAATCTGTAATCTGACATTCTGGTCTAAAATGTAGCTTTATTTTAAACAAAAGAAACTAAAAAGAATGTGACTGAAGTTTAGGTTTTTGAAAATGGTGCAATTATTGGGGGGAAAAGGTAGACTAGTTTATTAATTAATGATCTTGCTATACAGTAAAACGGATAATGTACAGTATGTATTGGGTTCAATTCCATGTAAAATCTATAAATGCTCACAAGGTTTTAATAATAATTATAATAATAGCTCAGATTTAAATAGCGCTTTTCTAAGTACCCAAATTCGCTTTACATTAAGGCAAGGAAGGAACCAACTTTAAGAAGAAAAAACGAGGGGTTGAGGTCCTATAATAAAAATGATGAACAATACTATTTTGGAGGCTATCTTACAGTACATGACAAACCTGCCAGTCGTCAACCTACCTTTAAATATTTTTCCATTAAAAAGAAATCATTCTGAAAATATGGCTTCTTTATAGGGCTGCTAGTTAATTTTTTTTTTTTTCATTCGGTTTAATTATTTATGTCGATAGATAGGCTTTATATAAAATACTTTTGACTAAACAAATGTGTTAACACTGTCATAACTACTTTTCACAGATGTGAAGGTGCCATCACAGAGACTTTCCAGGTGAGCTTTAAAGACATCAGATTCCTTTGAAATGGTTTGTTTACATTTTCTAACATTTATTTTTCTTTTTTCCAATAATTTAAAGGAAAGAAAAGAGGGAACAAAAGACACTGGAGTTGAATCCAATATGTGAGTCTACTGTTTGAAGAAGGTCTAGAAGGAAAATTTTGAATATTGAACTCATAATTATTATTAATCATTATTTCTTCTGCATCCTATGTCTCATCATTAGATTCAAATGTGCCATTGTGAACAGCGGTTCTGTTGTAGGTAAGTTATACTATGGTCACTGGATAATAGTCCAAGTACGTTTGTGATTTCTCTTCAAAGTAACTTAATATGATCTCTCTTGCAAAACATCTGAACCTCTGAACATGTCAATGACATGTTCAGAGGATTGAAGTGACTCCTAACAACATGTTGTACATGTAGCACCAATATCTATGTTTTTAAAATGCCAAGATCACCCCACCCTCACCTCCAGTGTGAATGAATACTGGCACATATAATTAAATGAATTACAGCTACTCTGAGTGTCTGGTCTTACCCACCAGTGTACAATACTTTTAGGAAACTATTTGTATGAATTAAATATCTCTGTGTTGAAGAAGTCCTCCTGACTAACTGACCAAATATCTTTTCTCCATTTTGAAAGTGGACCAAGCCTACGACTTTACTGCAAGGGATGATGAACTCTTCAAAGAACATTTACCAGGTGTCCAGGGCTTGGATGCTTCATACTTAATGAATGCTTGCTTGAGTAAATGCTGCATACACCCACTAAGGTGTAATATTAAGACCTTTAGCAGGTTATATACAAAATGGCATTATGGTACAGCACAAATGATATTGCTTTGCAAAAGACACCCACTGAGGTGTATTACTTTTACGGCAGGTTGTATTTCACTTTGCTATCATTTTTATGCTAAAATTAAACAACCATAAAGTTGTCAAAGTAGCTATAGCACCGCTAATTTAATGATTGTTTTTCCTTTGCTAATTTGAAAGTGTTTTATAATTTCTACCATTATGTTTATTGTCAGTATTTTACGCCTGAATGTAAACCACATTACCCAATAAAGCTTTGAACTTTGAATCACTGAGAATGTTTGATGGTTATGATATGTTTCACCTGTACCTAAAGATGTACAATTTAAGATCCAGTTCAAAGTAAAATTAAATATTATCAAATAAATGATGCTGTCTCATAAAAACTAAAATATGGTACTATATGGATGGACTGACAATGCTCACAATTATTTGCAGTTGGTTTCGAACTGCCAAAAGCACAGTCTTTGACAAGTGATCAATGTTAGGATTTTGCTAGCCATAATTGTTCATATTATTTAACACTTTGACAATAAATCAATTTAAAAACATAATTAAAGGTATGGTAAGAGTAGGGTATTTTTTTTGTTTTTGTTAAAAAGTTAAAGGTACTATATTCTGATAGTAATCATTACTACAGAGCGTTTGTTCGGTCACAGGGGTCGCTCTTTAGTAAACAGAATATAGTACATTTCCAGGTAGGTGACAACATTTAAGCCAATCAGGAGAGAGCACTGAAAATGCATTTTCTGTTTACTAAAGAGCAGGAGAGACATGGGAGACTCATTTTACTGAACAAACACTCTATAGCAATGAGTACTATCAGAATATAGAGCTATTTAACACTTATTTTAACCAAAGTAAATCACTTACCCTACCTTTAATCTTGTGAGTTTACCGTGTCACTTCTTCCTGACCTGTCTGCCCATTTAACAATGCAAGCCTGCCTCAGTCTCTACTTGAGCGAATTCATTTAGAGATTGACTTATGGGACCAGTTTGACACAACTGTGATCCACATTGACTTACTGTAGCATTTGCCCAAGACTATCCCACGAAAATGCTATTCTATTAATCTGTTAATCTCAGAAACTCATACTGCATTTACAGTATGACATAAAAATAAAGATTAAGTCATTTAGTTTTCCTTTTGACTTCAGTTTATTTTGTGATTAATTAACCACTGTGTAACTGCTGTCATCGTTTATAAGTTAATAATTTGTTATTTCTTCTGAAGTCTAAGTTCATAAATAATTAAGAAGTATTCTAAGTCACATTTATGTATATTTCATGGTTATTTGAGTCAAGTTATTGTAATGCTTTTATTTTGAAGTATCAAAGTCACGTTCTGTGTCTCTGGTCTGCTCTCATGTGAATGGGGTTCACAGGATTTTGTAATTGAGCAGCAGCAGCAGCAGCAAGCAGCAAGGTGCAGAAGCTCTGTGTCATGCTGGGCACAAGAGACTGTCTAAACTTAAAAGTTATAAGAAAGGTTACTGTCTTAAGTCATAAGAAAGGGTTATAAGTAAGGACCTGAAGACTGAAGAGTACTCCCTTTATGTGTAGCATGCAGCCAACGAGGTATTTGTTTGTTTGTTTGTACTGTCTGTATTCTACTTGGTAAAATGTCTATTTTACATGCTGTGCATGACGCTATCTTATGTTATTGTAACATGCTTATTTTTATGTTTATTGTTTATAGTTTTCACGGTGGATTTGGAGGATTGAAGTCACCTTCAAATAAATCAGTAGCAAGTAAACCACTTGTGTCTGTCTGTGCTTGGAGGGAGTACACACTGAGTGGACCTTAATGTACAGTATATAGTTTATTTGATTTGCTGTATGTAATTCTGCATTGTTAAAACAGTACAGGTGCATGTACTATAATTGTAGCTGAGAAGATGAAATCAAATCAACAATGCATGTCTTCCTTTTCCTTGCAGTAAGCTGTTTCTAGGATTAGGTTTATTTTCTACTGTAGATTTCTCTAACAAATCGGATATAC
The DNA here is from genome assembly GCF_963454915.1 of Gymnoscopelus microlampas. Taxonomy (NCBI): domain Eukaryota; kingdom Metazoa; phylum Chordata; class Actinopteri; order Myctophiformes; family Myctophidae; genus Gymnoscopelus; species Gymnoscopelus microlampas. The sequence goes on from NC_139958.1 coordinate 34,221,510, forward strand.
GTAACACATCACACATCCTGTTAATAGAGCATATTCTTGGTATTCAGGTGAAACTGATAGGTTAAACACATCACATTAGCCCTGCCCATGCTCAGTGTTTCCTTATTCTTTTCTTACATCTACTCTACAACCCCTGACTTCTCTGTATCAGTTGCAAATCATACAGCCAAGAGATGTCTACAAACTGTCTTCTAATCATTTGTAAGTGTTTTTCTTCTTCTTCATTACAGTATATTGTTGTTATTGCTGTTGTTATTGTATTGCAAAATTTTAATTATATTGGGAACACTGATTTACAATTATATGACAAAGCATTACCGCCTTTTGTTCAGTCTTTTTTAGTATCTCTACTAAAAGAACTTACGAAGGTATGTTTCACAAAATGAAAAACATGTTACGATCAAACATTCTGAATACCATTTTAGAATTTGCAGGTCTACAGTAGTTCTTGAGTGAGGGTGATTGGTTTTACTCGTTCAGTTGATTGAGTTTAGTTCCGTTTCCTTAAGTAACACATTTTCATGATGCACATTTTCATTAAACATAAATTAATTATTTCTAGATGCTGTCCCAGCAGCTCCAGAAATCATGATAGATCCTGCCTTCATCAACATAGTTACACCCATCACAATACGTTGTGAGTCAATTAATTTAATTGGATGTGAATTCTATAAGAACAACAATGCTGAACCAATAAGAAAAGTGAATCATAGAAAGGCTTGCCAACTTGAGTTGGAGTGGAAAGAGTTCAGTAGTTGGAACCAGAACAATGTAAATCTGAGCTGTACCACGATGCATGAAATTAATGGAGAAACTATCACATCAAAGAGAAGTGAAGCTAAGCAACTTACTGTTGGTGGTAAGTTATCATTTAATTAAACGTTTTTGATAGATTTCATTTGGAAAAAATAAAATAAACAAATGTAATTTGGTTGCTTTAAATTGTCACACAGATCCCATTGGAAAACCTAAATGTTATGTGGAGACAACAGGAAGTTTCTTCACTCTGCGATGTGAGGCCAAACACGGTACCACATGTTACTTTTACATGAACAATCAATCACATCACTTTAAAAGTCGTGAATTCAGAAATGGCGGCTGTCTGACGAGGGTTTCCCAAGAAGAAATGAAAAAACAGATCAGTAACTCCATCACGGCTTCTATTACCTGTGAAGTGGAAGTACTTGTTGAAGGGTTTGGCAGTGTGAAATCATTCACAAAAAGTGAATCAGTCCATATTTCCATGAATGGTGAGGGCTTAATGAGTAGGTTTTCTTAATTAATGTGTTAATATAGACGTTTATACTGCATATTAATATATTTATCTTTTTCAGGTGAGAGAGATGCAAAGTCCACCCCTACAAGTAAGGCACGTTTTCTGTGTATGCCATACATATACCATTATGCAAATTACATGACAGGTTGAGCATTTTGATGTTAAAATGTCAAAAAAAGAGAATGTACTATATGCCATATTTGTGTTACATATATAAATATATTTGCCTTAAATTTAAATACATTTTCTATGTATAATTTTTGCTTACAGCTTTTACTTATGTGAATAATGTATCTGGGGATTTTAATAACAATTCTACAGGTAAGGAAAGAAAAACATTAATGGTGCAATGCAATTAGCATGTGAGATGTTAGGCAGTGTCACTATATTAAAGTGAAACAGTGAAAATACAGTTTCATCATTATGTTTTGACATTGATGTGATGATTGGTGCTTGGTGTGCTGAGAGCCAAGCACCATCACCATTGTACTGTTAGCATCATTTATGTTTGCCCACATGGTTGAAGTACACATGAAATATGGGCATTACAATCATTTAAAACAATAAAAATACATAATTAGAAAAGCACTATATGAAGAGTTGAATTGCTTACATTGCTCAGGATAATAGCAACTTGTTGCAGAAATATTTCTCTCTTTCACTTAAACAAATCATAATTCTTGTAGCTCTTTGAGGACATCTTATAAAAACCTGGCACAATCACAATAAATATCACCCTGCAAATGATTGTACTTTTTTACACAATAGGTGCTTTCTCACTTTTCCATAGGCCTAGTCTAAACTAAACCCCACACTAAGAACAACCCTCTGGGCTCTCTTAGCCCATGTGCACACACACACACACACACACACACACGCTAGTCTAGTAGGCTAGTGGGTGACACAAAAGTAATTTACATTATTCTGGATGGATAATTTCTCACCCAGAATAAGAGTCCAGAAGATGCCGTAAACCACTCTCCATGTGGTCCGGTAAACTTCCATACCCTGTAGCCTACAGCAGTATGTTTAAATACATATTGTGCTTGTATCTATTTTCACTATTTTAAAATGTTTTTAAAATAATATTTAAAAAGGAACGGATTTGGACATACAAGGTTTCCACTGCATCGACATATTTGAATTGCTGTCTGTTTTGTTCCTTTGTTTATGGTCTTAGATTCCCAACAGTTGCTTTTCACTGTGGTTCGGTATGCTGGCTGCTCTGTCTATTGTTTGTTGGTGGGATGTACGATTTTGTTTCTCCACTACAGACAAGGTGTGTATTTTCCTTTGTTACAATCGAAATATTTGTGCAAGTGTGACTTTTTATTTATTTATTTTGTGACAGTATCCTATTTGTCTTTCTATGTAATCTGTTGCCTCGTGCAGTAAGGTAATTATCCTCCTTCCTACATTTTAGTTTTATCATTGACCTCTTCCACACTAATAACATATTTCTTCACACTTCATAATTGGAGAATTCCTGTACATTTTCTTTACAGAATCCAACATCAAAATGAAATCCCATTATGTGAGTATGATTTTTGTTAGATAAAGTAAGCTAATTTTTAAAATTAACTTTAGGATTCAATATGTCTTAGAAAAATCTGCCCTCTTTTATGTTGTTGGATATTTATATTATAAGTCCCTGTGTCCCGATGTCGTCACAACATGAATAGTGAGTATAACAGGTCTGTCAGAGAGTATCTGCTAATTGTCCACCTATCTATCTATCTCTAACTACTGTAGTTGATTAGTGGTAAAAGGGAGCCTTAAAGGCAATCATGTACTATATGGCTAAATTATGAGGGTAAAAAGGTTGAATATAAAAGTTATCCCCCCCCCCCCCCCAAACAAATATCTGGCATATCTGCTATGGATACTATGGATGGAGAGAACCCTTAGCCTGACAATGGCATGTACAATGTTAATTCTTTTGAAACAGATGCATCCAGGTGAGCTTTAAACACAGTCTAGCTTAATCAGAGTCTTTTGAAGTGATTTGTTTCAGTTGTTAAAAATTGTATAATCATATATATATATATATTTTTTCAAACATTTTGAAGGAATGGAAAGAGGGAATACAGCACACAGTCTAATCCAATATGTGAGTATTAACATACTTTTGAACGCTGAACGCGTATTTCTATATTTCTACGTATTGTAAATCTATTAGATTTACAATAGTATGTTACATTGTGAACAGGTACATGGTTTAGAGCTAAAGGTAAATTATTCTATGGTCATAGTCTTATGTTTTTAACGTTTGTAATCTCTTGCAGAACATCTGAATACTATTGGGATTAATGACAGAGAGATGTTCAGAGGATTGAATGATGAACATACTGAACTCTAAATCATCTGAAAATAAATGTGATTCTCTACGTCTCACTAATTCTCTGTGTCATAAATGTCATACATCTGTGCAACAGCAAAACGCCAGGGTTCATTCAAATTCCCTGTTGTACTTGTAAATTGTGTATAAAATGCACACATCAGAGCCTATACACCTCTCTAAATAACACCTATAGTATATTATATTAAGTTAATATTGGCTACGAAAATGGGACACTGAATTTGAAGGCAGGCCCTGGCAAATACTGTACTGGGCACAATTATAACATTTAAGACTAAACATTATAATCTATCATTTTTTGATTAAGGGCAAAGCTTTTCATCTACTGTGGCTCTAATATCTGTGTTTATCACTCCACCCTCACTCCCAGTGTGAGTGATTACTGACACTTATTAGTTACAACCAGTGGTGGAAAGTAACTAAGTACTCAAGTAATTTAGTCAAGTACTGAAGACCTGTACTTAAGTACAATTGTGAGGCATTTTTACTTTACTTGAGTATTTCCAATTTTCAATACTTTTACTTCTACACCACTACATCTCAGAGACAAATATTGTACTTGTTAATCCACTACAATTATTTGAATACTTTAGTTACAAGTTAACCAATTTGGGAACCCAACATGAGAAAAAAGTAAAAAAACAGCGCCCTCTGCTGTTTTATTTCTTTAAATTTCAGCTCAGAATCTGTACTAGACTAGTTAACTAAAACGCTGGTTAACTAACCAGCCCTTTATATACTTTGCATATTTGACAATAGCCGATCTACAAGCTCACAACGCTTGCGATGCATTGTGAGCTTGTAGATCTGCTATTTTCAAAAGATTTGTATACATAATGTGTAGCATACATAATGAGTAGCATACTTTCACTTTTGGTACTTCAAGTATATTTTTATGCCAATACTTTTGCACTTATACTCAAGTACATTTTTTATACCGTACTTGTAACAGAGTGTCTCTACATTGCGTATTGATACTTTTACTTACAGTAAGTAAAAAAAATTGTACTTCTTCCACCACTGGTTAGGCTACAACAAAACTGGTCTGAAACCCAAGGACCAGGACAGTTAGTTCTATTATTCCAGACATGATGCTGAAGCTGTTGTTTAGAACCATGCACCATATACTGCTTCTGCTAGGAAGCAAACTGTTTGTATGAATTAAATATCTGTGATGAAGATCATCTGTCAGTCAGGTCGTGCAAGGCAAGAAGGCAACTTTATTTGTAAAGCACATTTCGTACAGCAGGGCAATCCAAGGCATTTTCTCAACATTTCTCAAAACATTTTTTTGTACGTTTTGCCAAGGTATTTTACTTGTCTAGCATGTTGCTATCTACTTGTCTAGTATTTAAAAATGGTATGAATTCTGCTTATTATGGATTATATTTTTCTGAATGTCTATATTTTTCTGTACCGCCCCAAACAACACATGGAATTACACTCTTGAGCTTTTTTTGCATATAATCCTTTTGTACAATACGGTCATGTACATGCATGATTTGTCAATAAAAACTTCAAATCAAAATGTGCTGTTAAAAGGTGCAACAATACAGAACAAAAGATAAAATCATGGCAAATACTCCCACCGTTTCATGCAACAAATAGTAAAAGACCAAACACCTTTTCTCCATTTTGAAAGTAGACCAAGCTTAAGACTGTACTGCAAGGGCTGATAACTTCAATCAACATTTATCAGGTGTCCGGGGCTTGAATGTTTCGGGCCGGTGGGACATTGGCTTGAGTAAATGCCACCTTAGTGGTTGCTGTATACAACCACAAAGGTGTAATGGGCCTTTGGAACAGGTTCCGGGACCCTATATATTAAATGGCATCATGGTACATGTTATTTTGTTTACAAAAATGCTGAATAAACCCACAGAGTGTGTGCAAAGGCAGAGGTTGTGATGTGTAGGATCTGTAAGGCATTTTTTGTTATGGTAAAATTAAACAAGTTGTCAAAGTGTAACAGCTTACCTCTCCAACCCATGCTAATTTAGAATATGTTTTGTTTTGTTTCTTCCATTATGTCTTTTGTCAGTATCTGATGTGTTCTACATCTGAATGTACTGTAAATCAAATTTCCTATTAAATATGGCTGTATTGAACTTTGAATCACTGACAATTGTATCATCTGTAATCTAGAGTATGTATGTGTACATCAGCTGAAGAATAGTAGTAGAGTAAAGGCAAAATAGTCATAATGAGATAAGATACTTACTAAATCTTACTAAAAAGATTTAGTAAGAAAAACACACAAAGTTTGTCTGAGCTTATTGAGATGCAGCTCTTTTTTGAGCTGCATCTTTTAACTACAACTAAAGATGAGAGCTTATACTGTACACAAAAGAGTATGGCAGGAGCACAGTCGGGTAATACATTTTAATTTACAATTTTGACAACGGTATTGATTGATTGACCTTATTGATCCCCTGGGTTAGATACATTACACTGAAAGACAAACTACAGATACAAAAGTACTGACAAACCCCAACCCTAACCCTAACAATATGAACAAAATTCTACAACATGTTCTGTAATCAAATCAGGAACACTTTATAATAACTATCCCTTGTAAACGGTAGTTAAATATTAGATCATGCTCATAATATATCAAACTATTTGAAGATAATTTACTAATTACGTAAAAATAATTGGAGTATCAACTGAGACAGTAATGATTCTATATTGGTCAGTCCCTTTCTAAATTATATACTATAACTATTGACATAGTACTGTATACTCAAAATAATGTATTTATTTCTGAAATACATGAATTAATCTGGTATTTCAAGGGGCTGTGCTGTGTGCGTGCGTGCCTGCATGCGTGCGTGCAAGCAAGCGTGCAAGCGTTTTCGGGCAACTGACTGTATAGTCAAATTGTCGTTCAGTTGCATTGCTAAAATGACTATTACTCTACAGTACGTACATTATTTTTCTGTTTAAATGATTGTGTTTATTTTGTACTCCTGACAGCTTCCACAACATCTTCAGCAAATGGGTGGGATGAGGTGAGTTTTTCTTCACTGTACTATGCATGTTGCCTGAACAATATAATTCCTCAATATGACTAAAACTGTTGATGATACTAGTACAGGAGATATTTCTGTTGTCGTGGATAGAAAGGTTAGAAACTTCGTGGCCGGGTAGCTCAGTCGGTAAAGCTCTCGCCTTTGGACCACAAGTGCCCAGGATCATGGGTTCGATCCCGTGCACTGCACCAACTCAGTGTGAGTAGCACGGCTTGGGTGCAGCAAGTTGTGCTGTAAGTACTGGAAGCTGATGGTACAGTAAGTGTTACGCTCGACCTCTCCTAGGGGTCTAGCGCATTGTAACAGGGATAGACTCCTGTGGTCTCGGCTGCTACTGACAATCAAACCACTCTGACCTACTTACTGGAAAGTTTGACATCTGCCAGAAACTAAATGTAAAGGTGTAACTAGAGATGAAACTGAGACATGTTCGCCTGCACAGTGACTGCTGTAAATTAGGGCTTTGTGGTGGCAGTGATGCTACTAATGATTTATAATAGAATATGTTCATTCACTTCAGGAGACGTGTGTGACAGGAAGGATGCAGACTAACCACAATCAAACAATGGTTGCTGTTTTAACAGAAGCACTCGTAAAAGCTGTACACGAGTGGTTTTAGCAGTGTGGTTTGATCCTCCATCTGTACACCACAACGGGTTATAACAGCTAGGCACGGGTTCTGCAAATAACCTCTCTAGAAATAAGTTCACCGGTCTACGTGTTTATCACATACTGTACGATACAACAGGTTAATGGGCAGTGGAAATATTATATGTCAAGCTTCTCAACAGTGTGCATGACAGTAAAATATGAATAAGATGAAGTAAGTTAAAGGTAATAATGTATTCAATATTATGGTTTAAATGTATATTCACACAGTACCTCCTCTTGCAGATCTATTAAATATTAATTGCGGTGGCCAATGCCTTGGATTACATTCTAACTCACTGTTTCCCAAACAGTGGATCGGGACCCATGTTTGGGTCGCGGACCAATTTATATGGGTCGCAATTAAATATCCCTTTTTTTGTTTCCTACATTAAAAATCACAACCTTTCATCAATTAAAAACTATTCTTCAAAAGTATTAAATAAAAAATAAAATAAAAGACAGTGAAGAGTTTCACAGGGAGAATATAACACATGTGGACAGACATGCTATTCCTCCTTCTGTACGTATGTACTGTACCTAGTCTAACTTTGCATCTGCATCTGTTCCAAGACATTCTGTAATCATTCAAGTAAAATGACATTAATCTTTAAGGGATATGAGCAGTTTGGACTTGTGGCCTTTGCTAGTGACCTTCTGACATTGTGGATAACCAATGACATCAAACACTCTAAAATGAAGAACTGAAATGAATCTGAACATGGTTTAGTTGACTTCAGATGGACAGGCAGAGCATTTCACACAGTCCATTCGTTAGAGCAAGGTTTTTTTCAGGCCACGACCCCCCAGAATAATCATATTTGAACTGGGGACCCCCCACCCTGACAAGCACACCACAGATAAATATTATGAAAACAGCCAATCTACATGCTCACAACGCCTCGCACTGCGAGGTGTTGTGAGCGGCTAGGGGCGGCGCTCTCTGCGCTTGCCCAAATTCCTACACAGCGCCCTAGATCATCACAAGACGATTGGAGTGATCCAATCGCTCACATAACCATCGTTACATACGTAAACTTCGGTAGCGCTATTTTGGATCACTCCAATATCACAGTATCAGATTAATCGGTGAACTAGGAAAGAAAAAGCTCAAACTCACATATAAGATTGGGTTGAGCTCAACTTCTCACGACAGAGCTGTCATCCGTTTCCATAGAAGCGGAGGCAACGCCCAAAACAGCTGGTTCCACCTGGTTAAATAAATAAATAAATCATCCACTGCCAGCGATTTTTTGTTTATCTTACCTTTTCAACTAGTCACAAAATATTTATCTCCAGTATGATCGATCCCCCGATCCACGACATGGAGCTGGTTGCTTGTTTCTCTCACAGAATCTGGCAACACGAGGACTAGCGTCACGTCGTTCTGCATGAACGGCAGCTCATAAGACAGGGGACAGGGGAACCCCCCGGAGCTGTGACCAAGAGGTAGCCACACTTCTGGTGGAATGTGCCACCACAGAGGGCGGCAAAGGCCGACCAGCCGGCCGATACGCGTTAGTGATGGTATCAACAAGCCAGTGCGAAAGTCTCTGTTTTGAAAGCTTCTGAGACAGAATTTTCTCACCATAGCAGACAAAAAGCTGATCAGTCTGTCTGATCGCTTGTGTCCGTGTGACGTAAGTGTCCGGGCACAAGCCACATCACCCTCACTTGAGGGAGGGGTGTTGGCCGACAAGTGCAAAGGCCGGTTCACATGTTCGGAGGACAGAACCTTTGGCAGAAAAGAGGGGTTAGGTCGGAGGGTGACACTCAGAGGGTGATAGCCAACAGGAACGCCACCTTCCAGGAAAGGTGCTGATAGGAAATAGAGGAGCCCGCACCGGACGAAGGTGCCTAATGCCCTTCATTAAGTGGGACATTAACGGGTACCTACCCATGTGGTCCCTCTGGCCCGTCATCATGATACGCAGAGATGGGGGCAAGATATACTTTCAGTTTAGACGCTGCCCGGCCTGCATCGAGCAATGACTGCAAAAACTGCATTAGAGTCTGGACATTACTGGTATGGCATCATGACTGTCGCACCATGCACTAAACATGCGCCATCTGGTCTGATAAGCCGCGTTAGTGGCAGGGGCCCTGGAGCTCTGCAATCTATGCATGACACTGTGATACCGATTTAGGGCTCCAGGAGCCCTAAATATGACCACCTACGCCTCTCAGGGGCCAGGCCCAAAACTGAAGGCGACGTGGTTCCGGAAGCCACAGGGTCCCCTGGGCCCTTGAAAGCAGGTCGGGTCTCAGTGGCAGCCGCCACGGTGTCCCCAAGATGAGAGACAGCAACAACCTGAACCAGGGGGCGTCCCGGCCAGCACGGGGCTCTAAAGAGCCACTGATGGCTCCTCATCCTGACCGTGTCCATCATCGAGTGGATCAGGGGAAACGGGGGAAGCTCAGTTAGCATAGCTATTGAGAACCAACTGGGGCAGCGAGCCAACGCCCTGTGTGCTACCCTACCCAACGTCATCCTTCCCATCAGGAAGGACCGGGAGCGCCATCGGGACAGCACTAACTAACACACCCCCGTCACCATGAGGCGACGGCGTCTGTGTAGCTGCGGATGCCACCCGTGGCCCAGTTCCAGGATAGGACGAGGAAACTGTTGGAGGAGAACCCACTGAGCCGTTCTGGCGGCCCTAGTTTCCTCACAGTACCGTTGGTTAGGAGCAAGGTCACCTCCGGTACAGTCGGACACAGTAGCACGAATGCCCTAGTAGGGCGGTGGCCGACATCGGAATTTGAGTTTGCAGCCTGTTAGTACTACATGTGACTTGAATATGTATGCCTGCTCGCTGGACTGAGAAGCTCAGGTCCGTTCAATGTGGAACACACGAGGGTAATACAAAAGTACACTCCTTTGTAGTCGTTTCAATTTAGAGGGATCTCATAAACCACTCACCATGGAGCACACCGTGCACACAAGTTTGCGAAAACAAGACGGCACAGCTGTGCTTGTTACGGAGTAGGCGCAGTCCCCAAGCCCGAGGCAAAATGGGACGGTTTCGTCAAACAGACGCTAAAAGGACAAGAAACCCCCCGCGCCGCAATACAGGTTGTCCAGACCGTGTATCGCTTTGTTCATACACAGTGTAAAAAATCTGCAAACAATCGTCAAACTCCTGAACAAGATAGCACAAAGACAAAACGAGCAGAGCGAAAGCTGAAGCACTCAAAGGAGGGGCTACAAGTAGCTCCTCCAAGCTTAGATACTGTAACTGCGAATATACTCTCTAAACATAGAGCTCTTACCAAACAAATCTATCCACAGAGCTTCAAATATCCACCTCTTTGCCGCACCGAGAGAAGGAAAGGGGAAGAAGGAGGTGCCGTGTAGGAATTTGGTCAAGTGTAGAGGGCGCCGCCCCTAGCCGCATCATCACCGTACACGGGATTACTCTGTAAGTCTACCTCGGATATATCATATTGGAGTGATCCAATATAGCGCTACTCTACAAACTCTGACTTTTCTATTTCAGTTGCACCTCATACATCCATACAACCAAGAGATGTCTACAAACAGTCTTCTGATCATTTGTAAGTGTTTTTATTTTATTAGTAGTAGTGACTTCTATTGTATTGCAAAATATTCATCTATTTGAACTGTATGTTACTATGATAAAACATTACAACATTATGTTACAGTTTTCTTTAGCATCACTACCACAAGAAGTTATGAAGGTATGTTTTACAAAATGCATAATGTATTATCAACAAACAATCTGAATACATTTTAACAATTTGTAGGTTTGATTCTTGATTGCGGGTGATGTATATAAACTGTTTAGTTGATTGAGTTTACAGTTTTCAGTTTCCATGAGGCACATTTTCAAACTTCATTCAAATGTATTCTTTCTAGATGCTGTCCCAGCTCCAAAAATCATTATAGATCCTTCCTACATCAACATAGCTACACCCATCACAATGCGTTGTGAGTCAATTAATTTCATTGGATGCGAATTCTATAAGGACAACGATGCTAAACCAATAAGAAAAGTGAACGGAAGTGCTTGCCAAAAAGTGAAATTGGAGTGGAAAGAGTTCAGTAGTTGGAACCAGAGCGAGGTAAATTTAAGCTGTACCATGATGCATGAAATGAATGGAGAAACTATCACATCAAAGAGAAGTGAAGCTAAGCAACTTTATTTTGGTGGTAAGTGATCGTTTAATTGCTACATTTTTGAGATTTTCTTTGGATAAACAAATGTAATTTGATTGCATTAAATTGTCACACAGATCCCATTGGAAAACCTAAATGCTATGTGGAGACAACAGGACGTTTCTTCACTCTGCGATGTGAGGCCAAACACGGTACCACATGTTACTTTTACATGAACAATCAATCACATCCCTTTAAAAGTCATGAATTCAGAAATGGTGGCTGTCTGACGAGGGTTCCCCAAGAAGAAATGAAGAAACAGATCAGTAACTCCATCACGGCTTCTATTACCTGTGAAGTGGAAATGCTTGTTGAAGGGTTTGGCAATGTGAAATCAGTCACAAAAAGTGAACCCGTCAATATCTCCATGGATGGTGAGGGATTAATGTGTAGTTTTTCTTAATAAATGCATAAATATAGATGTTTATATATTAACATATTTATCTTTGCAGATGAGAAAGATGCAAAGTCCACCCCTACAAGTAAGGCAAATGTTGTGTTTTTTATTTATATATATATATATATACTAAAGTCCACCCCTACAAGTAAGGCAAATGTTGTGTTTTTTATTTATATATATATATATATATTAAACTCACAACTGAAGAAGATACAAATAATAATAAATGCTTGAAATACAGTGTAGACCACAAGTGAAGCGGTAATTCAATAAGCACAATATGCTTTCATTTTATAAATCATGTCTAACAGTAAGTAATGGACATTTGTTTTTAATGTATTTTTCAGTGAAGTCGTCTGGGAATTCCAGTGTAGGAGAAAATACAAATTCTAGACCTACAGATTCTAGCCCTACAGATTCTAGCCCTACAGGTAAGAAAAATGTACAACAAATGACATTTGCAGGGCATCTCACATGCAAACAATTAACATGATGATGAGGTGATGTTAGGCAGAGTCACATTATTAGAGTTACATTTTTACAAAATAATTGCTTTCTAACTTTTCCATAGGCCCAGTCTAAACTAAACCCCACATAAGAACAACCCTCTGGGCTCTCTTAGTCCATGTGCGCGCGTACACACACACACACACACACACACACACACACACACACACACACACTGGTTTAGATCTTAGTAGGCTAGGTGGGTGGGTGACACAAAGTCATTTACATTATTCTGGATAGATAATTTCTCAATATTTAATTTGCTGTCTGTTTTGTTCCTTTGTTTATTGTCTTAGATTCCCAACTGTTGCTTCTAACTGTGACTCTGTTTGTTGGCTGCTCTGTGTTTGGTGTGTTGCTGGCTTATGGATTGTTTCTCTACTGCAGACAAGGTGTGTATTTTCATTCGTCACAATCCAAATTGTTGTTACCTAAATCTGCTTTTGTTTTGTTTTTTTCATTCCGTGACAGTATCCAATTTGTCTTTCTAGGTAATCTGTTCCCTCATGCAGAAAGGTAATTATCTTCTTACATTTTAGTTTTATTGACCTTCCACACTAATAACATCATTCTTCAAACTTCATAATTGAGGAATTCCTGTACATTTTGTTTACAGAATCCAACAGATACATCAAAATGAAATCCCATTATGTGAGTATTTTTGTGAGATAAAGTAAGTTACTTTTTTATGAACTTTAGGATTCCGTATGTCTTAGAAAAAGCTTCCCTCTCTTATGTTATTGGATATTTATTTTAAAAATGAATAGTGAGTATTATTACATTATCAACCTATCTATCTCCACTGGTGATTAGCGGTAAAAGGGAGCCTTAATGGGGAATCATCCATTAAAAGGAATCATGTACTATATGGATAAATATTTGTATTTTTGTAAAAAGGTTTTGTTTTTCCCTCCTAAACAAATATGTTAACACTGTCATATCTGCTATATGGATATAGAGAGAACCATTAGCCTGACAATGTCATGTAAAATGTTGATTCTCTCTTTTGAAACAGATGAAAATATAGCATTACAGGGACGTTCCAGGTGAGCTTTAAACACAGTCTAGCTTAATCAGAGTCCTTTGAAGTGGTTTGTTTCAATTGTTAAAAGAATGTATCATTATATTTTATTTTATTGTATTTTTGTATTTCTATTTCAAACATTTTGAAGGAATCGAAAGAGGGAACAAAGCCCACAGTCTAATCCATTATGTGAGTATGAACATCATTTTTGAACACTGAACATGTTCTTCTACAGTATATTTCTACACAATTATTATTATTGTAAATCTCGCATTCCACGCCCGACTCCGAGCCAGCGAGCTGGGCCTCTTCTTACCCATTTAAAGTTTGAGAATAGGTTGAGATCATTTCGGCCCCAAGACCTCTAATCATTCACTTTACCAGATAAAACTCTATTAGATTTACAATTATGTTACATTGTGAACAGATGCATGGTTTAGAGCTACTGTAGATGATTAGCGGTAAAATGGAGCCATTCAAATAAATCTACTGTATGGATAAATATATTTATGAGGGTAAAAAGGTTTTGTTTTCCCCCCTAAACAAATATGTTAATACTGTCATATCTGCTATATGGATACAGAGAGAACCATTAGCCTGACAATGTCATGTAAAATGTTGATTCTCTCTTTTGAAACAGATGAAAATACAAGACATTACAGGTGAGCTTTAAACACAGTCTAGCTCAATCAGAGTCCTCTGAAGTGGTTTGTTTCAATTGTTAAACATTTTATCATTACACTTTATTTTATTTTATTTTTGTATTTCTATTTCAAACATGAAGGAATGAAAAGAGGGAACAAAGCACACAGTCTACTCCAATATGTGAGTATGAACATAATTTTGAACACTGAACATGTTTTTCTATATTTCTACATAATTATAATTGTAAATCTATTAGATTTACATGTGCCAGTTTTGCTTACCAAAAATGGCCGACTGACACCCGACTCCTAGCCGGCGAACTGGGCCTCTTACACATTTAAAGTTTGAGCTTTACCAGATAAAACTCTAATATATGCATGGTTGCATGGTTTAGAGCTAACAGTAAATTAATCTATAGTCCCATAGTCTTATGTTTTTAATGTTTGTAATCTCTTGCAGGACATCTGAGTACTATTGGAATTAATGACAGAGAGATGTTCAGAGGATTGAATGATGAACATACTGAACTCGAAATCATCTGAAAATAAATATGATTCTCTACGTCTCACTAATTCTCTGTGTCACGTCATAAACCTGTGACCAAAACACCAGGGTTTATTCAAAGGCCCTGTTTACTTGTACTGTGTATAAAAATAGGACACTGGAAGCAGGCACTGGCAAATACTGTATGTATTTACTAAATGTAAGAGTAAAAATGTGCGAGAAGGGAAGTGACTTGAAATTCTGGGCATAATTATAACATTTAAGACTGAACATTATAATTTATAATTTTATTTATTAAAGGCAAAGCTTTTCATCCATGTACCCAAGGACCAGGACAGTTAGTTGTATTATTCCAGGCATGATGCTGAAGCTGTTGTTTAGAACCATGCACCAGTTTACTGCTACTGCTAGGAAGCAAACTGTTTGAATTAATTAAATATCTGTGATGAAGATCATCTGTCAGGTCCTGCAAGGCAAGAAGGCAACTTTATTTGTAAAGCACATTTCGTACAGCAGGGCAATCCAAGGTATTTTTTGTACGTTTTGCCAAGGTATTTTACTTGTCTAGCATGTTGCCATTTTAATTGTCTAGTATTTTTAAATTTTAGGACGTGTGCTTATCATGGATTATATTTTTCTGTATGTATACAATATATATGTTTCTGTGCAACTTCTTAACTCTCCAACCCATGCTAATTTAGAATATGTTTTGTTTTGTTTCTTACATTATGTTTTTGTCAGTATCTGTCTGATGTGTTGTACGCCTGAATGTACTGTAAATCAAATTTCCTATTAAATATGGCTGTATTGAACTTTGAATCACTGAGAATATGATTGATGCGCTGTCTGTCTATAATCTACAGTACAGTATGTGTTACAGCAGCAGAATAATAGTAGAGTAAAGGCAAAATAGTCATAATGAGATAAGCTACGTATACCTTATTACGAAAACTTTAAAAATAAATCAAGAAAGTTATAATAAAGCAAGAAAAACAAATTGCAATATTGGGAAAAGGAAAAAAAACACATAGAGTTTATCTGGGCTTTTTGAGATGCAGCTCCTTTTTTGAGCTGCATCTTTTAACCACAATTAAAGATGAGAGTTTATACACAAAAGAGTATAGGAACACAGAAGGGCATAGAGTCATGTGATACATTTTAATGTACATTTTGACAGTATTGATTGATTGAATGTATTGATCCCCTAGATTAGACACATTACACTGAAAGACAAACAACAGTAGTGATACAAAAGTACTGACAAACCCCAACCCTAACCCAAAGGTCTACAACATGTACTGTAATCAAAAACACTTTATAATAACTCCTGAAAGCTTCCAGCAAATGGGTGGAATGAGGTGAGTTTCTCTTCACTGTACATGAGTCTATATGCATGTTGCCTGATCAATATAACTCAATATGACAAAAAAAAATGTAGATGATAATATAGTACAACAGATATTTCTGTTGTCCTGGTTAGGGTCATGTCTTAAATGTGAATATACATTTAAAGGCCTGTGAGAAGTTTGTGGCTGGAACTTAATCTTCTGCACTCTATCTGTGACACAGTCTGCCAGAAACTAAATGTAATGGTGTTACTAATAGAGATGAAACTGAGAAGTGTTCACCTACACGGTCACTGCTGTAAATTAGGGCTTTGTGGTGGCAGTGACACTACTAATGATTTATAATAGAATATGTTCATTCACTTCAGGAGACGTGTGTGACAGGAAGGATGCAGACTAACCACAATCAAACAATGGTTGCTGTTTTAACAGAAGCACTAGTAAAAGCTGTACACAAGTGGTTTTAGCAGTGTGGTTTGATGCTCCATCTGTACACCACTACGTGTTATAACAGCTAGAAAGGGGTTCTGCAAATAACCTCTAGAAATAAGTTCACCGGTCTACAGTACGTGTTTATTGTCACATACTATACAATACAATAGGCAGTGAAACTGCCTATTATCATTCAAGCTTCTCAACAGTGTGCATGTAAAATATGAATAAGATGAAGTAGGTTAAAGGTAATAATGTATTCAATATTATGGTTTAAATTTATATTCACACAGTACCTCCTCTCGTAGATATTATGAAATATTAATTGCGGTGGCCAGTGCCTTGGATTTACATTCTAACTGATATTAGCCTACATACAGTAGTGTCTAGCCTCTTTTGTTAAGAGATTTTATTTTTATTTTTTATATATTGTAGTAATTCTGTCAATTTCCAGTCCCCTTTGTACTGTAGTCCCTTGTCGCCGCTGACCCCTGCTCTTGTTTGTTAGTGAGGGTGTAGACTGTTGCTTCTTTTCACCTGACAGTGAAGAGTTTCACAGGGAGAATGTAACGTATATGGTGGGACATGCTGTCCGTCCCTCTGTATGTTCTGTACCTAGTCTAACATTGCATTTACATGACATTCCAAGACATTCTGTACACATTCAAGTAAAATTACATTCATCTTTAAGGGAAATGAGCAGTTTGGATGTGTGGCCTTTGTAGTGACATTGTGGATAACAAATGACATCAAACACTCTAAAATGAAGTACTGAAATTAATCTGAACATGTTTTAGTTCCTCTTTCATATTCAAGAATGAGGGGCCCTCAGATGCACAGGCAGAGCATTCCACACAGTCCATTTCCTGTGATGATGTTGAGGTTAGAGGAGAAGGCTTTCATTTGTACTGGGGGTGCAGATTACAGTTTATGGAATACACTTGAAAGCAAGAATTGAAATTCTGAATTCAGTCCTGTTTGAGATTTTGTTGCCAACAGTTGCCAACTGGTGTGTACACTCTCACAGCCTTCTCAGAAATAGTATCAGATATTGGGCCATAATACAGTAGCAACATATTGAAGACATATTGAGCTATATACAGTATGCACACAACTCATTCACATTGATTTATCACAACTTACCCTAGACTATCCCAAGGGAATGCAATTAATGTTAATGTTAATATAATGTTAATATCAGAAACTTGAAAAAGAATAAAGTCTGCACACTGGTAGTTGCAAAAAGCTCCAGAATGTATTGCTCGTCAACGTTTCGGCCTGTTCAGGCCTTCATCAGGACATATATTTGTCCTTATACAGTATGTCTAAGTAGTGTGTTTATCTAAGCACCTGGGCCAACGGATGTGCGTGCACTACCTTTTTCATACAATATCAGAAACGTACCCTTGGATTGGATTATGACATAATGTTATATTAATCACATCAAATAAGCCGTGCCCCTAGTCAGTGTTTCCTTGTTCTTTTTGAGAACTACTCTACAATCTCTGGCTTCTCTATTTCAGTTGCACATCATCCACCCATACAACCAAGAGATGTTGACAAACCGTCTTCTGATCATTTGTAAGTATTTTTATTTTATTAGTAGTAGTGACTGCTATTGTTATTGTATTGCAAAATATTAATCTATTTGAACTATGTGTTACTGTATATGATAAAACATTACAACATTATGTTACAGTTTTCTTGAGCATCACTACCACAAGAAGTTATGAAGGTATGTTTTACAAAATGCATAATGTATTACCATCAAACAGTCTGAACACATTTTAACAATTTGTAGGTTTGATTCCTGATTGAGGGCGATTTATGTAAACTGTTTAGTTGATTGAGTACAATTGTTCAATTTCCATGAGGCACTTTTTCAAACTTCATTCAAATTGATTCTTTCTAGATGCTGTCCCAACTCCAAAAATCATTATACATCCTACATACATCAACATAGCTACACCCATCACAATGCGTTGTGAGTCAATTAATTTCATTGGATGCGAATTCTATAAGGACAACGATGCTAAACCAATAAGAAAAGTGAACGGAAGTGCTTGCCAAAAAGTGAAATTGGAGTGGAAAGAGTTCAGTAGTTGGAACCAGAGCGAGGTAAATTTAAGCTGTACCATGATGCATGAAATTAATGGAGAAACTATCACATCAAAGAGAAGTGAAGCTAAGCAACTTCATTTTGGTGGTAAGTGATAATTTAATTTGTACATTTTTGAGATTTTGTTTGGATAAACAAATGTAATTTGGTTGCATTAAATTGTCACACAGATCCCATTGGAAAACCTAAATGCTATGTGGAGACAACAGGAAGTTTCTTCACTCTGCGATGTGAGGCCAAACATGGTACCACATGTTACTTTTACATGAACAATCAATCACGTCACTTTAAAAGTCATGAATTCAGAAATGGTGGCTGTCTGACGAGGGTTTCCCAAGAAGAAATGAAGAAACAGATCACTAACTCCATCACGGCTTCTATTACCTGTGAAGTGGAAATACTTGTTGAAGGGTTTGGCAATGTGAAATCAGTCACAAAAAGTGAACCCGTCAATATCTCCATGGATGGTGAGGGATTAATGAGCAGTTTTTCTTAATAAATGCATAAATATAGATGTTTATATATTAACATATTTTGCAGATGAGACAGATGCAAAGTCCAACCCTACAGGTAAGGCAAAGGTTGTGTTTTTTATATTAAAATGTAAAAATAAATGAAAGAAATAAACTAGAGCTTTCTGCTAAGATTAACATTATTAAAATGTTATGAAGAGTTAATTTATTCTTGAAAAAATACAAAAGGGCCATTAACCAATGTGATCCTAACAAATATAAAGCCATACTGTAGCCTTTGCAGGAAATCCATCTCTGGATTTTTTCCTGCATTTTTAGATATGTTATATTGTGCAATATTACTGCAGATATGTATTAAGTTTTCATAAACATTACACAATACAACGTCTATTGCGTTCAACCAACAATTCCTTTAACATTCTTACATATGAATACGATACAAATAATAATAAATGCTTGAAATACAGTGTAGAGCACAAGTGAAGCGGTAATTCAATAAGCACAATTTGCTTTAGAGTAGGCAATGGACATTTGTTTTTAATGTATTTTCAGTGAGTTCGTCTGGGAATTCCAGTGTAGGCGAAAATACAACCCTACATTCTAGCCCTACAGGTAAGAACAATGTAAAAACAAAAAGGACATTTGCAGGTTATCTCACATGCTGCAAACAATTAACATGCGAGATGTTAGGCAGAGTCACATTATTGTTGGCTAAAATTCTGTTCTTCATTCTTTCAGCTAAATTATTGCGGGCAACTTTTTTCTCATCCATGTTACCTTTGAAATATTATACTATTATTATATTATCTCTAGAATGGAAAATAATACAGCAGTAGTTATAAGAAGCAAGCACAACGTTAGAAATTCAGTCTAGAAAAAAATAGAAAAATATTAGTGTTTTGTGTACCAAGGACATAAGCTACAAAGTTGAATCTAATGATTATTTGTTTATACTTATTTCCTTAATGGTGGTTTATTTTTTTCATTTTTTTTAAAATCTTCCTTCAGATTCCATTCCACAGTCCCATATCTACCTTGGTGTGTCTGTTGGTTCCATCCTCCTCTTGCTGGTGGCGTTGTTTGCCTTTTACTGTCATCGAAGGAAGCATGGTTTGTAATCTGACATTCTGGTCTAAAAATGTACTTTTTATTTTTACATGAGGATGGGGGGAGAAAACATGATCTGCCCATGTGGCTGAAGTTGGAACATATTCGGTAAAATATTAAGTAATAATATATACTGTACAGTACAGTATGCTGTGTACTGTATGTGTTCAGGTTCTATTCCTTGTTAATTGACATTATTGTTCAATTGTTTAATGTTTATCCCTTAAAGGTAACAGGGAAAGCAGGTTGGCCAGAACTCAGTAAGATTCATTCACTTCATAATAATCTCATATCCATACAAAACGTCTGCATGATTTGTTTTGATAAGCAAACTGATTTATTTATTTCCTCTAGAATCCTCTCTGAAGAATACGATCCGCCCCAACCTACCTGTGAGTAGTGTAGAATCACATTTAGTGACAGTTTTAATGTATGCACTTGTAATGTGTCATTTTAGCAAAGAACGGCAGCCTTTCTATGGTGCACCACACATTGCTATTAGCTATTAGATTTTGTGTGTATTGACAATATCTTGTTATGTTGTTTTCATACGAAACAAAAACATGCATTGCATCCTAAACAAGAAACAGAGAAATTAAATGTTTAAACAGTTTTACGTATAATTTACTATTCAAGAAACAGATTTACATCTTTGTATTCACATACTCAAAAAAACGCAACTGTGAGTAGATACATTCATGTTTTACATTAATATTCATGTCCTTTCAATCAGATGCAGTTATCACAAAGAAATCTCGCCCAGATGGCAATGTAAGTGATCCTATTCCAAATAAAATCATTCTTTAAAAGTATGTATCCCGTATTCCAGACTACATGCTGACTTACGTCTCCAAGTCAGTGGGAACCAAATGGTTCCTTGCAGGTCTGTAACTGAGTTTTGAGTTTTTGAGTTAAAAACATACATATAACCATAAATGATACCAGCAATACTGTCAAGAGTTATGCATACATACATACATACACATACATACATTATACACAGTATATACGTGTACATACACTGTATACAGTATATAACCACCTACCCACCTGCCTACAAACCTGCCTATACACCCACATAACCACATGAATACATATAGTACATAGACCTACTGTATATATCTACTGCTTTTTGGATATGAGCATTCGTTTGTAGTTTACTTTAAAGACGATGGAGATTGTTTCAGCATAGGATCAGCAGCATTCCAAAGATTAGACCCTCTATATCTCTGAGAGTATACAAAAGGGTTCAATTTGTTCAATTTGTAAACTTTCAGAGAAAAATTATCACTGTGGAATTTACAGTGTACAGATGTGCCACTTCAAAACTTCACATGTCCTGCCATCGCCAAGACAGTAAATTTTCAGGGGATTCCCAGGGCAATAAGAGGGACAAAGAAGGGCATTTAAAATGCTGAATTATTTTGATGATCACTGCTTTTATGATGCTAATTAATTTGAGCAACTGGTCAAATCACCGTTCGCCTCATAATGAGTCTGACACCTTCTTAAACACACATTCTTTTGTTCTCATGTATATGGATGTCTGTTGAAGGGAAAAACGGGGGTGTGTAGTGACAACTTCTTTTCAGGGGCAAAACAGTGCATTTTAAGGGCAGAAAAGGGAGGAAAAAAATGCATTTTCAGGGGACTTTCAGGGAAAGAACAGTAAAGTGTGAAGTTTTGAAGTGGCACATCTGTAGATTGGGGTTCCATAGATAAAATAATCATATGAAACGGGGGTTCATGGCCT
Organism: Gymnoscopelus microlampas; assembly: GCF_963454915.1. NCBI lineage: Eukaryota > Metazoa > Chordata > Actinopteri > Myctophiformes > Myctophidae > Gymnoscopelus > Gymnoscopelus microlampas. The sequence continues at coordinate 34,243,315 of NC_139958.1, forward strand.
AATCTAATGCATATTAAACCGGGCGTGCTCCGTGCTTGAAGTGAAAAAGGTTGAGAATCACTGTGTTAACACGTTTAAACAAGCACAGGGTAAAACTGACTAATGCACTCGATCTATATTGTACTTCAGGTCAACTCTGCTAATGTGGTCGTGTATGACACTGTGATGGGGGTAGAAGAGGTCAGTGACCAGTACGCTGTGGTAAAAAAAAAAACTAAAGGATTCCACGGGAGGCCCAAGATGAAAGCACCTGTCAGCCCAACAGAGGATGACGACGTTCAATATTCAATGATCATGCACCACTAAAGCCTGATTTAAACTTTGTTGAATGCTTGCCAGTCTCGTGCTGAAAATAGAATTGTGAGCTTGTAGATCTGCTATTTTCGGTGCAGGACACCAGCATACGTCGAAGTATAGATTAAGCATGAGAAACGAGCTTGATTTTATTATGGGACTCTCAGCTGCAGTTGAGTAAACTCCCCCAGAAGTAATTCTTGGTAGTTTTACTGTTATGTTTATGAATCCTATTGAATTTATTTGCTAATCAGGTCAAATGTGGGCAAATGTATGTACTGTATGTCGATTATGATGATTATTATGATGATGATTGATGACAATGACGATGATGATCATGATTGGTTGTCTGTTCATATTGGAACATTATTTTGCAACACATGCTCCAACAATGATTCAAAATATGATCAACTCCTATGAAAAGCTTAAACAATGTGAATTTGAATTTAATCCTGAGCATAAACTGGAAGATTATCTCATCAGTAGTTTTATATACAGTATTGGTATAAATGCTGTAAATCAATCAGTAGTATGGCAGCCTGTGTTTTATACATGTAAGCAAAACATGGTTGCTATGCTTCATCTCAGTGCCGACAAATACTGACATTTTGTCTTTTGTCTGCACCTAATAAAATATGTGGTCCCTTTAACCACAAAATTGCCGATCTACAAGCTCACTGAATGTGTCGTGTTAGGTCATGTTGTGAGCTTGTACATCAGCTATTTTCAGCAAAGAGATTTATAAAGGGAAAAAAGGAGGGGATCAATTAGGGGATCAACAAAGTATATAGTTTAAGTCGTTAATACTCAAAGATGACCACTATGTATCACTCTTCTTGAATAGGGTGGAAATAGTTTTATTTATTAAATGAATAGCATAAGACATAGAGGCTATATGCTCCTCTTGACTGCTACATGTTCAGTTTAAGTTCATTCTTATTCATATAGTATGCATCTCAAACCATCATTTCCTACAATGGTCCATATTGTGCCTGTGCACGGGTGTTTGTATGTGTAGTATTATTATTATTATTATTATTATTATAAGCTGTACTTATAATAAAAGTAGTATAATAAAAGTCTGGTATTCAAAATGTACAGTAAAAGTACAAAACTTGAGTTCAAAAGTTTTGGCATCAAAATGTACTTAAAGTATCAAAAGTAAAAGTACTCATTATGCAGAATGTCCCATTTCACAAGTTCAATATGCAAACAAATCTTTTGAAAATAGCAGATCTACAAGCTCACAATACGTGACGCATTGTAAGCTTGTAGATCGGCATTGTGAGCTTGTAGATTTTCAAATGACTGAAATGTATAACAGGGCTGAGGTGGTTGATGTATGTTTTATTTATTTTGTAATAATAATCAAAATCTACAAAGTAGCTAGTGACTAAAGTTTTCAAATAATTGTAGTGGAGTTAGTAAAAGTTCAATATTTGCCTCTGAGATGTAATGGAGTAGAAGTAAAATTATTGAAAATTGGAAATACTTTAGTTAAGTAAAAGTACCTCAAAATTGTACTTAAGTACAGTACACCACTGATTATTAGCAGGTTCCAGCCACAGGATATTCCATCTAATGTTTCTTATATATATATATATATATATATATGTAGACACACACACACACACACACACACACACACACACACACACACACACACACACACACACACACACACACACACACACACACACACACACACACACACACACACACACGCCGTATTGTAGAGACCTCCAGGGGGATAAAGGGCTAAATCATAAAACATAAATCAAATAGGCTGATTGACACCTGTGTCAGCCCCGCCCACTTCCATGTGACGAACCTTCTCTCTCTGCCCAACAATGCCTTCTGCGTCATAGAGTTAGCTTCTGCGCCCATAGAACGTAGTGGAGTCTGCACATGACGTTTAAAGTGGCATTAAGATTGTTATCAGCGTTTTCTGCTCCATATTAAGAGCAGCTGTGGCCAGGTAAGGTTATTTTATACGTTTTGACTTGTTTTAGTTGCTATAAATATCAACGTGAAAGCCTATGATAGGCCTACTCTCCAGTCAGAGACACACAGAAAGTGGAGGTCTGTCTGTGTTTGTAATATTACAGTGAACCACCAAGGGGCTTCAACGTTTTCAGGCCAAGGACCCCTTAGTTGAGAGAGAGATGAAGCAGGGACCCCCACTAAATATTGTATCAAATTGTGTTGACACCACTGTAATCCGTGTTCTGTAAATTAATGTTTATTTATTTCATTTATGTTAATGTGTATTTTCAAACATGTAGGCTAATCTTCAGACAGTAAACCTGACCTTTCACTGTACTTTTTGAAAATTGAAGGCGTTGTGAGCTTGTAAATCTGCCATTTTTGGCTACATTTCTACCCAGAATAGGGATTCTAGGGTTCAAGTGGTTTAAATGTAATACAAATTAAAAATTAAAAAAAGTTCCTATCACACAAAAATTTGGCGGACCCCCTGTAGTAACTCTGAGAACCCCTGAGGGGTCCCGGACCCTCTGTTGAAGACCCCTGCCTTAGACCTTTTTACCATCCATTTATCACCAAACTAGTTTCACTACCACATCCCTACACAACATTAGTATCTGTTTAGATAATATGATAGGCTATGGTTTTGGTAATGTCACATTCATATATTTGGTGGAAGAAGTACTCACAGGTTTTACTTAAGTAAAAGTATCAATACTGGAATATAGATATACTCGGTTACAAGTAAAAGTATGATATTCAAAATGTACTTGACTAAAAGTACAAAAGTATGTCCCATTTCACAAGTTTCCAAATGTATATAAAATGTATAAATGCTTTGAAAATAGCAGATCTACAAGCTCACAACGCTTCGTGATGACGATATTTGCCTCTGAGATGTAGTGGAGTAAAAGTACTGAAAATTGAAATTACTCCAGTAAAGTAAAATGACCTAAAAATTGTACTTAAGTACAGTACTTGAGTAAATGTACTTAGTTACTTTACACCACTGTAAATAAGAAAGTCGAAAGTTACGTGTTGTGACAGAACTAGGTCTGCAGTTGGCGTCATTCTTTTTTATTGTTTCGTGGTTGCAGCTAACATTATTATATTATTATTATGCATGCTAAATACCTATGTGGCATTGTCTGGGTAAACGCCAAAAACTTAAATACATTCAGTCAAAAGTGAATACTGAAATGTTATAGGCTGCATTCAAAATGCACCTGCTAATAATAGTTTTCTTCTTCACAGGAAATGTCAGTGGACACTTGGGAACTGAAGTCTCCAGGGAATGAACTAGCAGCAGATCTTCAGGTGAGCCATTTAATGGAGGCATCCTATACCAGTGTCCACACAATCAGCATTCTCACTCCCCTCTCATCATGTTTTGTTGATACTTGGTCGGGTCTATGCATGTCACAGTTATTACATCATCGCCTGATTTGAGATGATCACAATAGTTTTTGCATAATTGTTAGAATTGTTTCCTTTCATCTCCTGTAGGCCAGCTGGATGAAATTAACAGAATGTCATATTTCCATCTTTATTTCCACATCGTTGTCCACACTCTTTTAACCCATTATATAGCAATATTAAGTTTATCAGAAAACTCTTAGGATTTAGAACAGTGGTTCTCAAAAATAGCAGATATGCAAGCTCACAGCGCGTCACTTCGTGCCGCACTGCGAGCTTGCACATCAGCTATTTTTTTTACATTTTTGAAAATTCTTTTTTTTTCTTATTTAGAGTAGCGAATTATGTTTTTACCCCCGTCCCCAATTTAGTCGTTATGTCAATGAATTCCTCTTTATGTGTTGCCACTGCTGTTGTATCCTACTGACTCATCTGCCAGTGAGGAGCCCCACTGGGAAGACATAGGGCCTTCGTCTTACTCCTCCTGCCCAACACTCCCCGCTGACAGGTGCCGCCCCAGCCTGTAGGATTACATGCAGTGACACATATCACCCTCCCTGCCCGGCTTCCCTCCCGGAACACCCACAACCTCCGTGGTGGTGGGCAGGAACTTTACCACTGCGCCACCCAAGCGCCTAATTTTGCATTTTTTTTAACACAAATCTTCTCTTTTGGGCGTCCCTGACTCCCTGGCAGAAAACATTTTCAGATGGGGGGTCCGTGGCCAAATACATATCATTTTGTGGGTGCTTAATTGGCACGAAAAAGTTTGAGAATTTGTAGAATCGACCTCAGGTCTTAAAGGGCTAGTGGTTAACCACTTTGAACCTGGCATTCATGATTTGGGCATTTAGGGACAAATCTAAGCAATGTTGAAAAATGGTGAAAGTACAGTAGAAGATGTACAAGCTCACAATGCGTCGCCAATGAGTTGTGGGCTGTTAGATCGACTATTTTCTCTATATTTGAAAAACATTTGAAAGTATAAATTGCTGAAGTATTTGGTCTGTTTTGGCCATATTACATCATATTCTGATTATTGGTACCGGACATTATCAGTAATTTCTTTGTATATTTCAGTAATAGAATTTGTATATAATATAACGTTATGGTGTCAGACTGGCAGTCATATCTGCCATGTGCAATGCTTGTGTACAAAGCCTGAAGGCAAACAGAAATGCATTGCTTTTATTCACATGTTCCAATGTTCAATGATCTAATTAAATTAATTGCTATTATTTGTTGACAGTTAATCATCAACTAAAATGTAATGATCGTGACAGCCTTAATCATATTTTGACACAGGTTCCTTTCATGTCCGACGCTGACACAGAGGACAGCCTGCCGCGTACCATGTTGACGTGGACTGATCCTAAACAATTCCCACCCATATCGGTAAGCAAAGCAGACAATGCTGGATCGACAGCTCAATCTAACAGGTCTTCCTCAGCCTCGACGCTGGGGGGGGGGGGGATTATTTGGATGGAAGGTAGATGTTTGTTTTCCCATGTAGGTTTGAATCCGTGGTACATGAGCGGTATAGAACCCTCGGACACTGATTGCACACAGCATGGAAGGAGAAAGTGACAGTGGACAGTGAAATACCAAAAATATTAGGCTAATATTTGCTGAGCAATGACTGAACCTCAAATGTTTTTGTTTTGTTGTCTGGTTTTCCAGACAAACAATATTGTTTAGTAAATTTCACTACAGTGGGGAACTACATATATACAAAATATATTAAATATACCAAATTATAAAAGAAAAACTGTATAATGTACTGTGAAGTGTGTACAAATGTAACCAAACGGACCGGGTCCATTTGGTTCCATTTGTACACATCTTGTAGTTAAATGAACACCAAGGATGTTGTATGTGTATTCTTGTCCATGTTCTGTTCCCTATATTACCAGCGTACAGTACCAGATTGGTAAATGGTCTGAATTTCTATAAAATGCTGCACCAAACACCCATTCATGCTCTCCTCTCGTGGTCTGATGTGAAGGGTTAGAGGGAGAGTGATGGAAAGGGAGAAAAAGAGAGAGAGAGAGAGAGAGAAGGGGGGTTGGATGGCGAGAGAGAGAGATGGAGAGAGATGGAGGGAGGGGGGTGTGGCGGGGAGGGGCATGCAGTTTTTATGAAGCATTCATGTTTGTGATGATGTATTCCTCCTCCTCCTGGCTTGTGACAGTAAAACGTGAGGGAAGCAGGCTGGTGGTTAGGTGGACAGGACATTAACTTGCATGGCCACGTCTCTCCACAATCGTTCTCTGACGACCACAGAAATAACCCGGTGTGGTATGCTAAGATTAGATGCTGCATGTTAGTTAAGATAATAGTCCTCTATTTCTACCAGACACTATTTCTACCCCCTCCATCTCTCCTCTCCCTCTCTCTCTCTCTCTCTCTCTTTTGAGGTTGGGTGGGGTGGGGTAGGGCGCTGAGCCGCGAAAAGAAGCATGCTCGGAAGGGGGGAGAGGGCGTGCAAAAAATAGGCAGTCTGCAGGTGGCTTCATCGATTGGATTGTACTCATATACCAGCTAGCGTTCTGTCGCTCTGACAGCAAGAGGGACCGAGAAGCCAAGAAGGAACGCCGGGGTGCAGAGGACGAGGCACAGAAGCAGGCAGAGAGAGAGAGAGAGAGAGAGAGGGGTATCTCTGCAGCAGGATCCCCCCTGTGCTGAGCACAGGACTGCGTGACTGGTGGGTGTGTGTGTGTGTGTGTGTGTGTGTGTGTGTGTACGTGTGTGTGTGTACGTGTGTGTGTGTGTGTGTGTGTGTGTGTGTGTGTGTGTGTGTGTGTGTGTGTGTGTGTGTGTGTGTGTGTGTGTGTGTGTGTGTGTGTGTGTGTGTGTGTGTGTGTGTGTGTGTGCAGGGAAAGGGAGGAGGAAAGAGGAGAGGGAGGGTGGCAGAAAAGGGGGAGGGGAGGCGGTGCAGCGCGAGCTGACTGGAGGAGTATCATCGGCGGCAGGCAGCGCAGCATCAGGACCATTAGTACCGTAGCATCTCTGTGTAGCTGCCGAGCACTCAGTCACTGTACCGCGTAGCATCCTGCTAATCTAGCTCCCTCTCTCTCTCCCCCCCCCCCCCCCCCACTCCCCCACTCTCTCTTTCCCTCTCACGCACTCACACGCGCGCACCCTCTGCTGCCGTCACCCTCCCTCGCGTGCACTCAAGCAGTGGTGGCCACCAAGGCTAGAGGTGCTACGGCGTTGGTTGGGGGGGTTCCCAGGGAAACAGGAGGGACAGCGAGGGGACCGGCTGGTGCTGTAGGGCCAACAGGAGGCGGGAGGCTGGAGCTACGGCGACCGCAGCAGCAGCAGCAGAGGCAGCAGCAGCGGCATCATGGCGCAAGCTGCCAAGCAGCTCCGCAAGAACCAAGACCTTAAAGAGGCCGCCGCCAAGGAGCAGAGGGACAAGGATGAGGCGAAGGAGAAGAGGAGGAATAAATCCCGGGATCGCAGGCGCAAGGTATGGCTGGCTGCCTCACGGAAGCAGGGGGGGTGTATTTCTTCCATTTGCCTCTATCACGCTTACGCACACACGCGAGCGTTTGTGCCCACACGCGCATGCACACACACACGCACGCACGCATGCACGCACACACACACCTACTGTCCCTTCCAGTCTTTCGCCCTCCATCTGTTGTGGAAGATTTTGGTTAGGCTGCATTCACACAATTATATAGATGAATTTGCAGCTATAGTCTGCGTATGTATGCATTTTGTGTGTGTGTGTGTGTGTGTGTGTGTGTGTGAGAGAGAAACCAATCGTGCACTTATGATCTGGTACAGGTTGTGTTCGCTTGGTCAGACATTTAGCTCTAGGGGAATGATAAGGATGCTCGCGATGACTATGCTTGTGGTGGTGGTGTGGGGGAATCTTAGATGTCCTTTTATGAAGGATTTGTGGCCAGTTTTTGGGGGGGATTTTATCTTTTCTTTATTGTTGTAATTTTTGGGACGTACCACTCACATCCGTCTTGTACGGAGATGTGAGCACTCCCTGCTATTTTCGAATGCCATCCTTGCATTCCAATGACATCCTTGCTAGCATGACCCACACGTTTTTTCCTTCCCCTGGAGGGCATCTTTCTCTTTGCTCTGGTCTTCCCCCTATATGGTGGAGGGGGGGCTGAGGGGGGGTGCAAGGAGAGGTGCACGATTAAAATGGAGGTGTCCATTTCTTCACGTCTGTGTGTTTAGTAGTTTGGAAACCTGGGGAAATCTTTGTATTGCCTTTCTCTCAACAGAACGTGATGATGTTAAATGGAAACTTCGCAGATTTTGAACCTAATTCCCATTGTTTTGATGTGAGATCATGTGTGTGTGTATATATATATATATATATATATATAAGTATGGGGAAAAATACCCTATGTCTGCTGTATTTCTCCTGCAAAATGCGGAAGTGTACGCCCTTTGACGCAAAACAACTCATTTGACGTCATGGGCTAAGGATTATGTCAATGTTAGTGTTAAGAACGTGTTGCATTGATGTTGCTTTGAAAATCAACACGCAGACAATGATGAAAATGCTCCCGGTTATGAGTGCAGTAAGGCAGGGGGACCTGTCATCGTTACAAACATTAAATTCCCTCCTTCTTTCTCCTCCTCTTTTTCGTCATTCTTCATGACAAAGCCAATACCACTCACTGTAAAATATTCTCTTTGTAGTGTATGTATGCCTAAAATGGATGTGTAGACTAAGGAGTATGCTATAGCTACAGCAGTGCATGTACATATGTATACTGTATCTGATGTTGGGAGCTTTAGCTGGTGTCATAATTGACTGGCAGCACTGTCTTTCTGCTATAATATTAATAAGTGATGCACATATTTACATCTTTACAACATGTGTGTGTGTGCGTGCACGCCTGTGTGTGATAAAGAGGGAGAAAGGGACGGGAAGGAGCTACCCAGAAAGAGAGGGAATGTGTGAGAGGGGAACCTAGTTAGAGTTAGTGAGAGCTTCCCTCTAAGTCAATCTCACATGCTTTTCTATTGAGACCTGCTGTTTTGATAACACCAGTCATCTAGAGAATAAAACAATGCATCCAGAAAGATCTGATAAAGACAAATACCTTGGTTCAATACGGTCTGGATCGTATTTTCTGTTTGTTTTACTTGTGTACTTATTTTTTGTGATGACTGCTTTCCCTAACAAGCTGTCTTTGTCTAACGTACAGTATTAGATAGAGACTGTGCAGCTTGGGGGTTAGTATTCATCATTGTAAGAATGATTCATTCACTGTAGTGAATAGGGTGTGGAGTGTGTTTCTTTTCACTGCAAGCCGCAGGCGGGACAATAGATTATGTTTTCACACCTGTCTGTCTGTTTGTGTGTGTGTGTGCGTGATTCCGGAGCTAATATTTATTAGTATTGTCCCAAGGGGGACAATACTGAAGATGTTAAAGGGACACTTTGGCGATTTTGGATTGCCATTTCACGTCATGTGTACGGAATGTACGCAATTAGAAACATTTTACTCCATTGATGCAATTATCTGCATACTGGAATTTACTCTTGGTCTCACAGAGCAAAACTCATGAGTGAAGCCCTACTGTTAGTAGAGTAATCTAGATTTATGGAGGGAAGCAATAGTGTAGGAAAGGCCCGGGTGGAAGTATTCAACCTTAATATAGAAATTTGCTAGGGTCGGTCCTCAAATGTAGCGGCATCAAAAGATGGAGGGTTTTATATTATGATTTTATTCTGTAAGACAGTTGAGGCATTAGAAACAAATACAAATATTTTGTATTTAACAACAGATGGCACTGGCTAACCATAATGATTGACTAATGATGAATCTCCAAGTCTATGAATGGACTATTACATTTGCCTCAGAAACTCAGATTGGAACATTTACATCTTTCTCAAAAGGGGGGCATTCATTTTCTGCCTTTTAAAAAGGGGGCATTTAAAATCCGGTCATTAAGCTATTTCCTCATGAAAAACATGGGTTTCTGTGTCCCATCATGCATCTGCCTCAGCATAGTAAGAATAGGATAATAGCAGACTGAGGAACTGGGACACAGGCACATGTCTGACTGTTTGCAGTGAGAGTGAGTGTCGTGCATTTGTGTTTCAACAATTGGCGAGTCATGGCCACATTGACTATACTGTCTTACTGATTTGCACACCACTGTCCGAGGTTGGTAAATCCACTTCCAATAATGGTCAACCCATTTTCAACATGATGGGGATGTAGCAGCTTCCCATGGAAATTGATTGATGATACTTTATTGTCAGATTTTATTTATCTGAAATTTGTTGTGCATCATCAGTAGCACCATTTGCAACACCGAAGACAAAATGAACCAAACAAAATGCACACATGCATGCCCTTCAACATACCTTTGGTCTGGAATTACGCTCCATATTTAAATGTGACAAATAAAGAAACATTTAGAAAAACCTTGGAACATATAGAATTCTCTTTTATTACATGCCCAAGTTAGGAATGCCAGGTTGTAAGTGGTTAAGCATGAAAGACTGATCTCACAAATGAGGACACTGAAAAAGGCAAGACAAAAATACTGTGCCTGTGACCGCCATGTTTTCACCTCAACAACTACCAGAGACCACCTGTTCTCACTTACCTCTATAAGAAAAGGTTCAGGATGAAATGTATTGTATTTAAAGACACTATACACTGTAAATATAACATTTGTGACAATGACATGTACAATCAAGGGACTTTCATGGGTCCTTTTTTTTTTACTCTTAAAGTTAAACAAACACTCCAGAATTTTACAGTATACATACATTATTTCAGTAGCACAATAGTGCAGTGTACAACACCGGCAGCATTTGTCATTTCCATTATGTTTACTAGTTAAAGCCATGTCTCAGGAGGCCATGTTGAAAAATATTTTTTGGGAACTATTCTGCTTCCCCTTTCTGCTTCATTGATTCTGCCTCCATCTCCCTGTGTGTCTTGGTCCTATCTGTCTGTTTGTATTGTCTCCGACACACTTTCTAGAGATAGAGAGGAGGAGAGGGAGAGGCCATAATGTTCTGGTGATGTTAATTAGCTCCTTTGGATGTAAATCAAACTGTGCTGCACGGCATATCTACAACTCCCTCCTCTCGCTCAAAGGTCATCTACTGCATTTCCAACCGAGATGCTGTCATCACTTCTAGATAGCCCGGAGATTAGGGGGGAGGTATTCTGAAATAGCCTATAAAGAATGATGAATGAGAAGAGCACTCTGTCATGTGTGCATTCTATTTTGTAAAGTTTCACACCAATTATTCAGCTTTGCCCGACAGACACACACACGAATGGATGGACAGAGGCGAAAACATAGTCTCCGGCATTCGGCTGTCCGCCAACGACGAACTGGCCTGGCAGAGACGAGTAATTATGTCGTAAGCGTTGTACTCTCGCCGACTTTCCTTGGAGACCTGATAATGCTTATTGCTACCATAACCAAGTTGTCTTCACATGGAACAAATACTTCATAGAGGCCAATCAAACCAGGCAATGGAGTGACTCATGGCTCACTCAGTTTACACTTGCATTTACACTCAAAGGACCAATGGAAATAAGCTCTCAAGCTTTTTTTGGTCTTATCCCCTTAGTTCATGTATGCATTTTTGGCAATCAAAGTGTCAATCAATCAATCAATAGTGACCACATAACCACATAAGCTCTATTTACTTCATTGTATGGCCAACGGATATTGAAAATGGCCAAACAAATAGTTTACACATTGTCAACAAATATTGACAATCTTTGACACTGTTCATCTATAACAGCATGCCCAAAATAGGGACACCAGGTTGAAAGTGGTCGTATTCAGATTTAGTCTTAGTTGACAAAACATAGATGTGCGGCCTCTGAAACAACATCACTGACATTTCAGAGGCCTAGAATAAGAGTGTGGGAAACATTAACCCTGTTTGGCCAATACATGGCGACCAAAGTGCTCATAGACACAACACAGATAATCAATGAAACGGATACAGTAGCTGATGGTCAGTCAACGCCGCGGTTAAACCTTAACCACAACCTTAACCCTAGTGACCCTATTCTGGGCATGTCATAATAGACGGACATTTGGAAAAGTCATTCGAAAACAGCAGATCTACAAGCTTACAGACCTGCTGTTTTCGCTATTTGATGTTCACCGAAGTACATGCAGGGTTTACTGGTAAGTGGTTAACATGACTCAGTCAGTATCAGTTTCTGTTTTCTCTGTCCTCTGAGACGGGGTAGCAAGGCTGTGGGGAAAGAAATATATATTTATTTTTCGCAATACTTCAACATGAAGCTTTATAGGCATGTACAGTACATTTGCACAGTTTCCTCCAGGCGTGCACTTAATTCAATAGATTCTGAGACCCGCTAATGCATGGCGTGTGTGTGTGTTTGTGTGTGTGTGTGTGTGTGTGTGTGTGCGTGTGCGTGCGTGCGAGAAATAGCATGGCTCCAGGGTATCTCATTCCTCTTTTATGTAACCTCATGGATGGTGACCTCTAATAATGTACTCATTTCAGCACACGAGTGCTGAGGGCTCTTGTATGTTTGCCTCTGTCTGTCTGTCTCTTTACATTTTCTCTCTTTCAGTCTCAATATAGATCAGGGGTTCCCTGCCAAGATGTGGATTTCACGATCCACATGGGAACGTTGTGGCTCAAAAATCATCATGTATGTCTATGCCATATCTATGACTTATGACTCCAAATTTGTTCGTACAAATTAAACAAACATGATGTGAAAAAAACAGTGGTTTACGAGATTAGTTCCACACACAGACATGCAGACACACAGACAGACCCTTATAGATGGCTAGACTCCTGCAGAGCCACACCGTAATAGATAGCTAGATCAGGAAGTGTCACCGCTGTGTGTGTGTGTGTGTGTGTGTGTGTGTGTGTGTGTGTGTGTGTGTGTGTGTGTGTGTGTGTGTGTGTGTGTGTGTGTGTGTGTGTGTGTGTGCGTGTGTGCGCGCGTGTGTGTGTTTTCCCTGTCATCATCAGTGTGCTGCATGAATGAATACAGTGAATTTGAGAAAAATTGCTCTGATGTTTTCGTTGATGTGAGATCCCACTGTTTTCACTGAAACACGCACAGCTGATTAGAGCAGCGAGCTGCAGTGACTGTGAGTGATCACGTGACGTCAAGTACAAGTCCGACTCAAACTAGAAAGATGCGTTCACTTCCCTGGTCTCATGACAAGTACTGTACATCTTTCCCTTTTTTCTTTTTTTTCTTTTTTGAGTAGCCAATTATTTTTACCGCTTTTTTCGTCGTTGTGCCAAATATTTCCTCCCACTGCTTGCCACTGCTGTTGTACTGTACTGTCTCACCTGCCAGCAGTGGTGGAAAGTAACTAAGTACATGTTCTTGTACAATTTTGAGTTACTTTTGACTTTACTAGAGTATTTCCAATTTTCAATACTTTTACTTCTACTCCACTACATCTCAGAGGCAAATATTGTACTTTTACTCCACTACAATTATTTGAAAACTTTAGTTACTAGTTACTTTGTAGATATAAATTACTATTATCATTATAAAACCACTTAAGCCGAAAGCTCACAACGCGTCGCATCGCGACACGTTGTGAGCTTGTAGATCTGCTATTTTCAAACATTTGTACTTGGTACTTTAAGTACATTTTGATGCCAATACGTTTGTACTTTTACAAAAGTAACATTTTGAACACAGGCGTTTAACTTGTAAAAGAGTATTTTTTACATTGTGGTATTGCTACTTTTACTAAAGGAAAATATCTGAGTAGTTCTTCCACCACTGCCTGCCAGTGAGGAGCCCCCACCTGGAGGACGCAGTGCTGATCCGTCCTACTCCTCCCACTCAACATTCCCCACTGACAGGCCACACCCCAGCCCATAGAAGTGCGTGCAGTGACAAAGGTCACCCTCCCCACGCAGCTTCCCTCCCTGAACAGGGCCAATTTTGTTGGTGTAGCACGCTCTGCAAGCTTGATGCACCGCACAGTGATTTGAACCCTTAGCAGTGGTGTACAAAGTACTTATATGTTTTACTTAAGTAAAAGTATCAATACTGCAATATAAAATTACAAATGTATTGGCATCAAAATATATTTAAAGTACCAAAAGTAAAAGTACTCATTATGCAGAATGTCCCATTTCAAGTTTTCAAATGTAGAAATATCATTTGAAAATAGCAGATCTACAAGCTCACAATGTGTCCGCCTCGCGACGCATTGTGAGCTTGTAGATCGGCTATTTTCAAATGGCCTAAATGTATGTAGGGCTGAAGTGGTTAATGTATGTTTTGTAATGATAATCAAAATCTTCAAAGTAACTAGTAACTAGTTTTCAAATAATTGTAGTGGAGTAAAAGTACAATATTTGCCTCTGATATTCAGAGGAGTAGAAGTAAAAATATTGGAAATTGGAAATACGCAAGTAAAGTACAAATACTTGAAAATTGTATTTAAGTACAGTACTTAAATAAATGTACTTAGTTACTTTCCACCACTGACCCGTAGCACTTTACTCCTGTACCCCCGGGGGCGCCTAAGTACATCTTTCCCAAGCCGTTCTTTATTCACCAACTTGTAACAGTGAGCGGTGTTGTTAGCTCTCGTGGGAGTTAACGACGCTCACATGCGCATGTTCATTATTTGCAAACGCTCACTGTTCACAATACATTGTGTACATGTATATTAATGTATAGCACTTTACAATATTTATTGTATTATGCGATTGTATGATGACTCTATTGTGTTGTTCTGCTGACTAATTAGTTACGTGATCTGTGTGTGTCTGTGGGTGTGATACAGTTTGACCTAGCCTTTGTTCGAAACTTTGTCATTCACAATTTACAATTTACTGTAGGCATTTAGCAGAGCGACTTACAGTAGGCAAGATAAACACGATCAAATGCATAGAAATAGTAATCTAGGATAATAGGTAAACCAAGAACCTTTATATCATCAGTCTAAACAATATAATATCAAAAAATAAATAATCTGTACATTAAAAACCCTCTACACGTAAAAAGAGCGAACTAGGTTCGCTCTTTTTCTTCCCTCTGCACCATATCTCCTCACCAAAAATAGCCAATCTACAAGCTCACAACACATTGCATTGCGATGGGTTGTGAGGTACTATTTTCGGCGAATGTTCTCACTAGAATAGGGACGCTAGGGTTCAAGAGGTTAACAGTTATTGGAGCATGTGAGTGTGCCAACACTTGTTATGACAAGATTAAGAGGTCTGCAGATGCTTACAGAAACCACTCGTTGGCGCCTCAGATTTTTGCTATTTAGCTGCTACCCACAAGCAGACAAAATCTTACGCAAGAGAAGGTGAAGCAGTTCAAGTGTGGTCCAGTGAGGAGAAATCCACAGCCTGCCAGACTGTTTGGCCTGCACAGACTGGCAGGTTTTCACCCAGACCAGGACCATTCTCTTGAACAGTCCATCACAGTAGTGACTCCATATGCATCCAATATTGTGAGAGTATGCTAACAAAGACTGTTAAGCGTTGCTCAAACAACAAACCACAGCAATTAGCAATCCAGGCTAAGCACAGAGCCTTCACTTTTTGGCACAGAGTGGAGGAGAGAGCCTCGCAAACAGTATTGAAGAGGGAGATAGCCTAGGCCAAAGGATGCTACAAGGAACAAGTGGAGGCCAACATGAGGCAGGCCTGGCAAGGCCTCTCTGTCTTCACAGGGAAAGCCCCAGCTAAGAGATCCACAGAATGGAAGGAAGGAGAGGAGGGAGCATTTGTCACCGACCTTTTAATTTGACTGTTCTAGGCTAGGCCTACTAGTTTTGCTGTCGCCTTTCCCATTTCTAGAGGGATTATGTTATGCTAGTGCTTATGCTAGCACTTATGTGAGTGCTTATGCTTTTTCCTGTTAAAGTAGCGTAACATGATTGTTCTATTTCACACTTTCATATTTTTGTTATGCTACAAAATGCCTGTTTTTCAAATAGTATTAAGTAATACAACATGCATTTTATATTCTGTAGATAGATAGACCTTTATTCTTTCTATTTCAGGGAAATTCAGGTTCAATGAAAAATCTGCGATCTCTCAGGTAGTCATTTTGATATAGATTAAAAACGATCAATTTATGAAATTTAATTTTAACTTCAAGAATGTAAATATTTGGGCACATTTTTACACTGTCAGAGTTAAATTAACACATTTTACTGTGAAGGAATGCATGAGCTGGTATAGGTACCCAGACCCGTTGTATCCCTCACTTCTAAAACTGTACAAGCATTCCGTGTGCAAAACCCAACCATCGCAGCTCCGACCATGGTGAGCTGTGTGCGTGTGACAGACAGAACCATACATTTGCTGCGTGGCAGTGAGGCCTTGCGGGCATAGAGTGCAGCACTGATTAAAGACATGTATTAATCTCCAAAGAGTACAATCTATGAGGTTCAGTTCCTATTAACAATGAACCGGATGTCAGACTTAAGCAAGTCATTATTGTGCACAGGGTAGTGTGGTCCCAATGTGTGTAAATATCTTGCCCTAGATTCAGAGGAGGGATGAAACAATTGCCTTGTTTCTGTACGTGAGAAGGAGGAAGCGAGGGAATGAGAGAGAGAGCGAGAGTGTGTGAGTGTTTATTTGAGAGGAGACTCTAAAAGAAGTGTCCCAGATTTCAAAGGACCTGTGTGTGTGTGTGTGTGTGTGTGTGTGTGTGTGTGTGTGTGTGTGTGTGTGTGTGTGTGTGTGTGTGTGTGTGTGTGTGTGTGTGTGTGTGTGTGTGTGTGTGTGTGTGTGTGTGTGTGTGTGTGTGTGTGTGTGTGTGTGCGCACGCTGACACGGATGTGCGACAGTATGTCTCTGGGTACACTAGTGTGTTTGAGTGCATACACATGAGTGCACACACAAGCAAGTGTGTGTGTGTGCATATACAGTAGTATCCATGTTTCTGTCTTGTGTGAGTGAATCAAGCATCAATGTGCTTGTAGTATGAGTGTACTTGTATGATTGTGTTTATCATGTTCAATACCTCTGTCTGTGTCACCTCTGCTCAATAAATGACCTTGTGACCTCGTAAATACCTTGTAATTTTGCTACTTTCTGCTGATTGATTTAAACCATGAATATTTACGTGGCGGTTGAATGAGGTTTAGGGGTCCCATGGTATCCAAATGGCCCCGTTGTATCATTTCAAATCAGGTGTGCGTCACTTAAAAGCAGTGGTTCTCAAAGTGATGTCCAGGGACCCCCAGGTTTCTAGGGGGGTAGTGAGCTTGTAGTGCTGCTATTTTTGAAACTATTGGAAAAATCTTGAAGAATTGTGAAAAATTGTTAAACTTTATAACAACACAAGCATTCTCTTATGGGGGTCCCTGGCCCAACATCCTTTCAGATGGAAATGAAAATGTTTGAGAACTACTGCTACTGCTTAATGAAAACATCCATCCCTCTCTAAACACCTTCAAATGCATTTTTGGAGATACACACAAGGAAGTAGCGCAATATCCTGCAATGGCAGCACTTGTTCATCTTTAAGGAGGAGAAAGACGGGCGGTAGAAGGAAGGATGGGCCAAGGTCGAGCAGAGCTGTAAGGTCTACCCGGCCCAGCACTGAGCAGCCACAAGCTATATTTACCACCTAGCATAGGGTTACACTGCATCCCGAGACCAGTGCTTCAGTACCACCCATCTATCTACACGTTGCTGCAGCATGCCAACCGAGCACCTGCTGATACTGTATATCTATCTGCCCCGGATCTGCGCTCGCTGTGCGTACACACAGAACAATTTATTCTGGGGACACTGATGCTTATCAGCTACTGTACCTCTGAGTACTGATCTAGGACTGATCTATGATCTGAAGAACATTGTGATTTTAGGTCAGGGAGGCCTTTGATAAAATTCAGCCAAGGCATTGTACACTCAGAGGATGCAATGGCCAACAGCTACCACTAGAAGCAGTACTGTACAAGCAAGAGAGCGGGTGTGTGCGTCCGTGCGTGCGTCCGTCCGTGCGTGCGTGCGTGCGTGCGAGCGAGTGATGAAATATGTCAGAGAAGGTTCAGATGTCAGAATGATTATGAATGGGCTGGACAGGCGATTGTGAAAAAAGTCACCCCAGAATCCTTGCTGTTGTGTTGTTTAATCTGCAGCTGGCGATAGATCTGTTCCGATTTGAACGCATTCACTTGTTTCTATCTCATTATAGGCCCAGTGTATCTGCGTGCATGCCTTGTGCCGTGTGTGTGTGTGTGTGTGTGTGTGTGTGTGTGTGTGTGTGTGTGTGTGTGTGTGTGTGTGTGTGTGTGTGTGTGTGTGTGTGTGTGTGTGTGTGTGTGTGTGTGTGTGTGTGTGTGTGTGTGTGTGTGTGTGTGCATGTGTGTAATACTTGTAGGCTTGTGTAGGTGTGATTGTATGTTTTCTTTGTATCCAAAGGAAACATTTGTGCATCCTTGTCAGTCACCGTACACATTCTGACTCTGCCTTTCTGTTTATAAATACCAAAAGATGTCCTGGACTAGATAGACACAAGACAGACATGCAGATTACTTATCTAAACACCACTAACACTATCAAGCCATTCATTGAGCTCATCAAATAGCTTCAAAAGAGATGACTTCTGAAATGTGGACACATTTGATTGGAGATGATACATGATACATCCCTTAGGCTTTGTTGAGATTGCAGGAAAATCTGATTTGTGTCTTAAATCTACTCTTTAGTATTGACTGTCCACACTATTATTTGCAAGTGATTAGATCAGATTTGTGTATTCAGACATCGTCCAACTATCTGCATTGGTTGCTGTGGTAACAATATAACAACGTAGGCTACAGAATCTTTCACTTGTACTCTGTTTTACGATGGTGTCACTCGCCAAAAATAGCAGATCTGCAATCTTCTGCGAGCGACACCGTCGTACGACAAAGTATAGAGCAGGCACAGACACAACTGCCCGTGTTCGTGGGTGTGAAGCTGGTAGTGGATTGTGTTCTTTGTCACTGCAGTAGTCACTCCTTTTGGCTGGTCAGGGAACCTGTTCTGCTTCTGCAGGGTGATGATCTGGGGGAGATAGCGTTACGCTCTGCTGGTGAAACTCCTCACTGTCAGGGGAGAAGAAGTGGCTGGTTGTCTCTATCTATATATGTTTAGGAGACGCGTGGTTACACCCTCCCTATACAGTACCGGCAGTGACAGCATTGGCAGCATTCATTCTCCCTGGAGGACGAAGTCGATTGATCTCGGTGACGCCATGACTTCCTCTAGCGTCACCCATAGGTGACAAAAGGTATCTCAAAATGTAACGGGCAGATAACTATGAAACCTGCCGAACATATTCACACTCCTCTGAGGATGAAACCTGACCATTTGGCCTGACTTTGCTGTTGTGCCAAAATGGCAACACTGCCCACAAGGTGTCCCATAAGTCATTACCTTAACAGGCACACTCTACTGATTTTGGTAACCTCATCAACCCTTTGGAAACCCTTCAAAATGAAGGGCTGGGAAAGTTTTACACACATACAGTATACATACATATGTTAAATACAATGAATACTATTAGACAAAAATACTGGTTTTGTATGTGATACAGTTATCACCCACTGTCTCTCATATTATGACATTTACATCATCTGCACATTTTTACTTGGTTTCTTTCCATAATTTACAGTTGCAGACAGTTGTTGGTACTGTACAGCAAACGTATTAAAGTGTTAAATGAACACTGAGGATTTTCCTGTGTGGAATGTAGCCATGTCACCAGACCTGAGAAGTCATTCAGCCAATGGCCCATCTGAGAGATGCCCTGTCACTGAGACCCACACCAATCAAAGCCCTTCTGTCAGCCTGTGCCCCATTCATCAGCCAATCCATCATCTTCGTTAGTGAGGCCAGCGATTCGAGAAGCCCTGGCAAGCAGTGAGAAGTATAACCGCTGTAAATCTAACGGAAGAAATTATTCAGCCCCCAGGTTCATGTGGCAGGTGGTCTGATGACTGATGTTGCCGTGGTGATTACACTGTGACACCATACTGTACGTGCACGGGAGCTCAAGTATGGCAGAGGTGCTGTGTTTCTCAAACAATGGTTCGAGACCCAGTTTTGGTTAGAGTTTTGTGAACCAGTTTTTATGGGTCCCGAGTAAATAAGTGCTTTGTTTTTTGTTTTTGTAAAAACTAATAAATACATAAATCCACACATTTTCACCAAACATTGCATTGCTTGCAACGCATTGTGGGCTTGTTCTTAGCTATAGATCAGCTATTTTAGCAATTTTTTGAGACAGAGTTGCAATGAACCTTAAATTGGCATTCAGGATTTGCACTGCACACCAAGATTCAAAGACTTCTCTCGATGGTGAGCCAGTTTTCGGACATCAGCAAAAAAAAGGGGGAAAGGCACGTCAGAAAACAGTGACAAAATATGAAATTTGAATCTTATTATTGACAGGGTTTCACTGCTCAAGATTCACACTTAAAATCATCTGTTTTGTCGATTTGCCAAGTCTTTGTTGGTCACAGTGGAGGTCGGCTAGATCAGTGTAAAATCCTGATTTGGTTACATTTGTACACCCCCAGAGTGGATTTTATTTCTATTGTACCAGATGAGATCCATGTACAGATGTTATTTAATCCATTGTAATTGTATACACCTGCACACTACATCACAACGGCAAACAAAACTGTGTGTGTGTGTCTGCGTGTGGGTGTCACACACATCTTTACCAAATGCACCTTTATACCCTACCTTGCATAATGCATATCTGACAGAAAAGTTAATTGCAATAGGAAAACATGACTAGAAATTCCCTGTTGCTCTGTGTTAGACTATACCCTTTAATCAGACCATTATGTGTTGATGTATTCGCACAGCTGGTATATATTCCCACCTCGTGTTTGTATCACTGGCTGTCTGTAATGAGACCTGTTCTTCACTACAGTAGCTACCAGCTATACTAACACATTGGCTCATTAACAGGGAGAGAGAGAGGCGGAGAGAGAAAAAGCCAAGGCATGGTGGCACATGTGCGCTTGCTTGCATGCACGCGCGGAGTGCGCACGCACACACAGTCTGGTGTTATGTAATGTAGAATGAGAGCTCCGCAAGGTCTGCCTGTATCATGTGACCACTAATAGAGGAGTCCACTAATGTGCCGAAGCAGCCACCATTGGGCGAGCCCCTTGCCCCCATCATTTTCCTGCTGTAGAATTTACTGCATGTATGTGGCGTGGATGTCTCTGACCTGTAAGTGGTGCATGTTGAGCATGTCTGGTGCTGGTCTTTCGTTCCTCAAACATGGCAGGGGATAATGTACTGTCGGGAGGTCATTATTGGCAAATAAACCCCAACAGGGAGACGCATGACCGATGCCGAGAGTACGTCCTGTTTCTTCCTGGAGGGGGTCATTACGCAGCTTATGAACAAAGTCAATAATTTGACATGCAATACGGATTTATTACTAGAGCATACAAGCTTCACAATCCAAGAGCCAAAGAAACAGCTGCTGTGTTGACCACTAATTTCAGTTTCAAGTAGTTAAACCACTGGAACAGACAAAGTATCACATCTAACAAGAACACCTGCCAAGAACAGCAGCTATTCTTCAGCTCTATTACTTCACATACGGTACTGTATAGAGCCCAACTGATTTTGGCAAAAAGTTGCAAAATCTGCTAATGAATTTGAAAGATGTGATTACTTTCATTATAGAAGTTTTCACACATTTAAAAAGGAAATTCTAAGACTTTATTGAGCGTTTATACGTTGTGAGCTTGTAGATCTGCTATATTTGAAAATGTTTGAATAGGGATTAATTATAAAATCGGGACACAACGGCTACAACATCGGCTACAACTGCCGATACCAATGTCATCAAAAAAGTGAAATAATAACCAATATATTGGCCAGAGCGATATATCGTTGCAACGCAATGCATTTGTAACTTATGTTTTATTTATAGAGCACCTTTCACTGACACAACAGTCACAAAGTGCTTCACGGGTTTAAAAACAAAAGCATTTCAATAAAAAAGTCAATTTCTTTTCGCCAAATGTTTGCCCCAGAATAGGGACACTAGGGTTCATCTGGTTAAGGATTTCCACACATCTCCTAGCAGCGTATAGGCTAGGTGTAATGCGAGCAATCATGTGTAGTGTACTGTATGTCATTATGCCTGCTGTAGTGCATTAACAGCAAGCCTAAAGATACAGGCCAGCAATTCCCTTTACATCCTCAGTACAAAAGGAACCTCCGTCCCCTGCCATCTCTACTATGAGGCACTGAATTGGAAAATCCACACGGCACTCATATAAATTCTTCATTGCCAATTCAATTTTTAACTGCAGATCTGAGAATAAAGTAGAGCAACTGTTTAGTTTTTTTTTCTTTCCTCCATGCCCCCTGCCTCTCTCCATCATCAGCTATCTCTCTCTATCTCTTCCTCCCTTTTCATACTCATTCACCCTCCCACTTTAAAGTCACCTCAGCTATTGTCCGGTGTGAATGCTTGATGTGTTGTTTTTGTTTGTTGTGTCAATTATGCTTCGTCCTGTCGGGGCAGCCTGGATAGTGGTCACACGCCAGCCAGTAGGGCTGGGCAATTTATCAATATATCAATATAGTGATATTGTGAGACTACATATCGTCTGGGATCTTGAAATCGTAATGTTGTGACATGGCATAAGACTTTTGCCATGATGTCTTATCCTGGTTTTAATCACTTTTAATCCATTTTCTCCCTCCAAAAAATGGCATAAAGCTCACGATGCATCATGACATTGCTTTTTTTTGCGATTTTAGAATATAAAAAAGAAAGTCACAATATGATATTAACATCACAATATCAATATGGTGGTACAGTATTTGATCAAAGATATGGGATATTTGACTGTGTCCATATTGCCCAGCCCTACTGTACATGAACACTTTTCCATTAACAATGAGGATTTTACTGTGCAGCACCAACAGTCTGCAGCTGTCAGGTAAAAATAGCATGTGAAAAGAAACCAAGTGAAAAACCATGCAGATGAAGTAAACCTCCGCCTTTTATTGGGAGAGAACAAGGGGCCCTTCATGTTCACAGGACTTTATGTAACCACCTGTCAATATGAGAGTGGGTGATAACTGTATCACATACAAAACCAGTCTTTTTGTATTATCTATTGTATTTACAGTAACATACTATATATTAATGTCATAACCTACTGTATGCTTGCCATATTTTATTAATTCAAAAATAGCAGAAATAGCAACTCTTCACGCTCACAAGGCTACAAGCTCACAATGTAGGTTGGCTATTTTGGACATTTTAGAACATGTTTGACAGATCAAAAAGGAAATTATTAGTTATCGCCACAATACGATATTATCGTCACAATATCAATATTGGTATTTGGTCCGAAATATTGTGACATTCGATTTTGTCCATGTCGCCTATAGCCCTACGAGCCAGAATACGAGTCTTATTCCTCCAGTTCCACCCTGCAGCAGCGCAGCTCCTCTGCGGTCATGAGACCAGCAGTGTCCCTCTTGATCTGGTCTACGTAGGTCAGCCTCCTCCCCTTTGAGGAAGTGCTCCTCTTGTGCTGGTGTGTGTGTGTGTGTGTGGTGCACACACACACACACACACACACACACACACACACACACACACACACACACACACACACACACACACACACACACATGTGCGTGTGTGAGTGTATCAAGAATACCCAAGAAATTAGGGGTTTATTTGTCACTCCCTCATACAGGTATAAGCAGCAAAATATAGGTACAAGCAGCACAACAAACGTGTGTGTGTGTGTGTGTGTGTGTGTGTGTGTGTGTGCGTGTGTGTGTGTGTGTGTGTGTGTGTGTTTGTTGACTGCTAAGCATGCAGCAGCACGTGCATCTCACCATTCCATGTACTGACTGTGTTAATTTCCTGGTTGGTGTGCACATTCTGCCTCATTAACTTGTCATTGACATTTCCTCAGTGTAGAAGTGCACATTACCTGACTACCCCCCCCCCCCCCCCCACCTTATTCTGCTTGACTGACCCCGCCCACCCCAACCCCCCAACCATAACCCTCCCACCCCACCTTCCAATAACGATACTGACCATGGCCCACTGAACCCGCTTAATTGAACGTAATGATTACCTAATTTCCTGCGTGTTTGGTAAACTCCAAAACCTTACATATTTTCATTGACTGAGCTATTTACCCTCCCAATTTTTCCATGGGAAATAGTGTGTAGGGCTGCAACTATCGATCATCGCATCTCGACACGTTGTGAGCTTGTAGATCTGCTATTTTCTCTACTACTACTACTTTGAAAATGTATTATTCTACTTTAGTAACTGTTGCATCCCTAGAGAGAGAGAGTGTGTGTGTGTGTGTGTGTGTGTGTGTGTGTGTGTGTGTGTGTGTGTGTGTGTGTGTGTGTGTGTGTGTGTGTGTGTGTGTGTGTGTGTGTGTGTGTGTGTGTGTGTGTGTGTGTGTGTGTGTGTGTTTATCTATATTTCCTTCACCTTGGGATGTCACTCTGCTTAATCACCCAGCCTCATGTCATTTGAGAAAATTAACACCATAGGCCCCTGTCACCAATTTGAAGGACAGCATGCTCCTACTGTGTGTACTCGCTGGCAGCAACCATTCATTTTCTGTGGTGAGGGAATTATCGCCCAGTGTTCATCACATTCTCCTCTTTTTCTCATTTGATGCCATAATGACTGCACAGCTGAATTTTAGATTGTGTCATCCGTCAGCAGTCAGTCACTTAACCAGTATTGCTAGAAGTTCCACTTTTTGCTGCAATGCCATTACTGAAACTGCTGGTGTTTGACTGTGGTCAAATGGGCCTTGGCGGGTGCTTCATTACTTCAGCCACTGCGTGGGCTAAGACTGCAAACCACTCTGCTGAATAGGCCTTGGTTATCCATCCTGCAGCTAGATAGATTCTTTAGTCCTTACGGCAATTACTTTTGCACCATGCAGCCATCAGGACACAGAAAACACAGAGAGACAGTCAATACATGTTGCACAGTACACATCCATTACAAAAAGCAGGCGACTAGAAAACTATCATGGATAAGCAGCTCATCATTTATGTGCAGAACAGATGTTTTTTTCAGAAGTTGGGACAAAATTATCTGAGCCAGCTAGCATGCAGTTAAATTGGCAAAATGGTGTTATTTCAACTTAAGAGATGAGTTAAGTAAACATACACAGCAACATCTGGAGTGAATGGATGGTTGAAGCCCTAGTGACTAGGCAGCCCAAACTAGTCATTGTCAACCGTGTTTGCTAGCCATCTGAGCGCAGTTAGCGGCTGTACGAGACACTCCGTCACTCACTTTGTGATTTGCCAGAAGGACAAATTTATTCACTTGTGACTCCATCCGCCTTCGCTTAGGCAGTCATAGGCTACCTACACACACACACACACGCATGCATGCATATACAGTATACTACTACAGTGTACGTGTGTACACACACACAAGCTGTGATTTACATGTAAAAAATGCTTTATCATACATAATGAACCAGGAAGTCTGACTTGGCTGTTTTTGAGACGGTGTGGCACAGTGAGAGGTGATGACAGGGAGTGTGTTGCACAGTGGGGGGGGTGGGGGGTGTGTGACTGGGTGTGCGTTCTGCTAGCTTTGACATCGAGGGAGCCCAGTGGAGGGCAAGGTGAAAGGAAGATCATATGCATGCATCAGTGTATGCACGAGTACACAGTACTGTACACACACACACACACACACACACACACACACACACACACACACACACACACACACACACACACACACACACACACACACACACACACACACACACACACACACACACACACACACACACACACAGACACGCACACTACTGTATATGGCTGTCTTTCTCTTCTTTCTTTCACGCATATACTGGAGTGCACTCACAGTCAATGATATTGAAGCGTTCGTGGTTAGAAAATAGACTCCAAAAATGACAGTTTGGCCTTCAGCCCTTCCACATAAGGCGGGACTTACTTCAGTCCAAAGATGGGGTAAATTGGCAGAAAGCAGGAGACTTAAACCCTGACAAAATATTTATAATGTGCGGACAGATTAGCTCTGCTTCGCTTTTCTTGTGATATCTTTTCTGCTGTATTCTCTTCTCTGTCACTTTGTCATTCATCTACTGTATAACGTCAGTACTATGACATCAGTCATCAGTCCATATCTATGCAAAAACTGAGACAGACAGGTTACAAAAACCAAAAAGACAGAGAGGCAGTATGTTCTTAATATGATGGTCCTCCTCTGCCTTAGGTAGGCGTTACATTTTCAACATGTCTGATGCTTTGCTTCGCTAGTGTGTGGACCAGTTACACAACATCCTTGGGCCGGAGGCATCTGAAGACATTGCCCAATATATTTGATCTATTGATAATGCTGATTAGATTGTGGAGTATGTGGGAGAACTTCTCCAGGGAACTGATGGGAAAAATAGGGAATTTATAGATGAGCTCCTGAATCGATTGCAGAGAACTCAAGGCTGCAGATAACCAAGGCCTTTTCCTGTCTAGAGAGTCTAGGCATGGACCAGATTCTTTTGACACTACCAAGGACTCCCAGAAGTCGAAGCGCAAGCGCACAAGGTTATGTCATTAAACCAAGCAGAACCTGAGCTAGAAGTAATCAAAAAACGCCATTGACCTGAAGAAGGCCCAAGAAACGAATACTTCCTCTTCAGCGAAGAAGACTTTTATTTTTGTCAATCCTTATGCTAAAGAGGGACAGGACAAGCTGGCTATAATACTGCCTGGACGCCACTTCTGTGATTGTCTGGCCCAGAAGCAGAGTCTCGTCAATAATTGCCTCAGTTGTGGTCGCATCGTGTGTGAACATGAAGGCTCTGGCCCCTGCCTATTTTGCGGAAGCCTGGTTTGCACCAAAGAGGAGCAAGAGATCCTGCAGCGAGACTCTAATAAAAGCCAGAAACTGCGAAAGAAGCTGATGGGAGAATGCTCATAATAGAGATTATCTCTCACACCAAGAGGCAAGACAAACTGCTAGAATGTGACAAGAATAGTGACATAGAGTACTCAGGTCCTGGATGATGAGTCAGACTACTTTGGCACTGATTCCAATAAATCCAATCAATGGTTGTCGCCCTGTGAGCGTGAAACTCTGAGAGACTGGAGAAGCTCAACATCATTTTAGGACATTTTGCCTGACTCTATGGGCAGAGAGTTGGTTGAGATCATTAGGCAATTCCCATCAAACAAATCTGATTTGAGGTTACTGTAAAGTATGGGTTATGGCCCGCTAAGATACTGTACATTGTGATTATTATTTAAGGCTATAATAGAATATTATTATTTAAGGCTATAATAGAAGGAATCTTTTTATGTCAAGGACCCCCAAATTAATAAGTGTTAGGTCGCAGACCCCCATCTGAAAATGTTTTGTTCCGGGGACCCCCATACAAAATTTGTGACGACCTTCCCCCATCCTGCCCATTTTGTTCTTGTTGGGTCCCTGTCTGTGTTGCGGGATTGGCAGGGTTGGAGCTAGGGAGGATCATCGGGGAGAATGGGGCACACCTAGGCTATAAATATGTATCTGCCTTCATGAATTCTCCTTCACTGCAGGTTATGGTTTATACTTTACAGCAATAATGTTGCACACTCATTTAGCGTAGCATTAGTTCATGTAGGCACAGAAGGCAGGAGGTTACATGCTAGCTCTCTCTCCCCGGACCCCCCCCCCCCCCCCCCCCATTCATTCTAACAAGTTAATTCATACATATTCCCACAAGTCAGTATGTCTCTCCACGTTCAACCTCTCTTCATTCTCATTCGCTACAAGCTATCTGACACACGCCCTCATTCCCTCACTGCAACTCTGGCGGTCCTTTTAAGCAGCTCTCTGTATTCATTCTTAGCTGTCTCAGCTGGTCTTACAGCTGTCAGTGTCCAATTTCCTCCACCTCCCCGGCCTCCTCCCTGTGGCATTTCATTTAATTTTGTTAATGGGATGATCCTGTGTATTGTACTGTGGTTCTATGGATTGTACTATGATATGTGGTAGTTTAAATGAAGGTTCAATGTTATGTTCATGTAATAACTGTATCTTATGCTCTGCTCTGGGGGGGGTTGTGATCTCAGATTCTGTGTCATGCTTGCGCAGGTATTCTGTAATATCACATGTGCAGAGTCATGAGCTGAAGTGTCTAAATTAACTTCAGTTGTGTTGTCTCTATTCAGTATCTGTTGTTAGCGAGTACTGTTTGATGTCAGAGTACTTAGTGCAGTAGCAGTTATCAGAGTACTTGGAGGTCAGTCTACGATGTCATAATGATGAGTCACTCCATATAGTATAGAGTTTTACTCGCTACTGATTGGGTGCAGGTTCTCTCAAAGGGATGTGGTGATGCTAAGAACGTCACATGTTCACGAGCGGTTGACGAGGCTTAGAGACCTCCGTCAGGGTGCGGTGGCTCTGATGTGATTGAATACGTGTGTGTGTGTGTGTGTGTGTGTGTGTGTGTGTGTGTGTGTGTGTGTGTGTGTGTGTGTGTGTGTGTGTGTGTGTGTGTGTGTGTGTGTGTGTGTGTGTGTGTGTGTGTACGTACTGTCTTGTGGTAGCCCGAATATGAGGTGTACATATCACCATGTCACGGATTGGAAAAACATTTGGAAATTGAGTTCCTTGACCCTACTGGCAGCACACACACAAAGTTTGACACTGATCGACACTTGTAATTTGTGAGATTAGCTACACACACACACACACACACACACACACACACACACACACACACACACACACACACACACACACACACACACACGCACAGGGCTGAAGACATAACCGCCTTATAGGTCTGGGTGGAGATAACACTTCCATAAGGCAACCCCCTCTACAGGTGGCGCCCGAGATTGCCTATGCTTATAAATGCCCTTGTCCAAGAGGGAGATTATATAGTCGGGGGTAACAAATGGATTTGTGCACAGGCCTAGGTTAAAAGGGTTGCTGCAGCTTGGAGGTGCAGTTCTAGTGGTTCACTGGCCAACACGTAACCTGCTTTCTTGCTATGCAACCACTGTCACCGGTGCTGATTCTAGTCAGGCCCCCAGGGGTTGGTATGGTTTGTTAACTGTTGCAGTTGCGTACGTGTATACTATGCACTTCCACTAGCACACGAACGCTACATCTTCCCTTGAAGGATTACTATTTAGTTTAACTTGACCCATGTGAAAGCCCAAATGGCCACCAGCACAAAACGGGTAATCCTTTTCATCGTTACTAGGCAGAAATTGGTTGGCACTAACAGCCAAGCTTCCATATCATTGTTTAGCTACTGTCATTCCAATGTTCCTATTGTAACTCTTGTCTTGTTTTGACAATCATTACAGCTACGTGCACTTATATACTGTTATGTACAGTTTCCAACTCATGTCCTGTCGCGAGAAGTGTGCGTAGCACGTGCATGTGCATTCGTGATTCTCAGTGCCATTATCATCATGTTAATGTCCTCTTTGACCCCGGGGTGTTTGGGTGTTTTCACCACCATGTTAATGAGTTTGGCTCATGTAGTATCTCTGTCTCTCTCTCTCCCTCTCTGTACTATGGTGACTCATTTCCGTAATCCCCGCTTTATGCAGAGATGTGTTCCAATCCCTCGAGGGAGACACCGCTTGCCGCAGCCTCAAATTGACATAAAGTGGCATTAACTCCTATTGGACCTTCAGCCTGCGGTCAAACCCTGACATCAGCACTTTATCCCTGTGATGAATGTCTCTTCCTGGGTTAAAACACCCTCCATGAATGCCGTGGAGGGGCAGAATGCTGAATCATAAGGAGCTGGCCTTATTGACATGCCTCAGGGAGTGGTCAATCTCATTAAGTCCAGCAGAGTGACGGAGATGATTCGCGGTGCTGGGTAATACCATAATAATGCTGTTAGGCTGATGTTGATCGTTATCTGCCATATGGTCCATGTATCATCATTGTGGTTGCATTTCTATATCTTCTGTAGACACTTTTGATTTCATCTTTTCAAATTATATTTTTTGAATAAACAAAGAGAGGGATATTTTCTGATAAGTGGAAACAGATGGGCTACGTCGTTAAACCTCATTCCTTTCTATGCAAGAAAGTCCTCCGTTTGTTAATACATTGTTACTGGTCTCCTTGTTCTGTTTATAACCTCCACAAGGCTGAAGGCAACGGGGGGATTATGTTTTTGTTTTTATTTTCATCATAATTGATGCTGGAAGAATTGACTGGGAAAAGACAAAGTAGAAAAAGCAGTCAAAATTTCAAATCAATGGAGGACAAAGTACAGTACTTAATTTCTTTTTATTGGCACACGCCAATAAACGAACGCTTACGTGCTTCGACTATGAGCCTGCAAGCGTTCGTTTAATGGTGTGTGGCAATAAAAAAAAGTGGAAATGTGAGTACTTTGTCCTCCATTGATTTGAAATTGTGGATGTGCTACCTTTTGGGGATTTTTTCAATTCCTACTTTTTATATGTATACTGGATTTGGGGTCTAGCACTCCACTGAGAAAACCCATTGTAACCTCTTTTTCGTATTTAGATAAAGAAGTCCTCTGATCTTGTCCTCTGGGATCATCTTGATCACATCATTGTCCTCTGGGGTCATGGTTTGTCCTCTGTGTCGTTCCCCTCCTCATCCTCAACCCCCCCCGCCCCCCACCCCCACTTCCTTTATCTCCCGGCGTGGTGCTGAGCTGCATCCCACTGAGTGATCAGTGACAACCTGCTGGTACCAACACAGGCGAGAACAGTGTGACCCACTGAAAGCATGCATGACAGGAACATGGACGTGCACAGCACCCCTCTACACACACACACACACAGTGGTGGAAAAAGTTCTCCCATTTTTTACTTAAGTTAAAGTATCAATACTGCAATGCAGAAATACTCTGTTACAAGTAAATGTCCGGAATTCTAAATTTACTTGAGTAAAAGTACAAAGGTATTGGTATCAAAATGTACTTAAAGTAACAAAAGTAGAAAGTACTCATTATGCAGAAGTTTTCAAATGTATAAAATGTATACAAATCCTTTGAAAACAGCAGATCTACAAGCTCACAATGCGTCGCATTTTTCAAATGGCCGAAATCTATATAGTGCTGAAGTGGTTAATTTATGTTTTGTAATAATAATCCAAATCTACAAAGTAACTTGTAACAAAAGTTTTCAAATAATTGTTGTGGAGTAAAA
Source organism: Gymnoscopelus microlampas (assembly GCF_963454915.1). NCBI lineage: Eukaryota > Metazoa > Chordata > Actinopteri > Myctophiformes > Myctophidae > Gymnoscopelus > Gymnoscopelus microlampas. Next base: position 34,274,195 of record NC_139958.1, read on the forward strand.
GTACAATATTTGAGATGTATTCTGAGATGTACAGTAGTGGAGTTGAAGTGAAAGTAAAGAAAATTGAAAAAACAAAAATTGTTGCCACATACTGTATGCAGGACATTGAGTGAACCAAAATGAGCACTCCCAAGCTAATTCCGGTGGGAATCGCTTATACGCCTTCTGCCGCCCTCTGTTTCTCCCCCTCTTGCTATCTCTCCTCTCTATCTCTTCACACCCTGCCCTGGTTGAGGATTATCTCTCACTTTTCTGTGATCCTTTCTCAGGAAGAGGTGTGTACCTTGTGTCCCTTGTTTGTGAAGCTGTGAACAAGGCTATTCCTCATCTCGACCTTGGCTGAAAAAGGCTCCCCAAAGGGTCCATTTGGTCCCATTTGCACACTCAAGAGATAAACACTCAGGATTTCACAGTGAAGTGTATAGGGGTGGGTAGGAAGGGGTGAGATGATGACACATCATCGTTGGGTGTGCTGTAGTGCACTCCATCCTGCAGTGCAGAACATATGTCATGTTCTGTACCCGCCTGTTGACAGCATGGCCTGAGATGATGTAGAATGAACGTGCACTGATCATTGGTGTGATACAGTATGTGTGCACGACTCGTGACTTGTGCAAGTACACGTGTGTGTATGTGTAGTATGTGTCGGGGTGGGTTTTGCATGCATGTGTTCATCCTTGGACATACCGTGTGCGTGTGCGTGTGCGTGTGTGTGTGTGTGTGTCTTTGTCTGCAGAGATTGACGTTAAGGCTGAGATCTTTGGGCATGGGGTACAGTATGTGTCCATTTAAAACCAAGCCCCTGTTCCCCCTGTTCTATGTGTGTGACTCACTGTTGCGCGTCCACACATTTGTGTACTCTTGTGTGTGTGTGTGTGTGTGTGTGTGTGTGTGTGTGTGTGTGTGTGTGCATGCATTTGCGCATGTGTGCATTGTAGATCGTGCATCTGTCAACTCTAGCACACTCTGCAGTCCTGATTCCTGACAGGGTTGGTTTGGTCGTCAGTCAGTCAACATCAGTATGATGCAACACAGCTCTCTCTCTCTCTCTCTCTCTCTCTCTCTCTCTCTCTCTCTCTCTCTCTCTCTCTCTCCCTTGCTCTCTCTCTCTCTCTCTCTCTCTCTCTCTGTACATGTAACCAAATGGACCCGGAAGGGTCACTGAGGATGTTGGTGCGTACTGTCTGACCGTGACCTCACCTCACCAACAGTCGTAGGCTTGCCCTGACTGCAGTGTCTTGTTGACTTCCTTGTTGGTTTGCGTTGTCACGTAGGTTCTGCTGCAAAATCCAAGGTGTGGATTTTATCATTCTTACTTCAGAGTTTGATATGTTTTTTTTGTTGGTATTGGTGTTACATAATTATGCAGTCAGACTCGTACTGGAATGCAGCTAATTTATTTCACATTGCTATATAAGACGTTCTCAGTCATGCGTTTCTGTTACTGTGCAAAGTGACTCCTACGGTCTGGGGCAATGCCTGTCAGCAGGGGGTGTTAAACAGGAGTAGAATGGAGGCACTACTACACCCTCCTGGCTGGGGCTTCTCACTGGCAGATGAGCCAGTATAGGCTACCTATACCTATGCCAAGTATACATTGCATACTATATGGAGTTATGCAATATGCACACACTCTCACATACAGAACAAGTCAAATCTACCAGCGATTTGGCAGCTTCAGCATAAGGTGAATGGTTGTACAGTTTGTTTTCTTGTTTGTTGGTGAGATGTGGACCATAATGACATCTGAATTTCCCTTGTGGGATCAATACAGGTCTATCTATCTACTACATTGCTATCTCTTGTCCTATGTTTGCCACTGTGACGGGCTGTATCTATTCTCTCTCTCCTCCTGTCCTACACATTGGTCTAATTGTCTGATTGCTGGTGACTAAAGTGTGTCTGTTTTCCCAGCTGTGTCCAGTTTGGGGCCCGTCAAGGAGATATACAGATACAGATATTCGATATGTGACGAGGGTACACCTCCATGGCTTGGTAGGTCACCGGCTTTGGATGCTGTCAATGCACTGAATGGGACATTATCACGTTTAATCGGGCTATTGATTGGTCTATTGGTAGGTGAGATACTAACATAACCACAGGGCTCAGTAGGTGTTTTGTCGTTATTCTGTGGGTTGATTAAAGTTGGGTCACCCCCAAAACATGATTTACGATTCTGTGCCTTTCGGTACATAACTCGGACGGCACTGAGTCTGCTCAAGCGAACTTCGCAACGTTTGGCATGGCAACTCGCTCGCTTTAGCTCACTCGGTGGAGCCTCTTGTGGCTCAAGTTAGCTTGAGACGGCGCCTCCGACGCAGTCCAAAACTATACTTTATACAAAACACCTACTGAGCCCTGTCGGTAGGTCAGTATCTCTTGATTAGACCAATCAATAGTCTGATTCAATGTGGGTAGGTCAGTATCTCACCTACTTAGACCAATCAATAGTCTGATTAAACGTGATAATGTCCCATTCAGTGCATTGAAGGCATCCGAAATGGGTGGGTAGGTCACCAAATGGGGGCCTGGCCTAGTCCATGGGCTTTATTAGACGTGTGTTTCAATATCCCACCACTGCAGTGCAGGAAGACTAGGGGTGAGTTAGTAAGATTTTGAAAAAATATGGGAACTACGGGTTTAAATAACATTAGGAAGCAAGCCCAAATAAGCAATTACACTTTAAAACAAGCCCAAAGTCACTTATTATAAGCACACATGGCAACGCTGGTAAACAGGAAACTCATTTATATGGGCTCCCCACCCCCCCTACTCCCCTACCTGACCACGCCCATGGTGGGTGTGGTCAGGAATAAGGTGAATAAACGTTGAACTTGAGAAGTTAAAATTGGAGCGTTATAAGTTGGATTTGATGAAGGATGGTAAGTTCCAGAGTGAGTCAGCGACAGTGCCATAAGAGAATTCTGGCCAGTTCACAGTTTGATGTCTCTAGTTACTTGCACTTGATTCCTAATTTTTCAGAGAAGGAGAAGGAAACCTTTTTTGTGTTGGAGAGGCTGGCTAAAAGCAGGAAGTGTAGTGATGCTGAGCAGACACTCCTGGTACAGTGTGTGCTAACTGGGAAGGCTCAGGAGGCCTGCGCTTCTTTGCCTATTAGCAAACAGTGCAAACTATGGTAAAGTAAAGGCTGTTCTTTTAAAGGCATATAAGCTTGTACCAGGGGATTATAGGCAGAAATTCAGGGGTGCAAGGAAACATGAGAGGCAGACTTATGTTGAGTTTGCACTTGAGTTGTCTACTCTCTTTGGTCGGTGGCGGTTATAGCCGATGAGATAAAAACTGTTGACTTGTGTCAACTTCTTTTGTTGGAGCAATGCAAAGAAACACTCCCCGAGCAAGTAACTACATATTTGGATGAGAGGAATCCTAAGGTTTTGACTGAAGCAGCTGTCATAGCCGACGATCTATACCTAACTCACAAAGTACGGGATGCCTATGGATGCAGGGATAGTGATGGTGGTCAACAGGAAAGCTCAGGAAGTGAGGGTGTTCTTTTTGAACCAGAGAGACTGGTGGCAAGTTCGACACAGGTCAGACGTGTAACTATTGCCTTGGTAAAGGCCATTGGAAAGCTGACAGTCCAGTTCTGAGATCAAAACAAAACTCTGAGACCGGCAACTGGCCTGTAAAACCTGTGACCCTCTCTGCTCCTGTACTTTCCAGGTTTTGCCTGGAAAATGCTCATGCGGCAATCAGCACATGCTGTTTGACCAAAGAGGTTGATCCAGGTTATAAGCCGTATGTCACCAGTGGGTTTGTCTCTTTAGCAGGGAGTAATAAAAAAGTTGAGATTTTAATAGACATTGGAGCATTGGATTATTTTATCTTGTCATCAGTTATGCCAGTTTTGTCTGACACCAATACTGGAGGTTTCTGGTTGGCTAGAGGGATGGGCACGACTGTTTTCCCTGTTCCCTTGCATAATGTAGTTATAGATTCAGATCTGGTTAAAGGGGAGGTTGTTTTGGGAGTGCGGCCTGCTTTACCAGTTGATGGGGAGCAGGTAATTCTGGGAAATAATTTGGTTCATGGCAGGGCAGATGGATTACTTCCAGCATTTACCTGCTGTATTAACTCATTTAGTGTCATTAAAAACATCATCTAGTTGCCACAGTGCCAGCGATTCTTTTGTGTTTTCACTCACCTAATATTTTTCTTCCCAGTAATCGACCCACCAATCCTAAAAGATGCACAGGGTCTCATGCACTCGGAGAAAAAAAAATACCTTTATGTTCGAGGCCACCACCCTCCATAGGCTGTTGAAACCAACTGTTCATTTACTTGGTTGACTTGGTTCATTTTTTCATTCTCTTAAATTGCTCAAGGTACCAATAGTTGCTGAGTGGGAATGGTTGGATTGGATGGTGTGACGGGTAAATGGGTGGTTATGGTAACAGACTAAAACTATCTTGACAGTTCTTCGAGTGACACAATATCGGGAATTGTATTTGATTAATGTGAGGATCCTTTCGGCCCTCATCTCTGTGGGAGGGGGTATGAAGGGCCTCTATCTGTCTCCATTCTCTCTCTCTCTCTCTCTCCTCCTATCCTACACATTGAGGTCTGATTGCTGGTGACTAAAGTTTGTCTATTTTACCAGCAGCGTCCAGTTTTGGGCTCGTCTGGGAGATGGGTGCCATCTGAGGAGGGAGTGGCTTTCTGGCCTCCTCCTCTATTTAACCGGCTGCCATTTAATTCTCTCCTTTGTTGCAAGCATTGAGCCATGCATGATCACCACCAACACCATAACCATATTGTATGCATTTTGACCAGTGTGTGAGTTCCCTAAGGCAACGCATTTCAAATCCCCAGCGGCTCAGATGACAAGGCCATTAGCTTTGGTCTATAGATCGTCTAAAAATGGATGAATGACTCATACAGATTCGCCGGATAATGGGGTGATGACCTCGAAAGAGAAGTAATTCAAGAATGTGTTGTCTATGACAGACAGCCTTGCAGAAAAGCTGTGTACAAGTGTTTCTTGTGTATGTGTGTGTGTGCTCGCGCGTGTGTGAGATAGATGCATAAGATTCTGTTAGAAGGTGTGTCGGCAGGTGTTTGTCTGCTTTATTGCAAATTAATTGAGCAGTACAAAAAAATGACTGTTGCGACGACACTGCAGTTATTGATGGTCTGGCATCAAGTGTAGTTTTTCAGCCAACAATTAACTAGATTCAGAAACCAAAGTCGATAACTACTCTAGAGAGATAGATGATTGCACCATCGGGTGGCAATCTGTTGACTAATTGGAGATACAGTACAACCCCCTGCAACGTTCCTTGTCATAGAGACATCCAATCCTTGTATCAGGCATGGACAGTTCTGCACAAACCAGTGGTTCCTTGCCTCTCCTAGTCTGCCCCTATCACTGCATCTCTCTCCCACATCCACACTTGCACCTGACCTCTAAATTCTCCACCGCTGTGGCCCCATAGCTCCTCACTTCCTGTCTGTCATCTTCAGCCCCTCCCATTCTTCCCTCCCCGCCCAATCAGCTCTCTTCTATCGCCCAACCCTCTCTCCCTGTCTGCCCGCACCCCACCCCACCATTGCGCTCCTCTTATTGACTATTCCCCTCAACATTTAACTTTGTTGTCAGACCACAGGTTTAAAAAAAAGTGGGTGAAATTCTTTCCCATCAACCTCCCATCATTTGCCGTTTTCAGGAAGGGGGTAAAGAATAGAGATAGATAGAACACAAGGAAAACTAATATGAGTAGAGTGAATATATAAGGTGCATGGCTAAAAAATGACAATGGGATGAGGCAGTTGAAATAGAAGCAGATATAATAACTGATATATACATAGTTGCATAGATTCCATCTCAGATTCCATCTCCTACTATTCTAATCCCTCTACTTTTCATTTCTTCTCTCTCTCTCGCTTTCCTTGTCTTGCTGTCCTGCTCAATCTCTCTTCTTCACTCTCATTTTCTTTCGCGCATGCTGTCAATGCCCTTGCCTTCTCTCACTCTCCATCTCTCTTTGTCCTCCCATCCTCCCTCATTCCCACCCTCCCGTCATGTGTTGGCCACTCACCCCCTCATGGTGATAGTATATTGTCCCAGAGGGAGTTGGTGGAGTCATTGACTATGCAGCTGAGTGCTTTGTTTTTAGTCGTGCACGCGCGACTCTCAGACACGTCGGCTCCTATCACCTCTATAACCCCCTCCCCCACTCTACCCCTCTCTACCCTCCTCTCTAAAGCATTCAACTTTTTCATAGATTTCAGTCATAGCTTCATAGAATTGTTTGACAGCACTATTGTCCCTCTACAGTCTACATCAAACTACTTTGCCAAAAATAGCCGATCTACAAGCTCACAACGCCTCGCGCTGTGCTTGGAGATCCACTATTTATGTTCTGTTGTATCGTATAACGGTGTCATGCGCCGGAAAAAGACGATCTACAAGCTCACAAGGCGTCGCATCCGTGGCGCCTTGTGAGCTTGTAGATCGGCCATTTAAAATAAAGTGACAAAGTTTAAATCACTTTCTTATTCACCGCAGTAATGGAAACATGAAACCCTTGTAGACACCCTAATTTCTGTCCCCTTTCCACACGATGCTACTGTATAAGACAGCTTCTGATTCGAAGGGAAGAGGAAATAAGCAGACCAAGAGCTCTATGGTGTAAATGTCTCACGTTTGCCCATAAAAATGTATATGTGCGAACCGGAAAAATAATTTACAAGCACAGTAAAGATTACAATTTGCTGGAATCTTTTCAGTTTAGTTTGAAACAATTCAAACATTTTTGGTAGCTGAATCCTATAGTACATAAGTTCTATTATTCTGTATGGACAAATTCACTGCTTAGAGACGCGGGTCAGTTTGTGTGTTCTTGCTGTTGAAGTTGCGCTCTTTCTCTGTGAATCAGTATTCCTTTGGATGTAAATGTTCTGACAGCTTTATTTGGGGTGTGTGTGTGTGTGTGTGTGTGTGTGTGTGTGTGTGTGTGTGTGTGTGTGTGTGTGTGTGTGTGTGTGTGTGTGTGTGTGTGTGTGTGTGTGTGTGTGTGTGTGTGTGTGTGTGTGTACGCGTGCGTGCGTGCGCGTGTAGTCTATTGTTACTTCCTGTATGTCCCTATTTATTTCATCAGTGACATTTTGTGCATTCTTTGCACTTTTCATGAAGTGATCTTCTGTGTTGTCTAAAGTCTGTATTACATAATCTTTTAATATATTTTTGATAATGTTTTGATCACGTAAAAATCCTGCACTAATACACAGTGTATACAGTAACATACAGTAGCATCCTTTTCTCCTTTTTTCTACTTCATATTTGGTTTTCTAATTGCTACTTATTTGATTGTGTTCTTTGATTGGACATAGTGAGTGCCACTTCACAAGTTAACTTGCTCATACTTGACCAATGAGTGATTATTTTTCATTTCAAGGACCCTCAGTTTGATATGCAATAGAATAGAATAGATTTGATATGATTTCTATCTCCGGGACTTCAATCTGCACTGTAAAATCCTCACTCTCATAGTTTCAGAGGACCCCTCAGGGCCCCAGACCCCACGTTGAGAACCAGTGGTGCATGTATGTCCGACCGGGAGGAGACCTGTAGTTCTCAAACTTTTTCATGTCAAGGACCCCCGAAATTATATGTATTTGGCTGACAACATACATTAACCACTTCAGCCCTATACAGTATATATTTCGGCCATATGAGACTTGTAGATCTGCTATTTTCAAAAGATACTTATGAAATGGGACATTCTGCATAATGAGTAGGCTACTTTCTACTTTTGGTACTTTAAGTACATTTTGATACCAACACTTTTGTACTTTTACTCAAGTAAATTTTGAATATTTCTAAATTGCAGTATTGATACTTTTACCTTTAAGTAAAAAAAAATAGTATCCACCACTGACATACATACAGTACATGGGGCATACATGGATTAGGAGGCACGACTTTCCCCACACAATCTGGCAGCTGCGATGACGAGCGACGCTCCAGTGAACAGCTGAGCAGCAGCCAATGAGGTATCCACGTTCATATATCTATGGGCGAGGGAGCTCGGCATAGAGTATCATGTCGGCATGGAGTGATGATGTCACAGGGCCAGCTCTACCCAGCATGCTCCTTGAGTACACTTCTGCAGTGCTCATGAATATTAAAAGGGAGAGAGGGAGAGATGGTGAGGTTGAAAGAAGGGAGAGCAAAGGGAGTGGAGCGGAGGACAGAAGCTGCCTACCTTTGTGAAAACATGAGTCAAGGTCTACAGCACTTCAATCATTCCCATTGTGTCTCCACCATCCTCTCGGAATATCCTGCTTTTCAAAGCAGAAATATCCGCCAATGTACACTCGAGACGCGAGAAGAAGATAAGGTACATTATGGGAAGTCGCAAGGGACATTTACATTGTCAAACATGGAATAGGATTGTCAATCCATGAGGACCTCCATGACATAATTGCTAATAATAATAATAATAATAATAATAATTATTGTTATTATTATAATTATTATATTTATATGTTCCCCGCTCCTTTGGGGTATTTCTTGTCACTGTACATTTGCACATGACACGTGAAATGTGTCCTCTGCATTTAACCCATCCTAACTACAGTATAAGGAGTAGTGGGTGCTATTAACCCATTAAGACCGGGAACACATCTGTGTGGCATTTTTAAATTTCTTTGGCTATTCAAAAATAGCAAATCTTAAAATGACAAATGATGCGTCCCCGGTCTTAAAGGGTTAATACAGTGACTGGAGAGAAGTGACCGGAGAGAAGTGTCCCTGAACAAGTAAGTGTCTTGCTCATGGACACTTTGACACATAGACCGGGGCCGGGGACCTTCTGTTTCACAGACAGCCTCTCTACCCATTCAGCCATGGCGGCCCCGGGTTCATATGAATAATGGGTTGGTTATGGTATCCATAGCAATAAGGATCCATCGCAATAAAGATCATCATACATAAAATGCTGTAAATGGAAGGAATTTTACTGTGGCACCTGCAAAGTTTACGAGGCTTTGAACATGGTAGGGGAGTGTTTATGGCTTATACAATAAATAGAGTCTAGATTAAGTGAAAGGACAGGAAAGATTGAGAAATGATACATATTTTTGCCTGGAAATAGTGTTTTAATTGATGTATGCTTCATATTTAACACACACACACACACACACACACACACACACACACACACACACACACACACACACACACACACACACACAGCACTGTATATACAGTATATAGTGCATAGTGTATGTATAAAAGGTAACTAGTGAGTCTGTGCCCACCAGGGTGCTGCAAACAAGGGAATGACTCATGCACACAAGGTGTGTGTGTGTGTGTGTGTGTGTGTGTGTGTGTGTGTGTGTGTGTGTGTGTGTGTGTGTGTGTGTGTGTGTGTGTGTGTGTGTGTGTGTGTGTGTGTGTGTGTGTGTGTGTGTGGGTGGTGGTGGGGGTGGGTGGGTGGGTGGGTGGGTGGGTGGTGGTGTGTGTGTGTGTGTGTGTGTGTGTGTGGATTTTGTGTGCTGGTGTGCATTTACTTATGCAGTACTTTCATGTATACCCAATCTCCAAGTCCCCAAATTTCTCTGCACTGAAGTACAGTACTGTAGGTGTATGTTTTTATGTGTTCATTATGATTAGACGGAGAGATTGTGCACATGTGGGTGAGCTGGCTGCAGGCAGTTAGACTGCCAGAGATAAAAGTAAGGGAATAAAGTACAGCTTTGATTGTAATGGATTTCAGAGGCAGTGGCCTGACATAAAGTATAAATATTTCAGATGCTCCATTTTAGCACAGGGGCAAGACAACAGGAAGATCCTCATTTTGATGTGTGTCATAATTTTTTCATGGAGGAATTTGGCGCACTGGAAGAAAAAAAAGAATAAGGAATTATATATCACACACACACACACACACACACACACACACACACACACACACACACACACACACACACACACACACACACACACACACACACACACACACGCGCACGCTCTACAAAACTGTGGATATTGCATTCTGGCTATTGATGCCTTCCTCTTCTTCGGAGTCACGTTTGTCCTGGACTGACATGGATTTCTCTGTACTGCATGCGTGGGACTGCGAGAGTGCTTATCCATGGCCACAGGGAATACTCCATTCTGAATGGCCGGAGGATGTGCATTATTTTCAGATAACCGCACATATGTGGTCTCACTGTTGTAAATTAATAAACACCAAATTGCTTTCTTTGCACCCTACTTAAGTGACCGTTTAGCCTGTCGTTTGTTGACTAGGGTTCATGCCATTTACTCTGATTGCACAGTTAAATGCCTAAATTGCATATTGCACTTTATTCACGGTTATTTAAGCAAACATTTAGCCACAAGCTTTCCTTAAAAACACCATGGATTTCAATAGAACTTTAAACCACTTCTTACATACTGTAATACTCACATTTGTTTGTATGTATCTTGCTGTGTATCTTGCTGTGTGAGTGTGTGAACATGCCCCCCCCCCACACCCACGCACACGCGCGCGCGCACACGCACACACGCACACACACAGACTTCTTGTCATCCATCAATATTTGATCAACTCTGAATCTCTGTTGCCTGCTGGAGTTATTGATTTTTCATTCTGCAGCCTGTAACTTCATCTTATCAGCCATGTATGGCCTTGGACTGTTTACCTTGAAAACAATGAGCTCCCTTTTCTAAGAAAAACATATATATATATTTTGATATTATATGCTTTCATTTCTTTGAAGGTTTTAGGATTGTTATTGTTAATGGTCCAGGATTTATTGTCTTAAGGGGAAATGTGTTGTGGACACGTACAGTATGTGCTGTTTAAAATACAATGACAACGTAGTGCATACATACAGAAGGCTACATACAGTACAAATAATAAATACAAATACATTGCAGCACAAATTGCACACTGCCCATTGAAATAAGATTTCAATTTCTCAAGTAATATAAAATCATTATTTGAGACTAGAGTTGACAGTGTTAGCACTGTAGCACTTGTGTTGCCTCCATTTCTAGCAGTATGTTTAGTTGTTCATCATTAGCTAAAATCATCCGTGAAAATCTAAATCTGTCTATTAGTATTAGGAGTAGAGAATCCGATCAAACGGAGACCTGAAATATCAGGTGCTGTCCTGGGACTCCAAAGCCTGTTATCCATTACCTCGTTATCTGCCTCTCTGCCAAGGTGATGTTTTATAATTAGAAACCTCAAGACGAGGAAATTAGAGAACTGCTGAGTGGAAGAAGTGAAGGAACACTGACACCAAATTAACGACAAAAAAAATAGATGTTGCGTTGCCATTGTTAGGAATTGTCTGTTTACTGTCAACGGAAAGTCACCAGATACAGTACACTACCAGTTTTACAGTAAAGTCAGGTTGTCCAGGCATTGTTTTACTGAGCTGTGTGTGTGTGTGCGCGCGTGTTAAGACTGGGAATTTGTAGGTGTGTGTAAATAACCACAGTACGGTGATAGGATCTATACATTACATCGTCGCTGTTGGGTCGAAAGCTTGTATGTCCAAAACAGTTCATTTTTAAAAATATATTTGTTATACATCGAAATTGTGAAAACAACAGATCTACAAGCTATGATACAAAGTAGTGATATGAATTAGGACATTCATTTACGAAAAAACATAAAAAGTTTAAATATGGAGATACAAGGTTTCTGCACGACACCAACAATATGTACATGTAAATGGTAAATAGACATTTATATAGCGTTTTTCTCCAAAGAGCTTTTACAATGTACTTCACAATCACCTACGCATGGTAGTTGGGAAAGTCCCAGAAACAACGCGCTAGCCTGTGATTGGCCAGTAGTCACTTTAAGTGGCAGTTGGGGCAAACGCTCACCCCAAAACATGATTTACAATTCTGTGCCTATCGGTACATAACTCACGCACGGTGACTGGCTCACTTTAGCTCACTTGGCGGTGCCTCTCGTGGCTCAAGTTCGCTTGAGACAGCACGCCTCTATCGCGGTCAAAAAACATACTTTATCGGCGGAAAAAACATTCTGCGGTTGTTGGAAAAATTGTGGTGGAGGTGGGATTTGATCCCAGGAGGTTGGGGCTGGCAGTCTAATGATTAGTGAGGCAAGCCACTGAGGCAGGTGCAGGATGTGGTTTTTGGGCTGTATTAGAATGTGACAACGCCCCCACCGAAGGGGCTTCCCAAGTCCAGTAGTCCTGTAGTGCGCCCTGCGGACGGGTTTCCCATCTCCCGTATAGTTCTATGTATAACACATTCACGGAAGAGCAAACCATGCAAAGCACCAACCTGCTCATCGGGAGCAATTAGGGGTTCTGTGTCTTGCTCAAGGACGCTTCGACACCAACTCTGGGGGAGCCCGGGTTCGAACCGGGAACCTTCCATTTCCCAAGCTGCCACCCTACCTCCTGAGCCACTGCTACCCCCTGCACAGATGTGCATTATATGCACATGTTTGCCTGTATGTGCACTGCAAAGTCCTGAGTGTTAATTGATTTGCAGGAGTGTAAAATAGATCCACACTGGTGTAAATTATTTCCGCTCAGAGTTAAATTAGCACTCAGATTTTTGTTAGAGGGAGTGTGTGCACGGCACGCACAAGTGGGTGTTTTGTTAACCCAAGAGGGCTCATTACTGTGATCCATCTCTCTCCCTACTGGTACCAACACTAATACCACACGACGGCTATTGGGCTATTTTTAGTGTTTGTGCGGTGCGTGCGTGTGTGTCTGCAGGAGCAGGCGTGCATGCATGTGTGTGTGTGTGTATGTATGTGTGCATGTGAATATGCATGTACATCAATGTATTTTTTATGTGTGCATAATTATTAAATTCACAGTGTTTCACTGATTTCTCTTAGGAAACCACCATAATCCTGATGTGAGCCTCTCATGTAATCATCATTTTCATATTTGCAGTCAGATAATCCATTGACTTTTTTTTCGAAATGAATTGAAAGCACGACATTATTTTAACAAAACATGTTATATATTTTTTTTAAATGACTATAATCCTGAGAAAAAAATAATAATAAAGAAATCCTCCGTTGTACAGTGAATACGAATCTGTACTCTTTTCCCATGTCTGGATTTCTTCAGACATGCATGACTTCTGGTTACCACTGACTGGATCCAGAAGTATATTGCCCCCCCCCCCTCTCTCTCTCTCTCTCTCTCTCTCTCTCTCTCTCTCTCTCTCTTTCTGTCTCTCTCTCTCTCTCTCTCTCTCTCTCTCTCTCTCTCTTTCTGTCTCTCTCTCTCTCTCTCTCTCTCTCTATATATATATATATACACATACATACATACATACACACTTCACGTTGTGTTGCGATTTTTTTCCTGCAGTATAATAAACGATAAAACATGCCCAAATTAGGGATGTTGGGTTGAATGTGCATTAAGATAAGAAGCCCTCAAAGCGTTCACAGCAGATGCTACATACGGTATTGTCACATCAATATCCAACTCCAATGTTTGGAACCTCTAAAAGTAATGTTGAACTGGGCGGAAGTTTGTCGAAGCTGAGATGCATTTCTGGTTAAAAAATTGCTGAAATAGCCGACCGATTTTTATAAATAACCAAGCAAGTGCTTGTGACGAGCGGTGCAATGTCCGCTTCTGCTGACTCAGTGACTTCGAGTTGCATAACGATAGGCAGAGAATAGTAAATAATGATCCCTCCTTGTCAGTATGGGACATGAATGTCTGCATCACTGGACGTTATAGGTACAGTATGTTAACCAAGCATCGGTACATGATGACTTGACTTGAGTGCATGAGAATGCATTGAAAGTAGGGACAACCAAAGTAGGTTGAATGTTGTTAAATATTATTCGAGTTATGCGTGTGTAGACATAATTAGCCGTTAACTTACAGTATGCTGTTAGTATTGTTTCAACAAGTCTGTCTCTTTCATTAAAGAGTGTTTTCGTGAAATAAAGTGATTCAAGAGACAATGCCACTTTAATCAGTGCGGTACAGTTTAATCAACAAGGTGAGTTGCATTCGAACAATAGGTAATCCAGTCTTAAGAAAATCCATTTAACACACTCAATGCATGAATCAATGACAAGTCATCATGACTCATGATGGATATTTTTCACAGTGGAGTGATGGTTGTGTTTTGCCGTTGCTGCTTTGATATTTCCTCTTTCAGTTGAACGTCTCGTGGCTTCAGTAGCACTGTGTGTGGGAAGACTGTAGTGTTGATGTGAGGTGGTCGACCAGGTGCTGGTCATGCTCAGTCAGTGATGCATCTCTGTTCCCTAATCCCTACGTCCTCTTGTACTTTCCGTTGTACTACTGTATGGTACTGTGTGTGTGTGTGTGTGTGTGTGTGTGTGTGTGTGTGTGTGTGTGTGTGTGTGTGTGTGTGTGTGTGTGTGTGTGTGTGTGTGTGTGTGTGTGTGTGTGTGTGTGTGTGTGTGTGTGTGTGTGTGTGTGTGAAAGCTGAAGGGCTCTGCTGTTGTCCTAGATGTCCAGTGTACAGTATGTGTTTTTCAGTTGTATGTTGGTCTTTAAAGGTGCTGTAAGTGATATGCTGTATGTTAAAATAAATTGTGATCGTTATGATCATTGCTATAGTGTTTGTTCAATTAATAGGTGTCTCCACATCTCTCCAGCTCCAGAGTAGAAAATACATTTTCTCTCTGATACCAATTTCATCCAATCAGGAGAGAGAACTCATACAGGATACAGGATAAACAAGGGAAATCGGAGGTGGGTTAGGGTTAGGGTTAGGCTAACCCTAACCCTAGCTGTCAAAATTTGAACTGGAACACAAGCTGATACTGTAAATGATCTTTGTGGGCCTCTCACTCCTTATTGGATGAAATTCACCCACTTGAACATTTATTTTTGGTTTACTAACGAGCTGGAGAGATGGGGAGACCCCTGTTACTGAACAAACATTGTAGCAATGCTTACAATCAGAATATAGAACTTTAACCTTTCAACAAAACGTTTTGTTATAACCAAATCACGTATACAGCACCTTTAACACCTGTTTGTGTTGTGTGTGCTGTTGTGTCAGTTGTTACTGTATGCTTTTATAATGTATGAATGCGGTGGTTTGTCCAGGGTTTTTCTTTGTGTGTGCCAGCATCAGCAACAACTCACTCATGGCTTAGATATTCATACTGAGTTACCTTGGGCATTATATTATTATTTGTTGTTCTCCTGACTATTTTTCATATATGAGGCTGACCTCAACAACTTCTGTTGCTGCCTTTGGGTGTGTTGTTTTTAGTTTTACTTAAACAAGTCAGATTTCAGGAACACTAGCATTCCAGTTTTGGCTATTTTGTCATGATAGGTGGAACAATTTAAATGTTATTAAAACAATTTAATTTATTTCTTTTTTTTTAATCTATACGCTTGCAATTAGATTGGCTATTTTAGATTTAATTTTTTGTGGTTAAGGAGAATTGAGCTTTATTTTTTTAAAGGACGAACTGAAATAGGTTTTTGGAAGTGTTCCCTTTTTAGGAAATTTCCCAGTGGGCCTGTGGACACCAACCTATTCTGTAACCAGCGCACGCCTCTGAAGCATCTATTCATCTGTGCCCCATGTGCTTTACCATCCTGTTTATCCATGTCCACACAGATAGGCACATAGATTTCACATTAGATTGTTCCCAATGTCACAGATTGAGCGACTTAATTGAATTTCATGTGAACACACATGCGCACGCACACGCATGCACGCCCGTCGCACACACACACATGCATGCACGCACGCACGCACGCACGCACGCACACACACACGCGCGCACACACTCTGTGTGTTTTTGCAGAGTCTCCCTTTCCATGCAGTGTCTTATTCCTTCAGCTACATTATGTATGCTAATGCTACATTGATGCTACTGGGTTAAACAACATCACATCAATGTGACACAACGGGGACATACTTAATTATTGTTTTCCCAGAAAGTTGACTAATAACATGTTATTATTCATAGAAAGTGTCTGGCAGTGTTGTTGATGCAGATATTTACACATACTGCACACATGGGAGCTGCCTCGTACAATCACTGCCTTTTTATTTTTGTCCACTGAACAGCTGCTCTTAAACAATTGGGACTTACAGTAAGATGTCACGTAAAAAGCTCCTTTAATAGGTCTTCTTCCACCCAAGTTTATTTTCAGAAACAGGAAAACTTGAACTTCAATAAGTGGCAGTTCACACAGGCAAAACAAAATTAGGAACTGAAAACTACAATGGTTGGGTTACACCAAAATTCAAAGCACTGGTTGTGCGCATCCTGGCTATTTCAAAATAGATGCATGATGGGACACAAAACCCCAAAATGTATAAACGTAATGCCCAGATTTACTTATTTTTTAATGCCCAGAATGATAATGGCCCCTTTGACAAATATTTGAGAGTTTCTGAGTCAAAAATCATCCTTAGCCTTGGAATAAATCATTAACCAATGGTTTGCCAGTACTGTACGTTCTGCTGAATGTAAATAACATTGCTTTACTGCCTCAATTTTCATACAGACCGAAATATTAAAGGCCCCTCACTTTTCTGGTGAAAAAACCTGGTAAAGTCCCCCTTCTAGTGCAAAAATTGTTAAATGCTCCCTTTTCCGAAAAAAAGTTGATACACATACAGTACTTATGAGGTCAAATCCTGGCATGCTTCTATATTGAAGAGGAACAGACGTCTCATCAGTGTTGATGAAAGCTTGAGACGAGACATTTTTGTCCCTAAAGCTAAAAGACGATTAGTTATCTTTTAGTGCAGACATCAGGCCACCGCAGCAGCACCCCGTGAGAGACAGGAAGGGATGCAGGAAATATTACAACATGGATAGCAGTTTGCAGTTTCTCTTTTGTTTGCACATGCAGTCTGAACGCAATGAAGCACAGAAACAAGAAGAAAACATAACTAAAAAAATATTGCATGGTGTCTTGACGGCATAATCTCCATGACAGATCACAGATCATGTTCTCGTTCTTTTGTGCTGTATTGGCCCTGGGCTTGGTTGAAAGCATCTTAACAGTAGGATGATGATGCAATACTGAGATGCTTTTAGGAAACCACACCCTGGGCTGTGGGGTTCTTGAAGTGCTATTTGTGTTTTCGTGTTGTATCTTTTCTTTCATCATGCCAGTTCCTGCTTGCCATGTATTTGTAATCCCTTGGTACTAACTCTTACAGTTCCTCCGAGGGAGAGCACACACAACCGTGTCTCCTCCTAGACACATAATGTCAAGACCGCTTCTTTTCACCTGACAGTGAGAAGCTTCACTAGGAGAACGTAATGCATTCAGATGAACATGCTGTTCCTCCTAGTTCCACACCCCATTGAACCTCTAGGAATTTCTAGTACAGTGACAGAGATCACCCTCCCCACCTGTCTATGAACACAACCCATTGTGTTCGAGTGGATGCCTGGCCAAGCCGGATGCAATGCAGGGGATTCGAACCCCTAGAGCCCTGTCGTAACGCCCAGCGATATCCCTTGGCACGATGCGCTTTCCCATAATTGGTCACAAGGCAGCTGGCGCTGCCCCTAAACGATATCATGCGGCAGCCTTACCTGTTAAACATTATGCCCACTGCCTTATTTGCGCCGGGAGGTCTGGCTGATGGGCGTGTTGTTGTGCTATCCGTAATATTGGTATTGTGCCCACACGCGTATGGGAAAGCACATTGCAGGTCTCCAGACCACCCGCTGTCCGTTTGGTTGTTTACAAGAGCGTGCCTGGAAATGGAAATATTGCACGCACATTGCATGCATGCAAGATGGCAGAGCCGATCTGAAAGACTCATATTTCACTCACAATTTAGGTGGCATTTCAAAGACTTATTCCTTCATTAATCCTATGAAATAAAATAAAGGTTTTCTGCTGTCTTCTATGCTGAGAAGTGCGGTCATGGGGCTTTTGGGTTGGTTTTTTTTCTCTCTCTCTCTCTCCCCCCTGCTGCCAAAACATGTCTGATCTACAAGCTCGAGCTTGTAGATCAGATATTTTCAGAGCAGTTCTAGCAGATAGCAAATGCAGAACAATCCCTGTGCTCGAGCATTCTGGAGAGCTTAGGGTTAGGACTGAGTCTGTCACGCTCAATACAGCCTCTGAGGAAGAATAACGCATCTGATAAATATCCTCAAATAGCCTACTGTGATGTCATGAATCCATAGGGTCATTATGCCATGCCTTGTCTGTCTCTGATCACTCCATATATAGTAAACATAATTATACAGATTATAGAGAATGTTATATTATTGCAACCTGTTCTTTATTTCCTGCGCAATGGATTAATGGAACTGAGGTTTGTGGTTTGGAGCGAATGCCACTGCGTGGTAGAAATCATTGTCTTTGAATAGACACAAATATTATATAAACACAATTGACACAAGGAATTGACACTCTCACTTCTGCTTATTATAGGACATTTTTAATCACAGCTATTTGTTGAGAATCAGGTGTGAATGTTGAGTGAGAACACGGCATGGATTAAAGGGACACTTCACCCCAAAAAAAATATTTTTTCAATGGATTAGTCACCCCATGGAGACTTGAATTCATGGATATTTTTTTTTGTTTTTTGTCTCATTCCTAAGACAATAATTTGATGACCGGCAGCGGTTCCGGTAGGAGACACAACGAGTCTCCGTTGTGTCTCCATATCCATGAATTCAAGTCTCCATGGGGTGACTAATCCATTGAAACAACATTTGTTTTTGGGTGAAGTGTCCCTTTAATGACGCTATGGATTAACAACATCACGGTAGGCTATTAGAGAATAATTTATCAGATGCATGAGATTCTTCCTCACAGAGGCTTTATTGAGCATGATAGACTCTGTCCCATACTCTCTAAAATGCGCACGGATTACCTGCATTTCCTATCTGCTACATCTGCTCAGAAAATATCTTATCTACAAGTTCACAACGCATTGCAGCGCGACACGCCATAACCGCACTTCTAGGCAAGAAGACAGCGGTCAACTTGAATTTTATTTCATAGGATTAATGAAGCAATAAGTCTTTGAAATGCCACATAGATTGTGAGTCTTTCAGATCGGCTCTGTGATCTTGCATGCATGCCAAATGTGCACCCGACATTTACATTTCCAGGCACGCTCTTGTAAACAACCAAACAGATTTGGGATAGCGGGTGGTCTGAGGACCCACAATGCGCTATCCCATATGCCATACGCATGTGGACACGATACAGTACCAATTTTGGCGCCTAGAAAAATGGATTTCTAGGCGCAAATAAGGCAGCCTGCATAATGTTTAACAGGTAAGGCTGCCGCATGATATTGTTTAGGGGCAGCACCACCTGCCTTGTCCGTAATTAAGGGATAGCGCATAGTGCCAAGGGATAGCGCGGGACCCTTAAGTCTCCAAGGTGGTGGACAGGAATTTTACTCTTCGCCACCCAAGTCCAGGGTCCTTCAGGGCTCTATTTTTTCGCTCTACACCAAACCTCTTTGCCGAAAATAGCCAATCTACAAGGTCATTGGCTATTTTCATCCTGGATTCAAGTGGTTAACTGCTATTTATCTTTATCCATCTTAACTCCATTGATTGATCCCAGTGATGTAAACCCACTTCCCTGGCCCTGACATTTATGCCAGGCTCTTTTTTCCTACTTAATTCATCCTCACTGGTGTCCAGGATCTGGAAATCCTGAGTGTTTGAGTGTTAGAGAGTACAAAAATGGATGTGTGCACTCTCAGTGGACAGGTGTGTGTGTGTGTGTGTGTGTGTGTGTGTGTGTGTGTGTGTGTGTGTGTGTGTGTGTGTGTGTGTGTGTGTGTGTGTGTGTGTGTGTGTGTGCGTGCGTGCGTGCGTGCGTGCGTGCGTGCGTGCGTGCGTGCGTGCGTGCGCGCGGTGGGAGGGATTTCAAGGGGGAAATGGTTTCAGTCATCCAGCAAGGCAGCACACACTGACATGGAATGAGTTTCCAGTGAGCTATACTGCTTACGATTCGTTCAGAACATGGTGGGTTAACGGGTTCAAAGGCTGGCACGCGTATGTGCACGCACACACACACACAAACGCACAGAAAAGAGGGGGAGCGAGGTAGGCTCCCTCTCCATAACAGAAGATTTATTCTCTGTCTACTCCTGACGCACGCAAAAATGCATTGATCAACTGGGTCTGTCTCTCTTCCAAGCTCCCGTCAGCAAACACATACTGTGGGAGATAAATGCACACAGCAGTCTTCTTTACACACTGCGGCTGTGGCGACACAGGCTTCATGTGGAAACGATGTACTGCACGTATACAGTACATACTGCACACAAACACCTACATACAAACACACACACACACACACACACACACACACACACACACACACACACACACACACACACACACCATTCCGTGCTTAGGAGGAGAATCATTCTATACTGTATGTCAATCATGTGAAATCCAAAATTGAAGGTCACTGAATGAAAAATATATCAAGATGATACATCAACTGAGGTCCATCTCTGAAGCTGCAGTTTCTATATATATATATATATATATATATATATATATATATATATATATATATATATATATATATATATATATATATATATATATATATATATATATATATATATATATATATATATATATATATATATATATATATACACACACATATACAGTATATAGGGATTAAGCGGTTAAAGTACAATAGAATAGAACCACGGTAGACGTATTAGTTGTCTAGTTATCTTGTGAAATCCAAAATATTCACCCCAATGACTTACACTGCATGGCAAAACAGGTCTCAAAGTCACAATGTTATCATACAAATGAGAACAAACAACGCAGATTCGGCCAATGTTTGAAATGACAAAATACCATTTTCTTCCCGTCTGTTTACAATGATTTGGGAAGATACTATCTTCATTACACTGTGATTCAGTCTCAGAAGCACACATACCGGATCTTGTTCCTAATTGAAATTTGTCAAATCAATACCAAGATTTCATTTTTATGTACAAAGAATTCTGAGTTGGGTTTTGTAATTTTATACATTGGAGGAATCTGCTTTGTTTGCGTTTGTTGTGTTCTAAAAGTGTGACTTAGATTGAGACCTGTTTTGCCATGCAATGTACATCAATGGTGAAAATATTTTGGATTGTCCTTTTTTCTTTTTTACGGAGCCCCTAATATATTTATCTTAATATTTGGAGTTGGTAAGGTACTGTAGCTTACAATCCAAACCTCTACCATAGTTTAATTGTCCGTTAGGGCATGGTCCCGCCGCAATTTAGTTTTACCTATGGGGCGGAATCTGCCAATGCTTTTTCAATGAGAATCTTGTGGATTGATGATGATCGCGCACACCTTGCGTTTATGCGCTCTATGCTGCTTTTCCCCCTCTGTCCAATCGGGTGAGTTGAAGGCGGACCGTCCCAAGACTCAGGAAGCGACATGGTGCTTGCGATAGAGCAACTGGTTGTAGGTGTTGCATGGGAGGGTCCTGAAAGTGAGTGACAGGTGCGTCACTGGTCATTGGGACAGAATGCTCTGCAAGCTACGACAAAGCAGAGTATTCACAGCTGCATTTAATTAAATTATTGACCTAATTTAGTTTAGGTATGCCAAAGGACAAGCAATAGTCAATAGTATTGTCAGTGCTTGCCAACTTGTTCTGCTGCTGTATAATCCCTAAGGAAGATACGGTTGTAGCTCGCACTAATTGGCAGTGGTGTAAAGTACATTTACTCAAGTACTGTACTTGATTTTTGGGGTATTTTTTTACTGGAGTATTTCCTGTTTTCAGTACTTTTACTTCTACTCCAATACATCTCAGAAGCAAATATTGTACTTTTACTCCACTACAATTCTTTGAAAACTTTAGTTACTTTTTAGACTTTGACTATTATCGCAAAACACACTAACCACTTCAGCCCTACAGTACATACATTTTGGCCATTTGAAAATGGCAGATCTACAAGCTCAATCTTGTAGATCGGCTATTTTCTAAAGATTTTCATACATTTTAAACTTGTGAAATGGGACATTATGCACAATGAGTACTTTTACTTTTGTACTTTAATACCAATACTTTTGTACTTTTACTCAAGTACATTTTTAATTCCAGACTTTCACTTGTAACAGAGTATTTCTACATTGCAGTATTGATACTTTTACTTAAGTAAAACATGCCAGTACTTTTTCCACCACTGCTAATTGGGTTAGCAGCCATTTAACATACTGCCGATTCGGTAGTTGACCAATCAGCCTCTCTGTCCTTTTATCTCTCCCTCAACCAGGGTGAATACAGGCTGGGTATGTGATGAATCACATGCACAGTGTGAGGAAGAGATGGCTCAGAACGGAAGGCGTGTTGCAGCCATGACTTACTGCTCACAGTGCTAGTTCAGCATAAGGTGGATCTTTAGCTGTGACTGATTCAGCTGCCTTCTGTTTCCTAGGGCAGTGATTTTCAAAAGTGGAGTCCGAGGACCCGGAGAGGTCCTTCAGGGGGTTTATAGGGGGTCCCCAGCAAAATCTGTTTAATCACTTCAAACCTATACATCGGCTATTCGGAAAATAGCAGATCTACAAGATCTACAACGCGAGCTTGTAGATCTGCTATTTTCAAAAAATCTGTAAAAAGTTTGAACATTGTGGAAATATTTTTGAAACATTTTAACACATTGGCCCAAAATATTTTCAGATGGGGGTCCGCAGCCAAATGCATATTCATTTGGGGGTCCTTCACTTGAAAAGGTTTGAGAACTGCCCTAGGGGTTTTATGGCAGCTGATCAATTGATATCTATCTGTTCTGAAAATTTGAGCTTTAGCCGCAGACTTCTTGGGATTAGATTAAGGAATTCACCATGTCACGCATGGATGAAACTATAGGCGGCCAAACACGCCTGCTTCCAACAGAGTGGTAGAATTATCAACTGTGACAATGGATTTTGACGCTCAATTATCTTATCTGGGCACAAAGGGAAAACCGTGACGGACTGTTCAGCATAACTACGTGGTTAGAGTTAGTCTTTTTGGACAGATCTACTGTATATTTGCTATAATCTCTTCTGCAGATTTGGACAGAATACCAATCCAATAAAGACTAATGTTAAGTACATTGATTCATGTTCTAATTATACTGTTCAGTAAGTAAGAAGAAATAATAATTCATGGTTGCATTAATGTTAAGCAATAGAACAAATGATCTTGGTATTTTCCATTGCCAATTCATTCAACTTCGTGGGCTGATGTGTGTGCGCACAATTTTAATTGGTGCTGAACAAATTGTACGCTACAGTATATCATTTATATACTGTGTGTGTGCGTGTGCGTGTGTGTGTGTGTGTGTGCGTGTGCGTGTGATGCGCACGTAGCATTAGACTCCAGCACACATTGTTTAAGAGACATTTTTCAAGTTGACAAGGCTTCGGGCTTATATTGTCCTATATAAGAGTCTTTGCATTGGTCTGTTCTCTCTCACATGTATAACAGGTTGAGTTCAGTCTGGGATGAGTGGTCAAAGCAGACACAATGAACTACTAGTACATGGATCAGATTTCCACTCAGCCTGCCATAGTGGTAAGAGGATAGAGAGAGGCCACAGAAAATGCATTAGTGAGCCATGATAAACACATTATCACCTGAAACTGTGAATGTATGTATGAATGAAAGTGTAATCAAGCCAAACCTTTTAGCTTTGTTCCATTTCTGTTCATAATGCTGTGTAGAAATGTGGAGCTCTGTTTCAAATTTCAACACAGATTTCGTTTCTCCACCACATCACTGACTTGGAGAAAGGCGGAGGTTGAACAAAGTAAAGATGGATGGGGGTGTTCTTTCGTCCAACTGGGAGTTGGCTGAGCAGGAGATCAAAGCTGCTCTTTAGCCGAGGAGAGATAAGACCTGGGAGTGATTCGGGATCAATTCACAGCAGCGGTGTTGCTCTCCCCAAACGCTCCATCAATTGTGCAATGGGGGTTCTGCAGGGAGATAGTGTGAACCTCTTCTGGAAAAATATGCAAAAAAAAAAACAATGTGAAGAGGCAAAAAAAAGAATCTGATTACTCTTTTTGAGCTCGGATAGAGTCTAATTGAGTGGGAAGTTGTCAGACACAAAGTGGGATGAGATCTTGATGCTCCTCCACAGATAGCAAATTATTTGGATCCAGTGAAGGAGGGTGGGTGGGGGTGGTGGGGGGGGGGGTGTCTCAGCCAGGCATTTGTAAAGGGCATGTGTATCTCTCAGCGATTTCCAGTATTATTGAGCCACTTGAGAGTAACACCTCAAATATTTTCATATATTGCCCGTGACAGGCATGAAGGCAGGGTCAAGACCACACTACGCTACAGTCAGTCTGCCCACGGGCTATCGCTAGCATCTCTGTCTGCAAGTCACCTACACAGTGCAATCCTGAGTTCATTTAACTCTGAGAGTGTACACATTGTATACTGTGTATATTAGTAACAGTATATTGGCGTATCGAATTAATGCAGAGGTCGGCACACAGATATAGACACCGCACACACACACACACACACACACACACACACACACACACACACACACACACACACACACACACACACACACACACACACACCCCACAGGAGTTATTCTAGTGTGCTCAGCCATGGATTGCTGCCAAATGTTTTATTTTTAGATTCTTGCTAAAGAACCAACGGGAATACAAGGATCTTATCTGATTTATTAATGGGTAAAATGTGTCTGAAAATAATGTCATGTTGGAGAATAAGAGAAGTCCTTAATATTTTAAATGGTTTTGGCTATTTAGTGTTATTTATAATGCTTTTTTGTTGCTACTGTAACGTAATTTTGTTCTGCTGTGCATCTCTGAAGTAAAGTTATGAATGATAATTAAGAGGAACTTGAATTTGAACTTGACACCAGTGGTTCTAAACTTTTTAATGTCAAGGACCCCTACATTTATATGTATTTGCCCGCAGACCGTCATTTGAAAATATTTTGTGCCAGGGACCCCCATACAAGATTTTTTTAATACTGTATTCCAATTATTCCTAGATTTTTTTAAAATAGCAGATCGCAACATGTGAGCTTGTAGATTTTCTAGTTTCTGTGTGCAACACCCGCTCACACAAATATAGAGTTGAAGGGGTTAACTGATTTTGATGCTAAATTAAATAATTTAGTTGGGGACCCCTGGAAACCCCCCACGTTGAGAACCACCGCCTTACACAGTGGGAGCATTTATTCGTCATGCCCATAACTCTGGAATCGTCCAGGAGCCTGGGGGTCACCAATGCAATGTTTGTGGTTACAAACACAAAGGGCCCTATTTTCGCCAATGCCTTACCCATTATCCCTAAACTTCTTTGCCTTTTTTTTTTACTATTTTTAAAAATATTTTCAAATAGTTCAAATAGCCAATCTACAAGCTCACAACGTGTCAATGTAGATCGTTGAACTATTTGAACATGTTTTTAAAAATAGTAAAAAACGGCAAAGAAGTTTAGGGATAATGGGTATGGCACCGGAGAAAATATTGAGAAAATATGGACTAATAGCCGTAGCAACTATAATTAGCAATACACTTACGCAGATTAGTAAAACAACACACGACTAACTGGTGCAGCCAAAACATGCAGTCACAGTGGAAACAATTCGGATTATGTCTGACCAGCCACTACAATATGTTATTATATAATAATCCCCCCACCGCCTACAGGCAAAATCGTGTCATTTCAGTTTTCCTTTCCTTTCGTTTGTCTCTTTTTTCTTTTTTTTTACCTTGTTGTATGAAGGGATTCATTTTTTATTCTGGTAAATGAGAATCATCGCCAAAAAAGGCAGAATTCCTGTATTTACAATTTTAAATGCTGTTGAGACATTTTGAGTTAAACTTCCCCCTCCTCTCCACTCCCTCTCATCTCCCGCTTTACCATTTCATCCCCTCTCCTTCTCTCAACCAGGCGGATGCAGCCACCAGTTTTCTGCGAGCGGCCCGTTCAGGGAACCTGGACAAGGCTATGGACCACATCAAGAATGGAATCGACATCAACATGTCCAATCAGGTAAGATACAGTATTGTGTGTGTGTGTGTGTGTGTGTGTGTGTGTGTGTGTGTGTGTGTGTGTGTGTGTGTGTGTGTGTGTGTGTGTGTGTGTGTGTGTGTGTGTGTGTGTGTGTGTGTGTGTGTGTGTGTGTGTGTGTGTGCTTATTGTGGCAGCAGGGAGAGCCCAAGTATGTTGTAAAATGGACTCAGTGTTAGATTGTATCAAGATAAGACAGTGTGACGAACCATTTTATAAACCTTACAAATAAAGCTTTCATTTCAGGGGTCACTGTCTTCTGATAGGCTCCAAAATCAGACATAATCATCAGGCCCGCAAATATTTGTGTGTCCTTTAACATACACAGGAGTATAAAATAAGCAAGTTCTTTGGTTGTAAGTCAAATTAAGCCTGGTCCCGTTTTCATAGTCTTTAGTATGCCCCGGCCGGGGAATCGAACCCCGACCTCCCAATCTCACTCTAATAACCACAAGGCCACTGCATGAGCATAGTATATTGCATCATAGCCAACACAAATACAACAAATCTAGGTCGATATAATAACAATAATTTTAACCCCTTGAACCCTAAGCATCCCTATTCTGGGCAAACATTCAGCGAAAATAGCTATTTTCAGCGAAGATATTCAGTGAAAACATGAGGGGGGCCTGGTATTGACTCCTGGGGGGGACTCCAGGCCAACTAAGTATAGGGTTTAAGTGGTTAATTTGTCTTCTTCATGATTAGGTTTTTTTCTATTGTTGTCAGTCAGTTCCCTGTCTGATCTCTTCTATAGCAGATGAAAGTGTTTGACCCATCGCCCAGGAATTCACCAGCTAGGACACAGTACCATCCTCTACTTTGAGTAATGATAGTTGCTGTGGGTGGGAACCGGGAAGTGTCATTTGGTGAATGAATGGATGGGGAATTTCTTTCCCTAATAAAGTCCTGTGAGCAGGCTGGTGCCTTCAGCTGGCGTGAACACCCACTCATTCAGTCGGTTGAAATTACTATTATGACTGAGCTTACAAATCCCAGCCCAGAGTAAACAGACAGACATATAATATGAATATTAGAAAAAGATTTATATACTGTAGTGTAAATAGGGCTTGCATTTTTCAGATTGACATTTTGCAGCCCGCTCTTATTTGCCTCCACCAAGGAGGTCACGTTTTCAACTCGATCCATCTTTCTGTCTGTCTGTCTGTTTGTTGGATATCTTGAGCAGAGCAGTTATGAGCGGATTTGCACAAAACTTGGTGGAAATGTTGGCCCTGGGCCAAGGAAGAACTGATTACATTTTCACATGGTCAGATGGGGGCGCGGCAACGTCGCAAAAATGCACATAACCTTTTAACAGTTTAACATGATACCATAATAATTTGAGAAAAGGTTTATCATGGGCCTAGGAAGAACTGATTAACTGGTCACGTGCATCATGAAGTTCTGTTGGCCAAAAGAAGGATCTCAACACCTTCTAGACAAACCTTGGCGGGGGGTCTGTGCTCTACTGAGCACAATCGATTCCCTGTTAATGAAGATGACAGAGTAGACGGCACAAAACTGTGAATACAACATAAAGTAAAACATTAATGTGATTTTCCCCTTCAAGTTGTGCCGTGTTCTGAATTTATTTATGTAGTCTGTAATCTGTACTAGTGTCTGTGCACAACTTTTACTTATTCAGGGACCACCTTTAGTGGGTCACAGCACCCTGCCTGTAATCTACTGCCATCTTTAACCACTTAAGCCCCAGCATCCATATTGTGGGGAAAACCTTCGCCGAAAATAGCAGCAATTTTCAGCGAAGATATTTAGTGTAGAGCGAAAACTGAAAAGTCACTAGTAGAGAGCCCTGAGGGACTCTGGTCGCACAATGGTGTCGCTAAATGATTTTTGGCGAGCCGACACCATTGTTCGACAGAGTATGAATTAGGCTTCAGGCTTTCATGCTATTTTAAGGGCAGATACAATTCTCCAGTCCCCCTTTTGCTTTCACCCCCCGTTTATATGTATTGTCATAAAACTTAATGACAAGATAAAACTTGAGGGCAGGCTGAGATGGTTTTATTTTGGTGTGATTCATGTGATTGGTATGTTGTGACCCGTGACCCTTCATGCTGCAGTGCTGTCTCTGCACCCCTGGTGTCCTATCTGTTCCAATACCTACAGTATCCAATCATATCTATTCCTCCGTCCGTCCGTCCGTCCGTCCGTCCGTCCGTCCGTCCATCCATCCATCCATCCATCCAACCATCCATCCATCAATCCATAGTATACATTTAGCTCTCTGTCTCTCACACATGCACCTATGCTATCACTGCTTTTGTAGCTGTGTGTGTGTGTGTGTGTGTGTGTGTGTGTGTGTGTGTGTGTGTGTGTGTGTGTGCGGCTGTGCGCAGTCTGTGCACGTGCTTGCGCATAACAGACATATCCCTGTGTGTATCCCCCCCTCCAGTATACTGTATGTTGTTCACGTGTGTCTCCCCCTCATTTGTGCGCATGCTCACAGAGGGAGTGTGGTTACCCATAAGAAATGAGTGACACTGCAGTATGAAACAAGGGCACCAAAGACACCATCGACTCTTAGGAGATCAGTGACGGTGGACGCCTGGTGGACACATGTTGTATTGCAGGCACAATTTAGCACAGACTGTACCCGTATAAAGTGCAGACAAGCCAGGGAGCCAGACAGACAGACAGACAGAAAGTCAAAGAAAAAAATCAATTAAATAAAAACAGAAATAGCCAATCTACAAAAAAAAGAAAGAAAAAACAAAGCTGAAAATAGCTGATACAAGCTCACGACGTGACACAAGATCAGCTATTTTCGGTTGAAAACGACACCGCCGTACGACGGGATATAAATGAAGTCTGTCTGCCTCCCTCCCTGTCCCTGCTCTGTGCTCCTCGGTCTGCAGGCGGTGCAGTTTGTAGCCACCATCCTCTGTTTATTTCCAGCGTGTTATTTTTAGAGACGATGACTAGACTGGTGATGCACTGTATGGTCGGAGGAGAGAGGAGGTGCTTTGGGCACTGTTATTAGTAGGCATAAACTGCATCCCAGCTTGAGAGACTTCCATTTCTTAAACGTTGGCCCCAAATCTCTACTCATCTGGCTGGCAGCCTTTTGTGTTAAGTTGTCTTTTCCAAGCTGTGGTTTGAATGGGAATTATAGGGCGGCAGAATATTATATTGCTTCTCGAGTAATTACTTGATTTATATTAACAGATACAGTTCCAATTGAGCGGGGAAACATAACGAATACAGATGCTTCCATATAGTTGTTCTGCATGATACAATTAAGCGATTAACATCCTGCCATGCTCCGTGGGATGTATAGAAATGCTGAACAGGCCCAGTTGACCTCGATTTCAGATGGCAAGAGAAAAAGATCTAAGTGACTATGAAAGAGTTTTCATTATTGGGGCACGGACGGTATGAGCTTAAAAGTAACAAAGACTGCACAACTATACTATGACCATGATGTATGGTGTATATATGTTTTTAATTATTTCATTACCACCCCCCCCCCCTTTCTCCCAGAATGGTCTCAACGGGTTACATTTGGCGTCTAAAGAAGGTCACGTCAAAATGGTTTTGGAACTACTACACTCTGGCATTGAGCTGGAAACCACCACCAAGGTACTTTTGATGTATTATGTAACTTATTCTTCTACTAAATAAAACGTTATTTTGTCCAGTCTGTATAGTAGAGTATGTTAACTTGATGAAGCCCTACATGGGCGAAACGTTGTTCACTTTTGGTTAAAATAAAAAAGACGGGGGAGCAGTTTATCGTGTGCGACATTCCTTTTTTCCTCACTTGACTATTTTTGGGTTAATACAATATTACTTATAACTGGGGTGGTTGTATTTGGTCTCCCTTCTCCCTCTATAGACATTTAGATCCTGTGTGTGGTTTGACAAAATGTTTTACCTGAAGGTCAAAATTATTTTCATGATGATGTTGAAGTTATAAGTTCTGCATTCATAATGAGTGGTTTTAAGTACAGATTCGGGTTAATAGGCTACACTCCTGTGTGTGTGTGTGTGTGTGTGTGTGTGTGTGTGTGTGTGTGTGTGTGTGTGTGTGTGTGTGTGTGTGTGTGTGTGTGTGTGTGTGTGTGTGTGTGTGTGTGTGTGTGTGTGTGTGTGTGTGTGTGTGTGTACCCCCAGAAAGGGAACACGGCCCTCCATATCGCTGCATTGGCAGGGCAGGAGAGAGTGGTGGCTGAGCTGGCCAACTACGGTGCCAACGTCAATGCACAGTCACAGGTGAGTCATCAAGGTGGGAAATTATAGATCCTGTGCAAGAGAGTACAGCGTCAGCTACCCTACCAAAAATATCATGTAAAAGCCTCCTACCATTGTGTCCTTATTCTGGGGTGAACATTTCTACAAGCAGATCTACACGCTATTTTTGGCAAAGAGATTTGGTGTAGAGTGAAAAAAGGAGGTGACTTAGGATAGACCCCAGGGGGACCAATGTGAACGAAGCATATACATATACTGTACAGGGTGTTAAGTGGTTTCTGTAACTGAGACCATAGAAATGTAACCTAACTAGGTTAAGTTCGACACCTACGCGCCACCGCCGATGTGACTGATATGCCCATATATGGAGATCTGTGTGTCTGTCAGTCCTTCTCTCTTTTATGGCCTCATGGAGATCTCTGTATTTGTCAGTTTATGTCTTATTGAGTGACTGTAAAGAGATAGTAATTGCAAAATGATTCGCCATTTTGGCTAACTCTCGCAAACGGCGTTCCCTTCCGGTGTGGTTCGCTACTGAGCCGAAATATTGCTGAAAGAAAAGAAATATGGCCCAAAGAACGAAACAAAGCCTACAGTACATGCATGCTGGAAGTTGTGGTGACCTGTGTCTGAAAATGTGACGTGTGGTAGAACATAGCTACAATGGAAAGAGGACAGTGATAACAGTACACAATAGCAAGATAGCACCAAGGAAGTCCAAGCACTCTGCAAATGTATAAATAGATGGGTTGGTTACATTTGTACACATTTGTGTGTTTGTGTGTGCAGTACATTTGTGTATTTTTATAAGCATGCACTATGTGTGTTTGCCTTAACAGAAAGGATTCAGTCCTCTCTACATGGCAGCCCAGGAGAATCACTTAGAGGTGGTCAAGTTCCTCCTGGAGAACGGTGCCAACCAGAGTCTTCCAACAGAGGTAAGCATCTGTTCACTGGTAGTGGTCATCTTTTATTACTTATTTTAAAATAAATTGCATGTTTTAAAAGGGGAAACTTGTTTAGCATTTGATTTGTTGTAGAATTGGTAGGCAGGTAGGTGTACTTTATTCATCCCGAGGGGAAGTTAAGGTATGCAAAATAAAAAAGATTTTCTTTTTTTTAAACAAAGGTAAACATCCTCCCCTCTCTCTGTCCGTCAGTTCGTCCTCTGCCGTCATCTCTTCCTCACTCCCTTCTCTCTCCTTCTCTCCTCTCCCCCCATCCTTCGCTTCCTCTGCCCTCTTCCACTCCCTCTCTCTTATCTCACTTTCCTCCAACCGTCTCCATCACTCCATGAACGTAGCTTGTGTTTTGTGCCGGTAGCTATGAAGATTTACAATGAGGCACACTATGGTCACTCTGCTCGGCCAATAGACTAATAATTAGCTCTGAAGTAACATTTACTGTAAAGACACATGGCTGACATGGTTACTGTGTGTATTCTTATGATTTATTTTGTCCTGCATAATACAAGCTCTGTTGAGGGTGTATACTGTTGTATACTGTTGTTCATTATTTACGGTGTTTCTTTCGTGTGTGATGTTTTACCCTGCTGTGTCTACGGTAGGGCTGTCACGATCATTGTCACAGAAATAGTTGCGATCAGTGATTTAATTGTGTTTTTGGCATTGAACATTCGAAAAAATAAATAATAATGTTTTTTCCATTTGGCTTCTAGGCTCATACACAAAAGTTGCACAGGGCAGATATGACAAATAACTTAATTATAACATAGCATAGTGACGTGTTGTGACCTTGTAGATAGGCTATTATTTTTTTATTTATTTTTTTAAATGCATTAACATTTTACGACATGGAAAAGATTATGACGATTACGATAATGCAAAAATAATTGTGATTATCTCAAATAATTGTGATTAGGCGATTAATGTAATAATTGTGACAGGCCTAATATACACACTAGCCTACTTTCTCTTGCCCTGTAACTGTATCGTAACTGCTGTGCTGCCTCTGGCAACTTGGGATCAATAAAGGTCTTATTTTATCTCCTTTCAGGATGGCTTCACGCCCTTGGCCGTAGCCCTGCAGCAGGGCCACGAGAACGTTGTGGCGCTGCTCATAAACTACGGCACCAAAGGCAAGGTCCGCCTCCCGGCGTTGCACATCGCCGCGCGCAACGACGACACGCGCACCGCCGCAGTGCTGCTGCAAAACGACCCCAACGCCGATGTCCTCAGCAAGGTATAAGTCTGCTTACAAAATCATATGTGTGTGTGTGTGGATTACTATACCTATGCGGGCTAGATGTCCCCGCAAGTATATTGGACCTTGAGAACCGTCGACCATGTGAGGACCATTTCTCCGGACCCCACGAGAGAAATGTTGTTTTCATGGTTAACAAAGATCTTTAGAGCTAATCTTACATTTAGGAAAAGATTCAGGTTTGGGTCAGGGTTAGGATTAGGCATATTAGTGGTTACAATTGGGGGTTGATGTTAGGATTAGGGTTAAAAATAAAAACAAAAGTTGCCCTCACAATTATAGTAATACATACGTGTGTGTGTGCGTGTGTGTGGAGTGCATGGGTGTTTGCACACACATGTGTGAATGTGTGTACTGGACATGTTTGTTTGTGCATTTGTGCATTTGTCTGAATGCAAACTTAACACGTTAACATTTATTGGGCTGAAGTCATCAGTCAAAATAACGCCGCACTGCTGACTCAGTGGAAAAAAAGGCTACAGCGTCAGCGGTGCATGTGACTGCTTTACGTGAATCAGCTAAAGGAACCGGCTGACACTGACTCTTGGAAAAACAAGAGCAAGCGGCTGTCAGAGATTTGCCTATGCTGGTGACGATTAAAGAATTTGCATGCTAATTATTGCTAAAGTAAAACATCAATGGAGGGCGTGTTTACATAATCACTCTTATCTTCTGTAACTTTGTCTCTGTCTCTTCATCCATCTCTCTCTCTTTATGTCTGTCTTCATTTGTTTCTCTGTCTCGTCACACTGTCCTTTCTTCCATGCCCGACTCCCTTGTTTAATTTATACTTCGTCATACAACGGTGTTGCATGCCGACAATAACAGATCTACAAGCTAAAATATAGCATAGAAAATGTCACATGACGAAGTATAAATCAGGCCTCTCTCTCTGTCTTTCTTCATTTATATACAGTAAGGTTACTATACTGATGTAGATTGCTGATACTGTAATGACAGTGGCTGTTTTGATGTTTGTTTTTCTTCTCACTGTTTCTGCACAGTACAGATACTGTAACTGCTGTATAACATTGTATATAGTTGAGACTGCTTTTTGATGTTTCTTCACCTTCTTAGTTATCTTGTCGATAACTCTGTATTTACTTTATTTCCTCTGTATGCGTATACTGTACTCTAACAGCTGTACTGCTTCTGACAATTGAAATGTCTCTTTATGTGTCTCTCTCTCTCTCTCTCTCTCTCTCTCTCTCTCTCTCTCTCTCTCTCTCTCTCTGTTCAACCATCTACCTAATAGACTGGTTTTACACCTCTCCATATTGCGGCCCATTATGAGAACCTGAGTGTCGCCCAGCTGCTTCTAAACAGAGGAGCCAATGTCAACTTCACCCCTAAGGTCAGCTCAACTCCAGTGCTATCCGTTAGGCTTAAAGATGACCCCTGTGTGTGCTGCACACGTGCATGCGTGCATGTTTTGCGTCATCATTTTATAGGATCACGTTCAACGAACCCTGTACCTTTTAAATGCAGGTGTTTATATCCCCCAGTGAATGCTGTGCGTGTGTCCGTACGTGCGTGCGTGCGTGCGTGCATCATTTTATAGTATCAACGTCAGTTTAAAAATTAAAAGTGAACCATGTGCAATTGAAATGCAGGTATTTATAGGATATCCTGCAGTGTGTGTGTGTGTGTGTGTGTGTGTGTGTGTGTGTGTGTGTGTGAGAGAGAGAGATAGGGCGTATGTCCATTCTGAAGCTGTTTCAAGAATGGTGTTGAAGATTGAACATGCTTACACATGAAAAAAAATATATATATTTTTTATTTTTATGATTATGTATTCGTCTGTTTGAACTGTGCGGCTGCCTTAATGCTTTGTCTCTTTGTCTCTTGTATCTGACTTCTCTCTTTTGGACGCAGGAGGAAACAACCTTGCATTACTATTTATTATGTTTTCCCCAATGTTTGTTTATTTATGTATATTCTTTTTTGTAGAATGGTATCACCCCACTCCATATAGCCGCCAGGAGGGGTAATGTAATCATGGTGCGACTGCTGCTGGACAGAGGGGCACAGATTGATGCCCAGACTAAGGTATTGAGCCGAACGCTCTGTTTTATGTGTTATGTGTGTTGTAATGTTGTGTTATGTTATTCAGTCACACAGTTTAAATGTGTTGTATTGTGAGTGTTTCTGTTCCATTACGCTATATAATTCATGTGTACACAGTAAAAGTGTTAATTTAACTCTCAGAGTGTACAAACTCATTGAACACTCACACACACACATATACAGACCCTCAAGAGTCCATGTGGTTAAAATTTGTACAGGTCTGTGTATGTCGGCCACGGATCATTATGTGCCAGGACAGCTTGTGAAATGCATCATGGGAATTGTATGAACATAAAGAAAGGACAGAACAGTCTGTTCTGTTAGCCTGCCTACACTAAACTGATAGTATTCACTAGCATAGCATTATAGCGAGCTCGCTAAGCCAACAGTTGACCAAGAAAGTGTCTGGACTTGTCCTTCCCTTCTTCCCCAAGGATGAGCTGACTCCGCTCCACTGTGCAGCCAGGAACGGTCACGTCCGCATCATCGAGTTCCTATTGGACCAGGGTGCGCCCATCCAGGCTAAAACCAAGGTACCACATGTGTTGCACACAGTGTGATGCATAGACCAGAGCCGTGTAATCATAGTGTCGCGACAACTCTGTTCTTTCCAGTGGACCCACAATTTTTTTCATCAATGGTGGTGGATCATGGAGTCTCTCAGTAGTTCCTGGAAGTTAGCTGCAAACGCTAGCAGCACAGTAGAGTTGCAGCAGAGTAGAGTGTTTGTGATGCACTTTCAAAAGGTAAGGCTTAGATTGTATATTGTCATCACATCTTGATCTTAATCAATTTAGCATGTAACTGGAACTATCTGAGGTGAATCACATGATCACATGGTCTAGCATTTTGGATTTCTGTTGTTGCGACTCTTTACGTGGCTCTGGCATAGACTATTCAGCTGTATTGCATACAGTATGTACGTCCTGCTATGTGTGAACCTTGCATTTTCATAAGACAGAGGAGGTGGTTTTAACCCATTGTGTTTCTTAATCAATTCATATCCACTGGATCCCCAGTAACTGTGGTTTTCACCATTGCATCAGAAGAAGAAAATTCGAACAAACTTTGATACTTTTAACACATTTTGGCTAGCATTGAAGTCAGTCAAGAATAATTTATGGCACCACTGTAAAATCCTACGTGTTCATTTATCAATTTGTAACTCTGAGTGCACAAATGCATACTCTGTGTAAGTGATATTTTGTTAAAAGGCTAAAGCTGTGTTCCGTTAACAGGGGTTTTCCCATCTCAGGCTACCAATTTTATCCAATCAGGAGAGAGAACTTTCACAAAGATAATGTAAACAGCTTCAATTGTGTTCAAAAAGTGTTCCAGTTCCAGTTGACTCAGCTTTTTGTTTCTTTGTTTCATCACTTCCAATTTTACTTATTTATCCTGTATACTGTGTGAGTTCTCTGTACTGATTTGATACAATTGGTGTCCCAACCTGAAAATGTTATCTAATCTAAAACGCTGGAAACTGCTATTGAAATATAATAGAGCTATTCAACACTTAAAAATAACAACAACAACAACAAGCAAACTAAAACAAAAGAAACCCCAATTATACCAAATGAACACGTAGGATTTTACTGCATGTTGGCTGCTGACGGCACTGCATAGTTCTCTGGCTCAAGGCCACTAGAGCCCTGAATTTGCAGACTTTGCAGTAAGCTTTGCCAATGTTGCCTAGCCAGCCACCTGTGCCTATCTAGTATCCACAATTTATTAAATATATTGATTCGGTTTGATTTTATTTCCTTTGTGGACTCGTTGTGCTAGTCTCAAAATGAGAATCCACCCAGATCTATAACGTGCAGCAACGTTTGATGCAGAGACATATTTACAATCTTTTCTGTCTCTATGTTCTGCCTTCCCTCCTCTTCTTCTTCGTTTTACTCTGTCCATTTCCCTCTCCTCTTACCACTCCCCTCCATCATCCATCTCATCTTTTCCATCTCTCTTCTACACTCTAACTGCTTGCTATTCCTCCACTTCTCTTTTCTCACCATGTCTTCTTTCACTCTCCTGGCCTTTCGTCACCACCACCACCACCATCTGCATTTTCCATCTCCCTCTCTCTCTCTCTTGCTCTCTCTCTCTACTTTCCTCTCTCCCTTCATCACGCTTGGTTAAATTCTCCTATCAGAATGGTCTGTCCCCAATCCACATGGCAGCTCAGGGGGATCACATGGACTGCGTCAGGCAGTTACTCCAATACAACGCTGAGATCGATGACGTCACCCTGGACCACCTGACCCCTCTGCATGTAGCGGCCCACTGCGGTCACCATCGCATGGCCAAAGTCCTGCTGGACAAGGGGGCGAAGGCCAACGCTCGTGCACTCGTTAGTTACCATTATTCTTATTCTTAATCTTATTCTTATTCTTATTCTTATTCTTATTCTTATTCTTATTGGTGCAAGTCGGGACCAATGCAAGTTGTGAATGCATGCCCTACCCAGTGTACCCTTTATGAGAGTAACCGTCTGTCTGTCTGTCTGTCTGTCTGTCTGTCTGTGTCCCGTTTATGCCCATATAAGAAGATCCCTGATGATCTCCATTTTACTGACAAAATTTTCCATTGTAAAATATTGCCAAATTGCTGACATTTTCCTAGCCTTCTGTAATGAAATCTCCACACTAGCACCTGTGTTAACGTGTTGTTTGCCTCTGTAGCATAAATGAGCTATCATCACATGATCAATCACGCGATATCGGATGGGTGTGTAGACTTGTATACTCATGTACCTCAACAATGTTCTGTGTTTCCTGTATATCTACAGAATGGCTTCACACCTCTCCATATTGCCTGTAAGAAGAACCACATGCGATCCATGGATCTGCTGCTCAAGCACTCTGCTTCCTTGGAAGCTGTCACAGAGGTGAGAGATAAACACACCATGAGATGTTGGAGAACAAAATAATGTTAATAGTAATAATTGTCTTAACGCTTAAACACAAAGAACATAGAAACTTTTGTTTAGACAATTTGGACATATTGTTTTGATGTTGACAGCAAACTTTTTGTTTCTATGCTAAAAAGAGATGAAAGCATTTGGGTATTTTGGCTACAGTCATTTATACAAGAAAGGACTCGTGAACACTGTCTTCTTCACCTGCAATTATAAAGATTTATTGGGAACATTTCGGTACACAGATTTTCTTCAGGGTAACCTGAAGAAGGTCTGTGAATGTCGGCCACGGACCATTATGTGCCAGGACAGCTTGTGAAATGCATCATGGGAATTGTATGAACATAAAGAAAGGACGAAACAGACAGGGTAATTGTTCTATAAAAAGAAAAATACTGGAGCACTCGACTGGGTCTGCACACTTTATTAATATCCTGGGGTGACTGACGTTTCGTCTTCCTCAGAGTCAAACAGTCCTGTTTATATTGAATTTGTCCCACTGTTGAGCACAATTCTACCCACAACTGGCCGAAGTGTGTTGGACTTCTCTTTGTGAGGGTAATTGTTCAGCATAGTGTATATAGTATGTATTGTAAATGTTCTTATTTCTATGGACTAATAACCATCAACAAGAAACTGAAATACACATCAACTACCTGAATTTAGTTAGACACTTCAGATCGGGAATAACCATTTACCGTTTATTGCATTCAGATTGGCGGTGTGACTCTGCTCCTGTGATACCACAGTTTATCTGCGCAAGCATGATACAGAATCTGAGATCACAAACCCCCGAAGCAGAGCCTAAAATACAGTTATTACATGAACATAACATTGAACCTTTCAATGCATAGTTAAGATACCACATATCAGATGTTGGTCTGCTTAAAAAGACCGCCTGAGTTGTTGTTAGCGAATAAATGGTGCATTTATACAGTGGTCTCCGTATACGTAGATATACGCATGGGCATGTTACATTTGTGGCACCCACCCATGGTCCACTCACCGTCCACCCACAAGGCAGCTTTAATACAGTATAGCACTTTTCTCCAAAGCACTGTACAATGTGCACTACATTCGCCCACTCACACACACACACACACACACACACACACACACACACACACACACACACACACACACACACACACACACACACACACACACACAAACACAAACACAAACCACACAAACCGATTGCAGATGAAACCATGCAAGGCACTAACCTGCTCATTGTTAGCAGTTAGGGGTTCAGTCAGTGTCTTGCTCAAGGACACTTTGGCATGAAGCCAGGGAGAGCCGGGGCATGAATGGGGAACCTTCCGCTTCCAAGACGGCTACTCTACCTCCTGAGCCAGTGCTGCTGTCCCATATACATTGATTAAATGACAGAGTTGTACTAACAATTGCATTTCATTGCTCACTTCAAATCTCTGGACGTACAGAATTTTCTAAGGGAATGTGAAGGGAAAATGAATATCTGGCTAGTGGTTAAATTCCTGATGTGTGTCTATATCTGTCCACATTATAAGAGGTTTGGACAACTAATCCTGATAACCTCTCTCCCTGTCACTGTGTGTGTGTGTGTGTGTGTGTGTGTGTGTGTGTGTGTGTGTGTGTGTGTGTGTGTGTGTGTGTGTGTGTGTGTGTGTGTGTGTGTGTGTGTGTGTGTGTGTGTGTGTGTGTGTGTGTGTGTGTGTGTGTAGTCTGGTCTCACTCCTCTCCATGTAGCAGCGTTCATGGGCCACCTGAATATCGTGAAGCAACTTCTTCACCGAGGGGCTTCCCCCAATGCTTCCAATGTGGTGAGAGCTTCTTGTCGACCCATAAATACACTGCTTAAAACGTCTTAAATATAAATAATAATCTGGCTTTACTTAAACTCAAAATGTATTTCTCTTCAATTTACAATTTTGTGTAGTTATGCAGACCCCTTGAATTACTTTTCCTTCTATATTTTCATTATGGAGGTTGCTATACATCTTTGTTGTTCTCATTATCTGTTGGGTGAAACCTCATGCGTCCAAGCTTGTGAGCTTGTAAATTGTCTATTTTGCCACTTTTGTGTGACACTGTATTATGACGATGTAGGGCATTAATTACGGAAAAACAGTTAAAACACGGAGACCAGAGGTTTCCACCCGACAGCAACAAAATGATGTTTTGTGGCCTGTGTATCTCTTATAGAAAGTGGAGACTCCTCTCCACATGGCATCCAGGGCTGGCCACTGTGAGGTCGCTCTCTTCCTGCTCCAGAACACAGCACAAGTGGACGCCAAGGCCAAGGTACAGCACCACTCATTTCCTGGTTGGTAGCTGATTAAGATTTATCTTGTTAGTTTTTTGATTGTATCAACATTTTTGTAATTTGATGATTACATTCATTCTGTAGAAACTGTGTGGGCTTGCTGCAAGCAAATACTGTAACCGAAAAGTTTAAAGAAAACGTCTGATATTTGAAGACAAAAGGTTAAATACTTGATTAAACTGCTGCCAGCATGGGCACTTTAACAAAACAATTTGTTACCATGCACCATCGTGCAAACCATTTTGACGTTTACCCCTCTCTGTCTTATAAGACGACCAGACGACCCTGAACTGTGCGATTTAACATCTCTCCTTCTCTTAACCTCGCTCCTCCTTATAGGATGACCAGACACCCCTGCACTGTGCAGCCCGTATGGGACACAAAGAGCTAGTGAAGCTACTATTGGAACACAAAGCCAACCCAGACTCAACCACCACGGCTGGCCACACCCCTTTACACATCGCAGCGCGTGAGGGGCATATCCACACCATCCGAATCTTACTGGATGAGCATGCACAGCAGACCACGATGACCAAGGTAATGTAGAGAAACCATGGCACTGGAAAACATATTTATTCATCTTGATGAATCATCAATGGTTATTTTAGTTTGGTATGCATTATGCCACAGACTCCCATTTGGTATGATTTCTTATCTCTGGGACCCCAATATATACTGTTAAGTCCTCAGTGTTAAATGAACTCTCTGGTGGAAGAAGTACTCGGATTTATTTTGTAAAAGTAGCAATACCAGAATGTAACTCTGCTACAAGTAAAAGTCCTATATTCCTAATTTTTGTACAACATTATTGTCATTAAAATAATACTTAAAATACCAGACGTAAAAAGGTTAACCATAGGTCTGTAGGACAAAAAGGAAGGTCCAAACTAAGGCACACCAAGGGATCTTTGATGTCAATGGTAGATATCAGAGAAAGAGGTGCCGCACACTGGAACTAGCAAAAAACAAATTTGTTCAACTGAGAAAATTCAGTTGATGTTTCGGTCATAGACCTTCATCAGGACAAACATTGGAATATTCAAGTAAAGTAAAAGTGCTTTGAATTTATATGAGTAAATGTACTTTCCACCACTGTGTTTGTGTGTGTGAGCAGAAAGGCTTCACTCCCCTTCACGTGGCCTCCAAGTACGGCAAGGTAGACGTAGCTGAGCTACTGCTGGAGAGAGGAGCCAATCCAAATGCTGCTGGGAAGGTGAGCCAAGAGTGTTGTACGGATGGATTTGGTTCCATTTTGTATACACTCAAGTTAAATGAACACTAAGGATGCTTAGCGCTGTTTCCTGTGTCACCAAGTAGTGGTTCTTTGTGATGACAGAGAAGAGCTGGTGTGTGTGTGTGTGTGTGTGTGTGTGTGTGTGTGTGTGTGTGTGTGTGTGTGCGTGTGCGTGTGTGCGTGTGTGCATGCGTGCGTGCACACATCAAGTGGGTGACGAATTGGGGCAGGATTTGACCATGAGTCACCCATTTGATGTGACGGGACTCCCCTGTGTCAGACGTTGATGCGATGGGGCTGTCCTGTCCCGACGGACGTTGACGAGGACGGATTATTTACGACTCACCTTCGCCTGTCGGTATGCAACTCGGAACAGAGCAGAGTCAGCAGAAGCGGACATCGCACCGCTTGGCACGGCCACTCGCTTGGTTTAGCGCCTTGCTCTGGGGTGCCACACGGGGCTCAAGTCCGCTTCTGACGGCACGCCTGCCTTGTTTTAAATGTTTCTATGGACACGCCAACCTATTACGAGTTGGGAGTGTGAACGGCTCTTCCGCATTCCAGTGGGCGGTACTACCGGGAACGTTGAAAAGCGACGCGGCATGCGAGTGCGGGTGGCTTTTGCACCAACTCGTCACCACAGTACAACCTGAGAGTCAGAATGTTGGTTGGAGTGATGTTAAAGTATAATCTGTCCACAGAAATGATTTGTGGGTCAGGCGTAGTTTATAGCTTGCCCTAACAGTGGGTATGTCTTTTGTAATGTGTGTGTGTATGTTTAATAGAATGGACTGACACCCCTTCACGTAGCAGTCCATCACAACAACCTGGATGTTGTGAAACTCCTGGTTAGCAAAGGAGGATCTGCACACAGTACTGCCCGAGTAAGACCAATCTGACATGCAATCTATCCAAGTGATTGATTATAGCACAAAACGTTTTGGTAATTTCTAAGGAGAGAATGGTTGAATTAAGTCCTTGGAAGGAGCACTTCCATTACAACTTAGAGATTTTGAATAATTAAATGCAGTTAATGATTTAACGAATATTTAGCGGTTGGGAAATGAATGTGTCATTTCACTTCATTGTGCAATCCCCTTCCACCGAACAGTTGACATGAACTGATTAATTCCCACCACCAATTCAACACTTGAATAAAACGACACCTACAGTATAGCCTGTGGACTGACATGACTTCTATAAGTGTGTTTTTGTGTCTGCGTTTTTCTTGATGGCTGTTCTTGTTCCTGCCTAATGTATACGCCCTGTCTGTGTGTCTGTGTGTCTGCATGTTTGTCTGACTGATTGTGTTTGTTTGCTTGTTTGTTTGTCTGTCTGTCTAACTGTAAATTTCTGTCTGTCTGTCTGTCTGTCTGTCTGTCTGTCTGTCTGTCTGTCTGTTTGTATATTTGTGTCTGTATATTTGTGTCTGTATATGTCTGTCTGTCTGTCTGTCTGTCTGTCTGTCTGTCTGTCTGTCTGTCTGTCTGTCTGACTGACTGACTGACTGACTGACTGACTGTTTGTCTGTATGACTGTATGCATCTTTTTCTATGTGATGTTTAAATGATCTGTATGTTTGTTTGTTTGACTTTACGTTTTGTCTGACTGCATGTATGTTTATCTGTCTGTGTGTTTCTT
This sequence comes from Gymnoscopelus microlampas, assembly GCF_963454915.1. Taxonomy (NCBI): domain Eukaryota; kingdom Metazoa; phylum Chordata; class Actinopteri; order Myctophiformes; family Myctophidae; genus Gymnoscopelus; species Gymnoscopelus microlampas. The sequence goes on from NC_139958.1 coordinate 34,316,837, forward strand.
TGTATGACTGTATGTTTGTCTATATGGACTGTATGTATACGTATATGTCTGTATGTTTATCTGTCTGTCTGACTTTTTCCACCTATCCCTCTTTTGTCTTACATTCACTGGCGCAAAACACTGGTGATGACCTATGAGGCTATCAAGGGCATGGCGCCCCCTTACCTTCAGTACATGATCCACTTCTAACCCCCCCCTTCTTGCACACTTAGATCGGCTAACACAGGACGTCGGTTTGACCCTTCCATTTAAACACTATGGCCAATGCTCCAAGCGTCCTAAACTCTTCTCCCTCCTGACTCCCAAGCTGTGGAACAAATCCCTCAGGACTGCAGACTCACTCCCCATTTTCCATCTGAAAACTCACCTCTTCAGAATCTAAATCAGTGGTTCTCAAACTTTTTCATGTCAAGGATCCCCAAAATGACAATAATGTATTTGGCCACGGACCCCCATCTCAAAAAAGTTGTTCCAGGGACCCCCAGAAGCAAAGATTTGAGTTAAAAATGTTCGCTTTAAAAAATGTATATGTATTCAAAGATTTGCACACATTTTCACGATTTTTCAAAAATAGCAGATCTACAAGCTCATAGCGCAGCACTTGGTGCGCGCTATGAGCTTGTATGATCTTGTATGATCTGCTATTTTTGAATAGCTAAAGTATCAAATAATAGTTATAGTGGTTAAAATGATTGTGAGTTTGTGACGCTATATTATTTTGCTGTGGACCCCCCTGGGGGTCCCCGGACCCCACTTTGAGAGCCACTGATCTAAATCACCCCCTAGCACTCCTCATTCCTTTGTATCCCTTCTTGTTGTGGTTGTTTTGACAGATACTAGTTATACTGTACAGATGTTTGTTGGTTACTTGTTCGCATTATGTCATCTTATTTAGAGATGGATAGAATAAATAGATATACCACAATTAGATTAGCATGTGGGTTATTCAGATGCTAGGTTTGATGTTTACCTCGTATCCTAGTTACTTTGTAGCACTTTATGGATTTCTTTGCACTCTGCTTATGTAACCATTTACCCTGTTGTAGGTTGACTAGTGTTCATGCCTTTTAACTCTGCACTTTGTATGTCGCTCTGGATAAGAGCATCTACTAAATGCCTTAATTATAAATTATACTTTTTGTCTGTCTGTCTGTCTGTCTGTCTGTCTGTCTGTCTGTCTGTCTGTCTGTCTGTCTGTCTGTCTGTCTGTACGCTTGTCTGTCTGTCTGTGTGACTGTACGCTTGTCTGTCTGTCTGTCTGTCTGTCTGTCTGTCTGTCTGTCTGTCTGTCTGTCTGTCTGTCTGTCTGTCTGTCTGTCTGTCTGTCTGTCTGTCTGTCTGCCTGCCTGCCTGTCTGTGCATGTGCCCGTGTCCCTCTCTGTCTTGTAGAATGGCTACACCCCCTTGCACATAGCGGCCAAGCAGAACCAGATGGAGGTGGCCAGTTGTCTGCTGCAGAATGGGGCGTCAGCCAACGCCGAGTCCCTCCAGGGTATTACACCCCTCCACCTGGCCTCTCAGGAGGGACGACCCGACATCGCGGCACTGCTCATCTCCAAGCAGGCCAATGTCAATGTGGGGAACAAGGTATCACATCACATTTGAATAACTCCTTGGGTCCCAGTGGAGGAATTAGATTTGTAGGCCAGCGTGTTGTCACTGTCGGACCAACATAGCTTCAAGTTATAATTATCTGACTGAAAACCATCCATGGATTAACTTTTGTCTCGGGTTCTTATTAATTATCACTAGTCCTATGAGCATTAGATTAATTCCGTCATTAAAAGACTGTGTAAACTTTCTGTATAATGAAATTATATTAATAAGACCCCTGCTGCACAATTGGAATTATGACCTTTAAAAATCGTTATATGGTGGAGGAGTGCAGCTGCCCAGCGCCCCCCTCCACTATACCCCTGGTGAGTGAGCAGTGGTGTCGGTTTAATTTCACAGAACCATTTCCTGTGTCTAATCTCTATTCCCTCCTTGTACCCCAGAATGGACTGACTCCTCTACATCTGGTAGCCCAGGAGGGTCATGTGGGAATCGCAGATACATTGGTCAAGCAAGGTGCCTCTGTGTACGCCGCTTCACGGGTAAGCTTTGTCGTAATATCTTAACCACTTAAGGGCTATATAATTTGTTGTATGGTGAAAGGCGAAAATGTAAATTTGTTGACAAATTTTTCCCCATTTTTTTGGCTAGAGACATTTCCCAAAATAGGGACGGTGGGTTGAATTAATTCTTCTTTATTTGAATTTCTGTTTTCCACAAGCTCACAACGTGTTGCGTCGCCAGGGTTGAAGTGGTTAAGACAATAAGCTTTGAGAAAACAAGCGCTTATTTTATTACATGTTTTGTTCAGCAAGATAATCTCAACAATTCAACACACTTAATGATTTTATTTGATGTTTTGTTTTTTTACCACACAAATTACATACATTTAAAACGGCATCATGAGGGCAAGTTTGAAAAGTGATTATACAGCTTTGTCTGTAGGTTTTATAAATATTTAATATTTAACCAATTAAATTGGTTAACCACAGTTTGTGACTCAATAATAATTACGTTGAATCCACTGGAACATGTGTTCTTTTTCCCAATTCCTGAAAATCAACTGTTTTGGACATACAGTATAAGGTTTCTTCCCGACAGAAACCTCAAACCTGCGCTGCCACCACTGTTTCAATAAAGGAAAACAATATTTAGGGGGAAAAACACAATAGGTAGTCATAATCCAGCAGGCTCTTTGGAAACAATACACATTCAAAGGAAAGCATTTTAACTCTGCTAGGGGATAATCTGCATCAAAGCACCAGGGCAAGCTGCCAATTATGACTATTCTGAATGCATTTTGTTTACACAAGTTCTTTCCATGAGATTTACAACCTCTATGTAACCACTTAAGCCCTAGTATGCTTCGGCATGTGACGAATAGCGAAAACAGACGATACAGTACAAGCTCATAACGCATCGGGATGTGACTTTTGTCATTTTTGAAAATTACTTTTTTTGTTTTTTTGTTTTAACACATTTGGGAAAATGTTATAAAATGTTTGCCTATACTGTACTAACATGCCCAAAATAGGGTGGGCAGGGTCAATGGGGCTAATGAGGTGATAACGCGATGATAACTTGTTTCCCACTCTGTGTTAGATGGGCTACACACCTCTTCACGTGGCCTGTCACTATGGCAACATCAAGATGGTGAAGTTTCTCCTACAGCAGCAGGCTCATGTGAACTGCAAGACCAGGGTAATGTCTCTCTCTGTCTGTCTGTCTGTCTGTCTGTCTGTCTGTCTGTCTGTCTGTCTGTCTGTCTGTCTGTCTGTCTGTCTGTCTATCTCTCTCTGTGTTTCTGTGTCCCTCTCTGTCTCTCTCTCTCTCGTGAACTCTCATTCACATACACACACGCGTGCATGCACGCACGCACGCACACACACACACACACACACACACACACACACACACACACACACACACACACACACACACACACACACACACACCTTTTGCCTTTGTTTCTCTCTTGCGTATACTGTTGTCCCTGTGTGCCTACTGTAATCTGCACACATTGTTTGATACGCATGGATTGCATTAAACAATTAATCTCTCAAGACATTGTCTGTTTCCAACATTGTCTGTTTCTGTTCAGCTCATACTGTACACCGTAAAATCCTCAGTGTTCATTTATCCATTTGTACTCTCTATGAGTTAAATCAACACTGAGGACTTTACTGTGTATGGTTGTTTGTCAGTGTCAGATAAACAATGCAGGTTCACTGTATACGTATACCTCTCTCTCCCTTTCTCTTTCTCTTTTTCTTTGTTTCTCTCCAAAATACTGCACTCTCTCTGACCTCTCTGTCCATCTTTACCTTTTTTATATATTTATATGAATTTCTTCTCTATTATAATGTGTCTGAGAGAAATGCACCAAGTCAAAATCCCTGGTATCTGAAAATACTTCAACAGTAAACAGAGAAATGTGACTGACATCTTTCCTTTGCGCTAACGGCAGGGATCTCCATAATCTGGGCACACACCCACGGGCAGGGACACAGTAAGACTCGCATTGGTCCAATTAGCTTTTAGGCCCCCCGCCCCACCAGAAAGCCCACTACCCAGAACGGGTGTTGGGTGGACACTTAAAAACTGCTCTGGTTGTGAAGCATGTGTGGATCAAATGAGCACCTGTAGACGTTTTATTGGACAGGATTTGATATAGTGTATGTAATATTTATATGGCATCAAATATTATATCCCATTTTCTATGGAAGGGTTCCTAACAACAATTCATACTTTATGATCTGTGTCTATTGCTTCTGTGTCCCCATCTCTCATTCCTTCTCTTCCTCTCTCCCTGCATGTCTCTGTCCTTCTCTTCCTCTCCCACCGTCCCTTAATCTCTCCATTCTTCTCTTTCTCTCTCTCCCTCCCTGCATGTCTCTGTCTGTCCCTCTAGGTGGGTTATACCCCTCTCCACCAGGCAGCACAACAGGGTCATACTGACATTGTGACCCTTTTGCTGAAGAGCGGTGCTCAGCCCAATGAGATTACCTCGGTGAGACACTTCTTAAAACACATCTTGCAACAGGGCATCTGGTGGGCATAGAGGTAAAACACAAAGCTCTGATTCCTGGCATATAGGTAAAGCACCCAGGTTTGATTCCCTGCATAGAGGTAAAACACCCGGGTTCGATTCCCTGCGTAGAGGTAAAACACCTGTGTTCGATATCCTGCATAGAGGTAAAACACCCGGGTTTGAGTCTCTGCGTAGAGGTAAAACACCCAGGTTCGATACTCTGCGTAGAGGTAAAACACCTGGGTTTGATTCCCGGCATTAGGGATGGGACGATAATCGTTAATATCATTCATTTGCAATAGAAAACGCTCACAATAATCATATCGCAGAGATTCATTGTGAAATACATTGGACCTGTACTGGGACCACTTTTTTTTACACCAACTCTCTTTGTCAATTAGTAGCTCTGCAAGCTCACAACCTGTCGCGTTGTGATGCATTGTGAGCTTGTACATCTGTTATTTTTGGCTAATGTTCCCCCCAGCCCAGAATGTGGATGCTGGGGTGCAAGTGATTAACAAAAGTGGCATTTTAAGAGTTTCAAGCATATTTTGATCATCGTGATAATATCGTAAATCGCAATTATTTTGGCCACAATAATCGTGACATGAAATTTCCATATCGTCCAATATCTACCCGGCATAGAGGTAAAACACCTGGGTTCGATTCCCAGCATAGAGGTAAAACACCCGGCTTTTGATTCTTGGCATAGAGGTAAAACACCTGCACTTGATTCCTGGCATGAAGGTAAAACACCTGGATTCGATTCCTGGCATGAAGGTAAAACACCTGGAATTGATTCCTGGCATGAAGGTAAAACCCCTGGGTTTGAGTCCTCGCTCAGCACCGCGGAGGCCTTGGTTCGATTCCGGGCAGCGGTGCCTCCGGCTCCCTGACGAACACAGCTGGCCTTGTTCACGGGTGGGAAGCTGGTAGGGGATTGTGTTCTCTGTTGCTGCATTAGCGACTCCTACTGGTTGGTCAGTGAAACTCCTCACTGTCAGGTGAGAAGAAGTGGATGGTGACTGCATGTGTATCAGAGGGGTCACGTGGTTGTCTACAACTCCCCAGGACAACAGTGGAGATTCGCGCTGACACATGGGGAATTGGCGACCACTAAATTGGGAGAAAATGGAAAGAATAAAAAAAAACAATTTGAATTCCCCCTTTCATCGTCATACCCTACCATTTTCGCCAACCTTTACCTGTACCTTGACTTGAAACATCATGAAAAGATGTATCCTAATTGCACTATGTGTAATATGGTGATTGAATGAATTATAAAAACAACACGAAACAAACATTTACAGTACTTTACTTAAAGAAGTCTCCCAGTCTGCTTGCCTCCCTCTTTTAGAATCTCTCGTCATCCAACTCTTAAGCCTACTTCAGACCAAGGATTTGTGACGACTCAAAACCGTTTTAAGCCTGATTTATATTTTGTTGTACAACAGTGTCGTGCACCCTAAATAGCCTACCTACAAGCTCGCCACGCATTGTGGAGCTTTTAGATTGGCTGTTTTGGACGGATGACACAGTCATACGACGGAGCATAAATGAAACATTGGAATGTTGTGGAGAAAAATCGTAGCGGTCTGAATTTCCCCTTAAGCCTCAATCTTTCTTAGCTGTGAGTCAGAGTTCTCACTTTCTGGTCAAGCTGAAAAGCCCCCCCCCTCCCCCCACACACACACACACCCCAAAAAATAAATAATCCTAATAATCCCATCTTTGAAAATGTAATTGAATCATTAAATTGGCTTACGATTTGACATTTGCAATAACTATACTGGTGCACAGGATAAGGTTCCTGGAAGGTTGGTATTTTCATGGAAAAATATTGCCCTCCAGCCTTGAAGCTTGTCCCGAAAGTAACAACACTGTATTTCATTTGTATGATGTTTGATTCCAAAATCCAACAATTTGTTATCTAGTAAAGGGAAAATAGTATATATGTACATGGCATGAGAGTACATGTATGATGCAGAACTGAAATTGCTTTAACATCTAAAGGGTCCCAGCCCTCTGGTGACACTGCCTGGCATTTTGGAGGACACAACCGTCTTCATGTTTAACCACTTTAGCCCTGACGTCCCTATTTTGGGTGAAAATATGCGATAATAAAATTAAAAACATTATAAAAAATTGAATGAAAGTTTTGAAAATCAAAATTTTCAAAACTTTAAGAAAATAAGATAGCAGATTTATAATCATCTAGACCGGCTATTTTAGCCATTCATCGTACGACGATATAGGGCTTAAGTGGTTATAACATGGCATTGAATCTTGCTGGATAACGGGTGCGATAAACATCTGATTTTTCTTTGTGTAGAATGGGACATCTCCCCTGGGCATTGCTAAGCGGCTTGGCTACATCTCTGTAATTGATGTGTTGAAACTGGTCACAGAGGAGTCGGTGTCTGCTGTGAGTAACACAGGAAATTCACACATGATTGTCATGTCTTCACGCAAGGCAGCATGCAACCTTGACGCTAACAGTATGACTGGTATTTTCAAACGATGGATTCTGCTACAAAACATTTATCATGTTTTCAGTGTCTCACGTAGAGCCCGGCCGATTTTATCCTCCGATATTGGATTATCTGACAGATATATCTGTATCGGCAATATTTTTTAACTTCATCCAGAGGGGGGGGGGGGGGGGGGGGGGGGTCCAGGGGGTCCCTAGCATTATGTCCTTTTGAAAATAGCTGATCCTAAGCTCACAAAATGCCTCACACATGAGCTTTTACTGTAGATCTGGTATTTTTAAATTATTTTGACAAATGTTCAAATACAATACAATACATATCAATTTTGGGGTCCTTGACATGAAAATGTTTGAGAACTACTTATTTAGAAATGTTTCCATTTATTTATTTGCATTTATAATGATTAAATTCCCCAGTCAAGTTTACTGTTTCAGTGCACTGATTTCATTTTGGACAATACAGTTAATAAATAATTAGTTAAACTGTAAAATATCCTGCCTCCATTTCATATTTGTCACAACTGTTTGACAACCACATTTGACAATCTGTGCAAAAACATTTTTATACGTATATAAATATATCGGCCGATATATCTCTTTCAGAATATCGGCATCGGCCGGTATCGGCCTGGCTCTACACTCATGCTTGTGGAGAAAAGAAATCACGTTTGTCATTTTCACCCTCCGTCTGTCCTCTCATGTCTATTTTTTCCTCTCTGTCGCTGTCTATCTATCTGTCTCTCTTTCTGTCTCTGTCTATCTGTCTGTCTCTCTCTCTGCAGATCACAACAGAGAAGCATCGGATGAGTTTTCCTGAGACAGTGGATGAGATTTTGGATGTTTCAGAGGATGAGGGTAGGCTGGCAAATTTGGCTGCAGATGAAGCACTTTATACCACAGTTAATTCCAACCTCGCTGTTTGATTTGGCTGAGAGGCATTCTAATAAACGCCTATATTCCCCAGTAACACAAGCACACAGAGCACTAAAACTGATGACCAGCCTGCACCAAAAATATCCCAAATGGGCTGAATAAAATGGTTTATCCCTGTTCAAAACGATGACCTGGATGCGCTAGAAAGGAATGATGGAACTATTCTTCTTTGTGGAATCAACTTTCATAATAAGTTTGTGTCATCATTGTCTTGACATCCAATCATAAATCTTGATAATGAAACTGTGGTATATTCACATTCACAATAATACACTGAAGTTTGTGCAGGACCATAATGTTGGCACTGGTGTGCTGTGGTTATAGACACACCAGTAACAATATTTGATGGTATAGCAGAAACTTAAACCCTACATACGACATTTACCAGGGTCCCCCAGGGGTCTAATACTTGGCCCCCTCCTTTTTTCCCTCTCCACCAAAACGTTTCGGCGAAAAGAACTGATCTAAAAGTTCACAATGGGTCACGTTGCGAGATTGTAGATGTTTGCCAACTCGTTCACCCCACAACAGTTTGTGTGGTCAAGTGTATTATTGCTTAAATCTATTGCTCTATTTTGATCAGTCATTTTCAGCTATGACTCTGTGTCATGGTGAAAGAAGACTGTTTGTGCTATTAAACACGTGACCTTACCACCAAGAGTTTAATTATTAATATAGATGGTTTCAGGCTATAAGCAATAACACAGTGCCCCTGAACAGTCTTTGTGAACATTCGGTTAGTAACTGTTGCCCTGGGAAATGAAATCTGGTTAGGTTAATCTGGCAAGCAGCTAACCTGCATACAAATGCCCATTTTTTGTATCCATTCTTACCAGTTGTGGTAATTTTCCTTGACCCTAAACCCTAAACAGTCGATGGAATGTTACAAAGACTCCTAGCAACAATAGACTGTTGAAACCGTCTATATGACTCTACATAATGACCTGTTTCCATTTGTTTTGTAGGGGTTGCCCAGCTAACGTTAGGTAGGACTGTGTCTGTACTGCACCTGTCTGTTTTGTCGGTTGTCCGGTGGCTCGTCGTGAACTTGTGCCTCACATTGCAATTGCACTTTCTCATTTTCTCGATCTGTGTGTTGCTGATTGTTTTTTTTCCAGTCCGTTCCTCTGACTCCCATCTTCTCATACAGCATTCTAATCTTTTCTCTGTCTCTCTCTCTCTCTCTCTCTCTCTCTCTCTCTCTCTCTGTCTCTCTCTCTCTCTCTCTCTCTCTCTCTCTCTCTCTCTCTCTCTCTCTCTCTCTCTCTCTCTCTCTCTCTCTCTTTCTCTCTCTCTCTTTCTCTGTTTTCATCTGTCTCTGTCTTTTCCCCTTCTCTTTCACTCTCTCTTTCTCACTCTAGGGTGGGGTTGCTCTCTCTAGTTTTAGGGTCTCTGTCTCTCTCTCTTTTTAGCTTTCTCTAGGGATAGGGGTACACTATTAATCTCCAGAGTTAAGGTTATTCTCTCTCTCTCTCTCTCTCTCTCTCTCTCTCTCTCTCTCTCTCTCACTCACTGTCTCTCTCTGGTTAAGGTTGCTAGCCCTTTCCCCTTTCCCTCTCTTTTCTTCATGTCTACCCCTACTCTCTCCTCTCTCTCTCTCCACTGTGTTACTGTCTTTGTCAAAGCTTAATGTGAAAACACCATCAGTCGTTCATTGGCATGTGACCGTGACATTTTCCTTTTACCAGCATTCAGTCTACATCTGTCCTCCGACTCATGTTAACATGCAGGACTACAGAATTTCACGATTAGAGGAAAATCCGATCCCAAATTTGTTGCTGCTGCTGCTGTTTCTCCTGAACATTAGAGCTCATGTAGCTTAATTGATCCATAACCTAATTACACAGTCGAGAAACTGCTCAGCAAACAGCACGAACGCAATGGCTGTTTACACACCCCCGTCTCTTGTGTGTGTAGCATAATTAGAAAAACAAATAAAACCAGAAAAAGTTATTGTAGGCCAGCAATGTTCGAAATTCACTAATTAGGATGGAATATGCTAAATTGTCCGTCTTGATCACATGACTATAGAGATAATGTGTACCGATTTGTGTGATGTTTGGACGATATCTGTAGGAGTAATATAAAAAAAACATTTAGCAAATCTGACTCCTTTTGGCGGTATAAAAGAAAAGGGTGGCATGTCTTCCTGGGCCTTGTGGGAATATGTTCGGACGCTGCATTTATGATTGAGGCATTTTGTTCAAAACAAGCCACTCCTGCAAACTTTAATTGCCAATCTTAGCCAATCAGGATGGAATATGAAAAATTTGACAGATTTGTGTTGATCACATGACTATAGAGATACAGTGTACCGATTTGCGTGATGTTTGTAGAAATCTGTAGGAGTAATATCCAAAAATGTGTTTCACCCCCTGGTGGCCTTATAACAGGCCCATGTGAAAAATGTGGGGCAGATATTCTGCTCTGGCATGCAGGGAGTGTGTGTGCACAGTTTCACGTTGTATGGACCAGCGGTGCCAGAGATTAGCCACACACGGACAGCCGGACAGGGTGCAAAACATAGTTTCGGCCTGGCGGAGACAATCGTCAAATCAGTGTCTCTTTTTTAGTGTTTTTTAGTGTTTGTTATTGGTTTACTTTTGTTATTGAGATATTTGTATCTGTTCTGAATAGTGCACCATTAGTCTATTATTATTATTATCATCATCATCATCATCATTAGTCATTTGAAAATATCCCTCCCTATATAACCAAGTTATTCTCTCCTAAACAGAAACAACCATCACTCCATGTGATATCATCTCTAATGGGCATGCTCAGTAACATGCTGTTAGCAGGTGCCTTGCAGTTTGCCGTCCATGCAGTGTGTCTAATCACGTCAAGATTCACTGTTTTACCTAGCTTCTTTTTTCACTCCATTGGTCTCCGTCGGCTCTACTTGTTGTTCGGTTTGACTCCATCGCTTTTCTGGGATCATGAAGGGACGGGAAGGAAGATGCTGTGATGAATAAGACAATTAACCCTGTGCTCCGCTCATTACACTGCAAAAAATGTCCATCTGAACAACTCATTTAATCTCGTATTCACTATCAACATGCTATTGTTCTGAAATCACGGGGAAATAATTTGCTTATAGGAGTAATCATTTTGTTTCAAGCTTATTCCCCCAACGGGGAGACACCATCAGTTAGAGAATGTTCTCTAGACGATGCCCGAAGTGATTCTTAAGCCGGATTTATACTTTTGTAAGATGGTGTCGTTCACCAAAAATAGCTTACTTGACATCGTTGTACAACAGAGTATATAGATTAAGCATGAGTCATTCTTGGAGCAAATCTAGATGCACTGGGGGGAAAAATATGAGTCAAGTTAAGTCAACTTTGAAGGCAGATTAAGTTAAGACTGTTAAGATTGATACTTTCTGCAGTGTATTCTCTTGTTGTTTTCTTGTTGTTTTTTGTCTGTGCTCTGTGATTTGTTCTCTGTCTGTCCTCCATCCGCCTCCAGCCGTCTTACATGCGTGTGTTGCTTGCAGGAGATGAGTTGCTGGGGATGGACGGAGGTCGCTACTTGAAACTCGATGACCTCAAGGACCAGGATGATGACTTCCTGTCACCTAAGAAGACCCTCCGAGAGTTTGAGGGTGGCCTGGGTACCACGTAAGTTTGCGACTGGAATGTTGCACTGTGCAGCTATTTTCAAAATAAGCTATTCTAAAGGAACGAGTAATGGAGGTTTTCTAATAATTGTAGTGGAGTAAAAAGTATAATATTTGCCTCTGAGATGTAGGCCTAGTGGAGTCGAAGTATACATTATCAAAACATTTTAATTACTCAAGTAAAGTAAAAGTACGTCAAAAATACAGTACTTGAGTAAATGCACTTAGTTAGTTGCCTTCCAGCACTTCTGTGTGTGTGTGTGTGTGTGTGTGTGTGTGTGTGTGTGTGTGTGTGTGTGTGTGTGCGTGCGTGCGTGCGTGCGTGCGTGCGCACACGTGTCATAGTGATCACTATGAGATAGCATGAGACATGACATGATAATGTACTTTAACAATAATCAAAGTGAAACTGCATCTCAGTAGTCTTACATCTTTGACCCTAATACCTCTATTCTCATTCCATGTGCCTTAGGCCCTACTCTCCTGCGATTCCCAGAATTCCTTGTGTTTCTCCAGAGACAGTTCTACTGGATCAGGTATGCGTACTGCTGTTACATATTATGAACATACTGCATTATGGTCAGAGGATGTATTGCGTTTTGTAAGCCTGGGTCTCTTCATGCTTGCTCAATACGAGTTGAATGAATATCGGAATATTAAGTTGTTGTTCCATTTCTTGTCTGAAATGCCTCACACACTCTGCATACAGTACATCACATGTTTTGTTTTCCTGTTATAATTTTTGTCTCTCAACATAATTTCAAACAATAATTTCATAATTAGTGTTAATTAAAAACAGTTGAATTGCTAATACTGTACAGCATTAACAATGTATATTATCAGCTGAGTTAGAATGTATTATTTATGCATTGTGTATAGATTCAGCATGCTACAGTCAGTCAGTGCATTCATCTGATGTCTTATTAATTATGAATATACTGCATAGTGTGTCCCTTCTATTCTATTTTAGATTTATATCTCTATTTCTTTGATTGTGTTTTTGTTTGATCATAACCCACCAAACTTGAATTGCTTCCTGTCTGTGTGCATGCGTGTTTGCGTGCGTGCGTGCGTGACATATGAGCATGTGTGAACGTACTCGGCCAATAAACTGATTCTGGATCTGTCTTCAGCACACTCCGACCCCCTTACCAAAGGACTATGACGAGGACTCTCTGATCCCCAGCAGTCCTGCTACAGAGACGTCCGACAACGTCAGCCCAGTGGCCAGCCCCATTCATACCGGGTAAGATGACATTTGTATTGAACTGACTTACTTTCACTTTGATTTTTAGATGCTGTGTAATGTCCATTCTGCATAGTTAAATCCTGAGTGTTAATTTTACTCTGAGAGTACACACATGTAACCAAATGGACCCTTCTGGGTCCATTTGGTTACATTTGTAAACTCTCAGAGTTACTGTACATGTGGATAAATTAACACTGATTATTACACGGCTTGGTAAATTCTGATTGGTCAATCCCGGCATTAAGCGGTCTGTTATTTCTTGCTGTAGACGGAGAGTGTGCACCTGAATCAATCCATTAATCAGACGGTTAATCCGCTTGTTTTTTTCCATATTCAACATGGCAGCCATTATAAATAATCACACAATGTCATTTTACGTCTAAACATTACACTAAGAAAGTGTCTGAAAACATTTGAGACGGGAAATAGGCAATGCTGTAAAAATAATATTGATTCATATTTGAGCAATACTTCCTACCGGAGTTTTGCGAGCAGACCGCGTTGCACTCGACGCACCTGGCATAATTGAATCAGCTATTTTCTTTACCATAATCGTTTTGTTGTTACATTTTGGGTCATGATATTAATTGCCTTATTAAATAGCCATGTAATAAGCAGGATAATGAATGGTGCGCGCAGCACCCGGTCATTGTTGAGAAATAAAACCCTTCACGGTGATAAAGACCTAATCAGGGTTTATTTCTCAACAATGACCGGCTCACCATTCACTATCCTTTGTGGATTTTACTGTGTATTGCTGTGTTGTCTGCAACTTCTGTATTTGTCTTGAATGCTGGTCAGGGTTCTCTTGAGAGGGGGATGATTTTATTTTATTTTTGATATATATTCAAAGGTGACTTGAGAAACAGCAACTGCAACTGCTTCCCTAACTAGTATATTTTGAGTTTTTATTGTCTGTTTTCTGTGCTTTTAATGTTTTATGTTATTTGCTACACTGTAATGTGTTGCTTTTATTGTCTTGTTTTTTATGTTGTTGTTTTTATATGTTGCAACTTTTTGTACAGCTGCTACGTTGGACAGGGCTACTTCTAATATTGTATCTCAACGGGATTTGCCCATATAAATAAAGGTCTAATAAAATGCAGTTCTGTGGCAGTGGGCAAGGACGTTGGATTTGGTATAAATCATGAAGAACACTTTGTCCCAGAGGCACAGCTGTAGCTGGACTCTTTTTAGTAACAGGTTACAGGTCATTAGTTATGCAAATGTTATTGATAATGGTTGCACTCAGAATGGGTTGCTGGACATGGTGACACTTACGAATCCCATGAATCAAGAATCAAGTGGGGTTTATTTTGTCCCTCATTCATACAGGTACAAGCAGCGAAATGTTATGTGGGACATCTTCCGCAAAGACTGTACTCACACAACGATACAATATAACAACAAGATAATGAAATACAAATACTAAAAGAAACAAAAATAAGAAAAATATAGATAAAATAACGTTAAAAGTACAGGTATGATGAACCTCTTAAGGCAGGTGTGATATTTTTAGCAGCAATGGAGAATTTCTAAGAAGGCAGAAGACATCAAATTCACCTGTCTAGTTCACTTGGCTATGTACGGTACATTGTACATTTTGAGTAGCTGCTCTGGATTCTTACAGTATGCATTTAGTTTTTGTTTGATTTATAGATTTATTGTATTTTCTTTCTATTATTATATATTATTTTACCTACCAATTACCTTTACCTTTCCTCAATCAGGGCTCTGACAGCTGCAGGGAACTCTTTCTGGAATGTTGTTTGTCCTTTATAATCCTTTTTGTCCTACTCAAGCACCTGCTGCCGTATGTGTCCTGCAGGGACGGGTGGTGTGCTCAGGCAACCTCACCACCTTCGGCAGCACTTGCAGATCCTGGGAAGAGCCATTTCCATACCATAGAGATGGCCCGAAGTACAGTACTTGAAGCTGTTCACCCTCTCCATTGGTACCATGTTGATTAGGCGGGGCATGTAAGACCTCTGCCTCTGTTTACAGAAGTCCACGATCATCCCCTTGGTCTTTTGGACATTTAGAAAGAGGCTGTTTTCCTGGCACCACTGCGAGAGGCCAGCCAGCTCCTCCAGATAGGTCCCCTCGTTTTCGTTTGAGATAGGGCCACCACTGTGTCGTCAGCAAACTTTACAATGGTGTTTGAGCTGTGTCTGGCCACACAGTCGTGGGTGTACAAGGAGTTCAGCAGAGGACTCAGTACGCAACCCTGGGGGCTCCAGTTTTTAGGGGGAGGGTGGTAGAGGTGTGACTGCTCACCCTGACCACTTGGGATCTGGCAGTTGTGTGTCACACACACACACCACCGGGTACTACAGTCCCAGGACAGCCAGCTTGCTAGCCAGCCTGGTTGGGACTACGGCGTTAAAGGCAGGGCTGTATCAATGAATAACAGCCTAACATAGCCCCCCCCCCCCTCTTTGTTGTTGTCAAGGTGGGAGAGGGTGGCGTGTAGAATCTGGGAGATGGCGTCGTCGGTGGATCTTTTTGGATGGTAGGCAAATTGCAGTGCGGGTTCCAAGGTGCTGGGGAGAGCGGAGCAGATGTGATCCTATAGCCTCTCAAAACGCTTCATGACCGCTACCAGGCGGTAGTCGTCCAGGCCGGCTGGGGAGGCATTCTTGGGTACAGGGACAATGATGGGCCTCTTGAAGCATGTGGGGACCACGGACTGGGCCTGGGAGAGGTTGAATATGGTGGTGAATACAGGCGCCAGGAGATCAGCACAGGTTGTGATGACCCGGCCCCGGAGATGCCGTTTGCCTGGGCTAGCTGCTTTCCTGGTGTTCACCCTTTTCAACACACTCCTCGCGTCCTGTTCAGAGAAGACGAGCGTGTTCTCTGCTGCGAGGGAGGAGCACTCCCTTCCGTCATTGTCCGTAGTATAGGACTAACCCTGCCAGCTGCCAGGCTAGCGCTAGCATTTTAGCCTTGAACCTTATGTAGAAGCCATTCAGATCGTTCGCCAGTGTAGCATCAGCACTCTCGATCGACTGGTGCTTGCCCCTAACTGAGCTGTTTATTATGAGATGTTTATAATGTATTATAAACATGCCTCTAATGCGTTCTAATTTGCTTATAATACTGTATAATTGTATTATATCTATGACAATTATGATACAATATGATCCTGGTCAAGAGGAAACGTCTGTGAGTGACCAGTAATTAAGAAGTATTCGGATACTTGACCTTATAAGTCATTACAAAAAACTTTATGATGTGTTATGATTGCATTATGAGTGCTTATAGCTGAAAGTATATAGTGATGTAAGCAGATTACAATGAATAATGCTTGACCTTATAAGTCATTATACAATGTTTTATAATGTGTTATGATTATTGTTATAAAGCATTGTGAGTATTTATGCTTATAACTATAATTAAGGATATGGGAAGGGGCTTAGTAATGGCGATTGAGGTCTATTTGGCTCCACTTGTCACGCAATGCATGCTGGGTATTGTTCTGCTAACCTATCCATTCTAATGCCTACCGACTGGTAATGGATATAAGGCTGTATGCTTGTGACCACTTTGATAATAATAGATTTGTAAATGTATTATGTACTGGAGTTAACAGTTGACTGTTGTACTGTACTAGTTTGGAGGATTACCATACCAGTCCAACCCCATCAGCTAAACAATCCACAAACATTTTCTGCAGTCCTGAAAAAAGAAAAATACGTATACTGTATTTACCCACTAATGGATAAGATACATTGTGATTTATTCCTTTTTTTGTGAGCATCATTTTTAACCACAACCAACAGTACTTAAGACGGAAACCCTGTCATCTTAATAACAACAGTTGAATATCTGAAACCTTCTGGCTCAAGATGTCGAAATCAATAAGTGTATCTCGAGCAACATGAGCAGAGTATATGATTTAACCACTTGCTGTAAGCCCTATTTTATTCTTATAGATCTGCTATTTTAGCAATTTTGGAAAATGTAGCAATTTTGGAAAGGTTTGAAACATTTAGAAAATTGTGGGGAAAAAATTGTGAGTCACCGAACGCCGGGTTTAATGTGGTTAAGACTGTACTTGCATCATTGGACCTCATTCTACTATTTTGTTTTGGGACTCTCAGCTTTCTGGTGAGTTTCATGGTGGACGCTCGGGGAGGCTCTATGCGAGGCAGCAGACATCACGGCCTGCGAGTCATCATCCCTCCTCGCACCTGCGCCGCGCCCACGCGCATCACCTGCCGGCTGGTCAAACCCCAGAAACTGACCACTCCCCCTCCGCTGGTGGAGGGGGAGGGGCTGGCCAGCCGCATCATCTCGTTGGGTCCGTCCAGTATGCAGTTTCTCGGGTGAGTCGTTTAGTTTGAAAAAGAAACGTGTATGAAACGTGTCGTTGCTGTAGGGCAGAAACCTTGAATCTCCATATTTTCCATATTTTTATGTTTTTCATAAATGAATGCCCCATTTTATACTTCATGTACCTTTCCATTATTATATTAATTTTCATAACTGTTTCTGCAAAACAATATTAAATGATAACTTTGCCCCCAAAATAAATTGGTTTTCCTCACATAAAAGAAGATATCAGATGTTAGAGATGTTGTAGGACACAGTGTGTACACAGATCACTTGGCTACAAGAGAGAAGGGATATGTTTCTTTGTGTTCACTGAACATCACTGACTGAATTATTTATTTCCAAGGATATTTTGATACTTTGATAATAGAATATCAAGTTTTTTTCCACTTTGGTGGAGGAGAGATCCAGTCATTTTAGTTGTTTGCTTTGATGTGGAGCTAATCACTCACCAACATACCAGGGGCAGTTGACTTTTTTCATAGAAGCCCCTGTTGTCCATTGTGGAGACCCCTTCCACTGGCCTAATGGAGTAATGTGTATAAACGAAAATCGCCTATTTTAGCAGCTCCAAAGTTCGTTTTTTTCCCACTAATCCTCATTATGCAGTGTCCTGACACTCAAACATGCACTGAATGTCCCTTATGAGCTGCCGTTCATGCAGAACGACATGGAGCTGGTTGTTTGTTTCTCTCACAGAATCTGGCAACACCAAGGACTAGCTTTTAAAATCAATTTACACATGACTTGAATGGGTTCGATTTGCGCCGAAATTGATATTATTAAAGGAGATCTAATGAGCAAAACATTAACTTTTTTAACAATTATCCAGAAGTGAGCCACCCATCCATCCATCCATCGTCAGAAAAGACGCATCATGTCATCTGATTGCAGTCATATGCTTATAACGTATTGTCATATTCCACAGCCCAGTGATTGTGGAAATACCCCATTTTGCTGCTCTGGGCCGAGGGGACCGTGAGCTGGTGGTGCTCCGCAGTGAGAACGGCTCCGTATGGAAGGAGCATCGCAACCGCTATGGTGACGAAGTGCTGGAAACCATTCTGAATGGCATGGATGAAGGTCAGTGTTATGGAGATGGATAGAGCTGCTGGGGGGCGAAATTGTCCTCTAATGACAGCTTCTATTTACTGTACCATTGCATGTGCACACCTTTCCCTTTACACACACACAAACAAACACACACATACACACACACACACACACACACAAACAGAGAAGGTCAGGGAGAGAGAGATGAGGATATTAATAGACCGAAACACTGAGAGAAAGAGGGAGAGAGAGAACAGAGAAAGACAGAAACAGTCTTAGAGAAAGTCAGTGCAAAACGCTGATGTGGTCTTGATTCTGTAAAGTCTATACCGTGCATCCCTACTTGGACAATAGTTGATATCTTTCTTATTTCTCATGATTATTTTCTCCTTTTCCATCTTCGATTTTTTGATCTTTGTACTTGACCAATAAACGGATTCGGATTCCGTCCTTTCTTCCTCTCTGCCTCGTTCCCCTCCCCATCCCTTTCGCCTCTGTAGACCTGGAGAGCCAAGAGGAGCTCGAGAAGAAGAGAATCCGCCGCATCATCTCCACCGACTTCCCGCTCTACTTCGCCGTGGTCTCCCGCGTCCAGCAGGAGAGCGACCTGATTGGCCCGGAGGGCGGCCGGCTGAGCACCAAGCTGGTGCCCCATGTGGAGGCCATCTTCCCTGAGACGGCGGTCACCAAGAGAGTACGACTGGGACTTCAGGTGAGGAGGAGAACGCTGGGAGAGACAAGGGGGTGAAAAGGGAGAAGGAGATGCATATTGCGGCGCCGATAGCCGAGAGGTTAAGGCGCGCACCACTTAGGCTCTGATGCCTGACAGCAAGTCCCAGGTTCAATTCCGGACTCTCCCTGTTTCCTGTCTCGCTCCACTGTACTATTGAATGAAGGCAGAAAAGCAGCCAAAATGTCTTTTTAAAAACAAGAAATGACATAAAGTCATAATATCCCCGCTTGCGGCAGTCTTTTTTTTTTTTCATTGACCTGGTTGCTTATTTCTCTCTCAAAAATCTGGCAACCGTATCATTATTTGGACCAACGAAGAAGAAAATGCGGAAGCGATCCTCTTTTGCAAGGCCCGTGTAAAGGACATTATGTTGCGAAAATATGAAGTCATTACAGCACCATAACATGGTTAATACATTTTATTTTGGGATGTACAATACATGAAAATTACGGGATTAATAACGCAACTTGCGTCGATAACTAATGGAGACCGCGTTTGGCTAAAAACAGTTAGTTAGTAACATCATACAAGCTAACTATTAGCCAAATTCGGCTAGCGCTCAGAATCCACTGAGAGAGGCGTGTCTAGTCCCATAGCTTGGGAGGACGAGGCCGCCCGTTCAGAGTATGGAAAGTATTCCCATTGGCTTAAGCGACAGCCAATCACGCAAAAAATCTGTCGAATACATGTCGGAAATCTGTCGACTAGTAGGTCAGTCTGTAAATAGACCCGCAGCTCTGAAAGCGGGTAAAAATAAAGGGGAGAAGGAGATGAGAGAAAGGAGGAGAAGGAGGAGAGAGAGACTTAAGGCCCTGACATACAGATTAACGTTTCTAGAATGGTCAAACCAGTCAAAACAAACATACATAGTATGCACTGCAATACAAGTTTGAAATAAAAAGAGGTTAGCTTTCTGCATTGTAACAGATTTTGGATGGTCTGTGCAGCGCATCAACGCTCCAATTCCAAAATAGAAACGATCTCTGAAAGATGCGTCAACACATTGATGCATCCAGTGGCTACAGCCGTTGTAAACAATGACGTCTGACAATTTCGGAGTCTTTCACAGCATTTATGGAGAAGGGAAAGAAGGAGGGAGGATGCCGAATCAGTGGAGGAAGGAGAGATAAATGAAGGTCACATTGTGACAAATTAATACAGCCAGTCCACATTATGGACTTGCTGTAAAAGTTAAATGAACTGTAACTGCTGATCATTTGGTGCGTTGGAATGCAATTGGAAACAGGTTTTCACTGGAGACAGATGTTTAGTTAGTTTAACAGCTGACTGTTTTCCTCTGTCCATGAACCTGTGCCAACATACATACCTGTGCCAGTCACCTCAATTCTGTGTTGCCCATTTCAATCATGCTGTGTTCACATCACAGAAGTAAAAGTATCAATACTGCAATAAAAATACAAAAGTGTTGGCATCAAAATATACTTTAAGTACCAAAAGTAAAAGTACTAACATGTTTGAAAATAGCAGATCTACAAGCTCACAACGCGTCACGTTGTGAGCTTGTAGATCGGCTATTTTCAAATATCCTATGTATAAAATAGGGATAAAGTGGTTAATGTATTTTTTATAATATCATAATTTATATCTGAAAAGTAACTAAAGTTGTCAAATAATTGTAGTGGAGTAAAAGTACTATATTGCCTCTGAGATGTAGTGGAGTAGAAGTAAAAGTACTGAAAACTGGAAATACTCAAGTAAAGTAAAAATACGTCAAAATTGTACTTAAGTACAGTACTTGAGTAAATGTACTTAGTTACTTTACACCACTCCACACAAGCCACAATATATGCAATGTTTACTTTATGAATTGGCTGTCATTGTTATTCAGATGACCACATGAACACTAGCGGCGCCCTTTTGTGGAAAATAGCAATACAAGCTCAAAGCTTGTGAGCCTGTCGATTGGCTATTTTTGGCCAAGAGATTTCATGTAGAAGGAAAAAAGGATGGGAACACCAATAGAACCCTGGGGGACCCCTGGTTACTAAGTATATACGATTTAAGAGGTTATGGTGGCAAATAGCCTGCTAATAGTCTCATTAATCTTTATTGTATGTTTTGGGGATTTTTGTTTTAAATTCATTTCCAAGTAAACTTGGAAAGTAACAAGTGGATAATCCATCTTCATCCCAAAGTTAACCCTGGAGATCAAAGCTTAGGGCTTGTAACTCTAATTGATCATACAGTGTGACATATTTTAATTAGCTTATTACATCCGGATTGCTTTACATCCATATAAATAAGTATGGAACAGACTTTCAATTCTGCATCAAACATTGCCATTTTGCTTTTCCTATGGTAAGAGGAACGCTCCTTTTCCCCAAGGTTTGACAACAAATGCATTACTTAAATACTCCGTTACCACTCGGTACCTCCATGCATTTGTACAGCAACTTCCTTGTTTGTGCAGGCGGTCACAGGGACTACTTTCTTGCAGAAATCATTCTTGTAGTGAAATTTATATTAAAATCTGTTTTAATTGGGATATGATTACGATTTTCACATTGCCCTATTTGGTAAGTGTTTTAGAAAAATAGGGTCAGTCAGGCCTCTTAGCTGTTCTAAAATCCACCGAAAACCACACCCTATTGTGGCTTATTGCTTTAATTTATGGTATGATAGCAGTATGTATGCAGATTTTTACAGAATCAAATTGAAGACCCTGTTTGCTAAACTCTGGATGTGGTTTATCAAAGAGGAGCATCTCAGCCTTTCATGTTGTCACTCCCCATTCCTAAATGAGTTCAGGGAAATAAGTGTTGTCTGTCGTGTCAAGTAAGAGCTTTTGGCAGCACCGTGGCGATAGTCTTTCATCAAGACTACCATCCTGATTCCCCATCCTGACAAAAAGGATGACGCAATGGAATTTTGGTTTGTGTGTTTTGTTTCAAAGCGATTTTCTTTCCTTTTTTCATTGCTTGTCATAGCACTGATCTTTTTTTTATCTTGAACCAAAAATTGCATGTGTCAATTAGGTTTTTGGTGTTGACTTATGTTGTTCTTTTATCCAGCCATTCATCTTCAGTTCCCTGATTTAAGTTGTGAGACACACTGACATATACCCCATTGCACAACAGTGTCTCTTGCCGACAAGAACGGCTCTTCAAGCTAAGAACTTGTCGCATTGTGACTACTCTAAAGTGTGTTGTTATCCATTCTCTGTTTTCAGTCCAGCCTCACTGTATTCCTAGTTCTGCCTACAATCCTTCTCTATTACATAGACTTATAGTAGTATGATTGTGCTCATGTGCAGAGGCGGCCTTAAGAACCTCGGGCCCGTTTCGCTCCAGCTATCCATGTGGGCACGGTGTGCATTTGACTTCTCATGTGAGTCGATCCCACATTCCAAAACCTCTGCAAGTGAGACTTTGACTTCGCTTGCCAAAATATGGTGCAGCAGAAACAGAAGACTAAAACAGATGCGAGTACAATGCTGCTGAATAATTCAATTGTTGTTTGTCATTCGTGGACCCCCCGGAGGGCAGGGCCTGTTTCAATTGAAACGGGTGAAACATAAGTAAGGTCACCTCTGTCGATCATGTGCTCTGCATCTAAATGTGAACATAAAAAGCCCAATCATCTTAATTGAAATTGACCTTAAATTTACTTGCATTCATGCCTATAGATTTATTTCTATTCCTTCTTTTTATACAGGGTATTCTTTGTCCTTTGTTCAGGGTTGGTGGTCTCAAAAACATAAAGGAGAACTGGCAGAAAAAGGTTCTAGGATCTTCGTCAGTGTTATATGAGGATCTCATAATAGCACTGACGAAGGACCTAGGACCGAAACGTTTGCTACTTTTTTGCATCCCTCACTTTGAGCACAGAGCACTTTATGAGCATGTTAAAATAAAATAAATACTATTTTCTTAGTCTCTGTCTAAGGAGTCTTCCTAATAATAGTGTATGCAGAGAGCGAGTCTTTTTCTGCCAGTATTCCTTCTTTTTAAAATGTTGTTTAACTCTCTACTCTCTTATCTCACTCTTTATCTTCCGCTCTCTTTATCCCTGTGCCCCTCCCACCTCAGGCTCAGCCAATCCCCGATGAAATGTTGACTCGACAACTTGGTAACCAGGCAACCTTCAGCCCTGTAGTCACCGTAGAGCCGCGCCGACGCAAGTTCCACCGTCCAATTGGCTTGCGCATCCCACTGCCTCCGTCCTGGCGGGAGAGTACACGTGATGCTGGGGAGGGAGACACCACTAGCTTGCGCCTCCTTTGCAGTGTCATTGGTACGGTCCAGTCTGAATTTAAGAGATTTTTGTTTTTCTTTGAAGCACTACCCCTCTCTACTGGTGTGGTACCAGCTGTTCATGATTAAGTCTAATCGGCTCATGTGCACATTACATTGTCAGGATAACGTTTTTTGGACCCAAAAGTGAACAGAGTTTCCAGGAGTTTTTAAGTACAGATTCACAGAAAACTGATTAATCAAGTCCTTGGACGTAATCCATAAGAGAAAACCCCTGGTGAACTAATCCAACAAACGGCAGGCGTTAAACGAGTCAGAGACGAGACAGAATATTAACAGCAGCCAACGGGTGCAATAATGGCAAAGCTAAGTAATTGGTTTAAATAATCAGGCTGAAAAGTTACTGACTGGTGAGCAGAGAACACATGCAAAGACAGGCACAGAGACACACATGGTGATACAACCTGGCAGAGAGCACGGAGCACAGAGACAAACAGGGTTTAAATAGGAGCAAATGTGATTAGGAGAATGAAATGCAGTCCACTCTGACTGGTTGATTTGGAATAAGCTGATGAGTGATCAAGAGATTTACAATTAGGCGGGGCAAAGAACAAACAGGGAATCAAAGACACAAAACACACAACTGGGCAGTACAGTAGGAGAGTTTTAATTGTATCTTAATTGGTGGTCATTTGTAGAATGGATGTTATTGTTGTTTTAAAGTCATACTGTGTAACTTTTTTTATATATAACTTTTCACTGGCATACTTTTCCACAATAACCATTCCACATACTAAATGTGTTGTGACCACTTCTCTAAATATACAATTTAGGCATTTAGCAGATGCTCTTAATCCAGAGCGATTTACAGTAAGCAAGGTAAACATTAACCTGACCCTGCCAGATGGTGGAGCAAGCTTCTTGGATCTGGTAGCGTCAGGTTAGGTAAACATGAGGTAATACATCAAATGCCTGCATAGTAATCTAGGATCATAGGTAAACCTGGAACCTAAGTCTAAACAGTAAATCATTCTAAACAGTATAATATAAAAATAAAAAATAATCTGTAGATTGAAACTATACAAACTATATAACTATGCCTCTGGTCAACAAATGAACCTGGCATCTGTCTACATAACATGCATCTAGATTACATTACAAATAGTCTATTAATAATTTTAGTCAAGTGTCTCAGTCACCAAAACAAAGCTAAGTTACACCGTATGACTTTAAAGTGTAAATATGGAGTCAATACTAACTTGATTACTGTGGTTGGTGTTGTCCAGGTGGTACAGCACCGGCCCAGTGGGAAGACATCACTGGGACCACCAAGCTCATGTACACCAACAACTGTGCCAACTTCACCACCAATGTTTCTGCAAGGTGAGGAATCTGACTCTTACCAACTTGACGTTACACAGTAAAAATCTCACTCTTAATTTGAAAGGAGCAATAGACAGCATTCAGCCTTTAGATACAGTATGTCACACTTTCACAACACCTCTGTTGCTTGGGTTTTACTATTTCCCTGTCACCTCTATAAGGCAGCAATCACGTAGTCTGCAACATTGTAACACTGTTGCTAACTTACTAGAATATATTTAGGGTAAAAAGTACAAAGAGGTAAATAATTCTGGAGTTTTGCCGGACTGACAAAATTACCAAAATGATTATTTCACTATCATACTAATTGTTCTGGGGAAAAGCAATCATTTTATACCACACCTTTTTGAAAGCTACTGTATTGTGGATGTATTATTTTCTTTTTATTATTATTATTTATTACTTTATTTGTCTTTTCCCAGAAAATAATTATACATATAATATATCTCTCACAGTTACAAATGGATACATGAACACATGACACACAAGGAAAACACAACAGAGGCCCATGTAAACATGTAGGTCACGTTACTACATACAGTATTGATGAAGTCTGTCCATCTATCCAGGTTCTGGCTGGCAGATTGTCCACGTACAGCTGAAGCGGTGACCTTTGCCAACCTGCTGTACAAGGAGCTGATGTCAGTCCCCTATATGGCCAAATTTGTGGTGTTCGCCAAGATGAACGAGGCGCGTGAGGGACGCCTGCGCTGTTACTGCATGACAGACGACAAGATGGACAAAACCCTGGAGCTGCATGAGAACTTCACGGAGGTGGCTCGGAGCCGAGACATTGAGGTCAGCACTAGTTAGCGGATGAAGTTATAGTTAAAGTGAATTGGATAAAAAAAACAATATAAAACTTAACATCACAAGCTTATGTGATGCTCAATGATGTGAACCTTGTCAACAACCTGTATAATAATGTACTTTTATTAGAGGGATAAGAGATGCATTATCACGTTTTCGAGGGGGGTCCTTATCATAAATACACAAAGATTACAATAAACAGAACAATACAACAAATACAGTACATCCGTGCATACACAGACAAAAGACAAAATACAAGACCACAGCTCTGCTGTAACTACCCGCTCGCACCCCACATAATCACCCACAAAATGACAAACCTCATGCAATGACATGACATACCCATGTAAAAGCTATATGAACAGAAATACAGACCGATACAGACATGTGACATGCAACAACAAGATGCCTCCTAGAGATCTCCTCAGGGTCCGCTATACAGTACTCGTGTAGGCTATGCTATGTTTATACGTATGCATGTCCATGCAGCAGCCATTTTTTGTGTCCGTCTGCACGCGACACCAGAACGCAACTAAGTGTTATTTGGTGAACATTAATTGTGCTCATGACTTGGACTTTACACAGAGAAAAGATTCTCATAGGACCAGTGCCAGACGTAACTGTATTTGCTATATCCTACCAAGATAACTTCACTCTTTGTGACTGATGACACTTTGTCTGTAGATGTGAAAGAGGGTGTCAGTAAGTCTTTTCAAAGTCTTCTAGTGTATGGCACTAGGGCAGGCAATAGGCATTTAGTTGAATTCTAGAGAGTTTAGTGTGTCCAAGCTAATGTAGTGTCATGTCGCCCTCTGGTGGTGGCAGTATAGCTCCGTGAGAAAGGCTAGACCTCAATATTGAGATTCTTTTCAAAGAAGATTCTGTTAAAGGATGCACTAAATTAAATACAAAAAAAGATCTATTCACATGATAGAAAAAAAGGTTTAATGATTGTAATTTATTTTTGGTTCAACCAACGGCCATCCAGGACCTCATTGGATTGTTGCCGTGTTGTTTTGGAATGAGCTTTGTTAAAGATTATCGCGTATTCTCTAACTGCAGCAACTGAAGCTTAGGCTGTCAGTTGTTAATGATTCATTATTATTTTACAGGAAAATTGCCATTTTCTCGGGAATTAATCCAACCAGCAGGGGAGCTTTTAGTCACACACACACACACACACACACACACACACACACACACACACACACACACACACACACACAAAAGCTCATATGCAACTAAAATCCCTAGAGGAATTCCCACATCTGCCAAACAACTGCCAATGATCACACATACAGTATGACCCTGGGTTTACGACACGAGTGTCTCTGTTGGCCACCTGCCACCTTCATTTGATTGCATTGCCACACCGCAAAATCCTCAGTGCTAATGGAACGTGCCATGAATGTGCATTTGGAACCGAATGGACCCGCACCACCACCTTTTTAAAACTCCTTCTGCTTCTCTCAGGTGATGGAGGGCATGCCGTTGTTCCTGGAGTGTTCCGGGAACCTGGTGCCTGTGCGGAAAGCCACTCAACAACCGCGGAGCTTCAGCTTCCAGGCTTTCAAAGATAACCGGCTTCCCGTGTCTGTCAAGGTCTGTCACCCTGTCTGCTCCTCTATATGTACCTGTCTTGTCTTCCGATTACTCACATCTACAGTTGTGAATTTGTCAGATCATATCGTGGTTATGTTGTATATTCACTGTATGTCGAGTTTTTAGAGCCTGATTTATATATTATAGTTTTGCACCTGTGTCCCACGGCGAAAATAACTGATCTACAGTACAAGCTCTGAAGAGACACGTATTTCAGCTTGCAGATCTGCTATTTTTCGGCATGCGACACCGGAACGCAATTAAGTAAGAATTACACATACTATGAACAAGTATTTGCTATAATATCTTAGCAGTGCAGTATCACAGCAGAAATACATAAAACTAAACCATATTAATTGATTCCAACTATTTTTTAACAGTTTTCCCTTCAAACTGAACACCTAATATGTGGTAAATTATTCAGAATAATTTATTATCATTATAAAATAGGAAATAGGAAATAGGAAATTGGAAGACTTCAGCAGGCAAGGTCACAGAACGTCTTAAAACAATTGAAATGGAAAAATACCTTTACAGAGAAAACACTCATTTGATTTTATCTTATTATCTTGATCAAATACAAAATACAGAAAACTCCATACTCCATACATCATCAACACAATAACAAAGCACAACCATTTTTGTTCAAGAAGGGGCAGAGAGAAGCAAAAGCTTATTTTGTCTGGCCCCCTTCTTACCTTGTCATATAACAATATATTGTTAATAATATATTTTTTTAAAACAATAAACAGTATGTTATAATAGTTTATATTATACCCTAAAAAAATACATTCAGTAAATGTAAATCAATCATAATATTAGTAATAAAAAATCAAAATCATAAAGAATCAGTCAATATAAAATCAACTGTGCAACTGTACAAATTTCACTTGATACATCTTCTAGTCTTTGTAAACAATCTGTGTTTGTGTATATGTATTACTGCACATAGATATGTATATAAATCCACATAATAGAGTTGACAGGAAATTAGAAACCCACAAGGTCCCCTTCAAATACAGTGGACGCATATTGATATTTAGACATCACAGAAAAAAAGGAAAAGAAAATGCAATAGAAGAGAAATTATGTCACATTCATATTTCAACAAATCGTTGTGAAGGATTTCTGTAAGTAGGGTTGTCAGTTATGTTCTGTGTGTTCGTATGGGTGTGTCTGTTGACAGTCCATTCATAATGGGTATTGTTGTTATATTGTTGATTTTGCATCATGTATTCATTCATAACTTACATACAAATTACATGAATCCGTATGTAACTATTGTGTGTGTATATACATATAATAGGGGTGTAATAGTACACTTATTTATACTCAAATGTTTCGGCACAGGACGTTCAGTGTACCGATCCGAGTGCAAAAAAAACTGTAAAATCCGAGTTTCCACATGAACTTATTAAGGGAGTGCACCATACAGGGCTACACAGTCACTACGCTTAAAACCTAAACCCTGTCCATCATGTCGGCAGCCGAGATGGAAGAGTTTGAAGACCTCTCCGTTATCATTAAGATCTCCTGTGTATTTGGGAACACTTTGGTTTCTCTATGAAGTACAACAACGGGGAAAACAAGTGGATAGGATGAAAGCAGTGTAGCAGCATTGTTTAGTAGCGCTCGAGTACGCTGCTGGCAACACATCAAACATGTTAGCTTGTTTAAAACAGCACCGTGCAAATGTGAATATCATTCATGAATAAGCAAAAGCTGCTGTTGTCCATGTTTCATATTGTACAAACTTACCATTTATGAACACACTTGCACAAATCTGGCTGTGGGGTTGTGACACTTACTGTGCCATCTCTTGCTGTGGTAGTAAATTAACTCGCTGTGATTAGAGTGGTGTTTGGTCCTGACACTTAAATTTGCAAGTGCAATGGAAAAGGTTGTTTGTTATGTTTTTGTTTTTTGTTTTTTTATGGGGGGGTTACCCCTTTGAGAGGAAGTTCAGTTCTTAAAACATATATTTTTTTGTTTAATTAACGTATTATATTTTTCATTCGATTATTTCTTGGAGCAGTTAGTTTGTTGCAGTAATAGCAGTAGGTTTGTATACATTTTGGTGCACTGTTACACCCTGAAGATATGTATATTTTCATTTCATTCAAAGTGTATAATTGTACGAACTTAAAGAGTTTCTTCTTTAAGTAATATGATTGTTTGGTTTGGCAGTACATTTTTCTGCACTTTTCAGCATTCAAACCTCTATTAAACATGAGCAGCAGTCCTCTGACATTAGTTGCTCTTGAAAATGACATACTGTATGACAGGACTGCCGCTAAGTGTCTTGTTGCTAGGACATGTGAAAACCCATGTCAACATCCAGTTGGATGTTTACACCACTAGAAAGCGGTTCGTAAAACAAAACATTTAATAGAATATTGTAATAGCAGCTCGTATAGTGTATGTTGTTTCCCAGTGCAATAGTTACAAAATGGGTGTTTACAAAGTTGGGAAGCTTGTTTGTAGCCCAAAACTGTATAGTATTATGGCAGTTGTGGAATATTTAAAGGTACACTTCCCATTGTTAAAGGGATAGTTCACCCCTAAAATTACTTTTTTCTATCGATTAGACACCCCATGGAGACTTGAATTCATGGATTTTTTTTTTGTTTTTGTCGCATTTCTAAGCCCATAATTTGATGACCGGCAGCGGTTCAGGTAGGAGACACAAAGAGTCTCCTTTGTGTCTCCTACCGGAACTGCTGCCTACCGGTCCGCTGGTCATCAAATTATTGGCTTAGGAATGCGGCAAAAACAGGTTTAGTAATTTTGAACAAGATTTCAAACTTTTTGCCAGCTTGTGTGAAGTGCAAGCTGGTCTCTATATTCAGAGCTGGAGAGATGGGGAGATCCCTGTTCCTGAACAAATACTCTGGAAATATAGAGCTATCTTTAACACTTATTTTAAC
The DNA here is from genome assembly GCF_963454915.1 of Gymnoscopelus microlampas. Lineage (NCBI taxonomy): Eukaryota > Metazoa > Chordata > Actinopteri > Myctophiformes > Myctophidae > Gymnoscopelus > Gymnoscopelus microlampas. The sequence goes on from NC_139958.1 coordinate 34,346,777, forward strand.
AGAATAATACCACTTACAGCATCTTTAACGTCCTACTAGAAAAATAAAGGTTGAAGATTGTTTATTTTCCACCCCCTTCTTGTTTATGTTTGTGTGTCACACCCTGAACTCATTTCTTTTCTTTTTTTTCTTTCGTTATTTGTTTGCTCTTGCCTCATTGTTTTTCTAGAATGGCTTATTTTTTTTGGAAATCAATTTGCGTACATCTGTATGTTTGTGTGTCCGTTTGTCAGTGTCTGGCTTGACTTATACTCCGTCGTGCGACAGAGTCGCGCAACGAACATAGCCGAACTACAAGCTCAGAACGCGTCGCATCGCACGCCCTGTGAGCTTGTACTGTAGATCGGCTATGTTTGTCGCGCAACTCCGAAGCACGACAAATTATGAATCAGCCGTACATCGTCTATTTGTTATTATATCTGTGGTCATTGGTCCCTTCGTTTACCTCTCAGTGTGTCTATCCCTGCAGTCCAGACCTCGTCCGTCTATGTGACGTAGCCTGTTCTTCCATTGCAGCCAGATGAATGGCTTGTACAGTACTGTGTCTCCACGACATAACACAGCCTACCTGTGCCTACCTATACCTACCTACCTGCCTATCTACGTGCTCTCTTGTCGAACCGTGTGCACGTCCTATATGTGACTTCTCTCACTTTCTTTGCCTGCCTGCTTTATCTTTGCGGCCTCGCCTGTCTGTATGTCTGTCTCACTGTCTCTCTTTCTCTCTCTCACGGTCACTGTGTAACTGTCTGGTCTGACAGACGTCCAGGTAAAAAGTGCAGGTAAATCTCTCTCTCTCGCCTGCCTGTGGACTGCTTCCATCCCTGTACCCCCCCCTCCTCCTCCTTCTCCTCCTCCTTGCTCCTTGACCTGTGTTACTGCTCCGCGCACCCCCGACACTACAGAGAGTTCTAATACCAGATTTGTTCTTCTTTTTCTTCTCCTTCTTCTCTCTGCCTTCCATTCTCTTCATCTCTCTCTGATGTTCTCCGTCTTGCTGTGCGCTCTCCATCTACGTTTTCCATTTCTCCTCTCCTCTATTTTACTCCCTTTCTGTTTTTTTGCATTCTCTCCACCCCCCCTCTCTCTCTCTCTCTCTCTCTTTTTCTCCCTCTCTGCCCCCCCCCCCCCCCCCATGTCATCCTCTATCTCTGTCTCTCTCTCCTTCTATCTCCCTCTCTGCCTCTCGCACTCTCCAATTGTCGCTCTCAGGTCAGAGACAGCAACAAAGATGCCACTGGGTTCTTGTCCTTCATGCGAAAGTCCACCAAATACGAGGAAGCACAGCACGTACTGTGTAATCTCAACATCGCCATGCCGCCGTGTGTTAAGGTAAGTGCACACAGGCACATGCACATACACACGCACATGCACGCGCACACGTACACAAACATATTACTACTGCTTGTGAAGATATCAAAAGTTCAGGACGATAAATTTATAAATGCATTTTTCCTCTCTTAACCCTACCCATAACGCCTGAGTTATACTTAGTTGTGCGGCGGTGTTGCACACCGAAAATAGCAGATCTACACACCCACCATTTTGGTACTTGTAGATTAGATATTTTCGGTGTGCGACACCAGCATGCAACTTAAGTATACGTATATCAGGCTCAATCATGCTCCCAGTGTAAGGACTTTTAACTCTGATTTAACCATGAAACAACCTTTTCTCTTGTGAGGACGAGGAAAATTGTCCTCACAATATCTATTTCTCAAATGCAACTCTACCTGTGCATGGGGACATTTAGGGGGGACATCTTTCTGCGGGACGTGTTGTCTAATCTATGAACGTTCCTCGATGGGTTTGCAGAATTATTGATTGTGGTTTTTAAGGGCTAAATAAACACTGAAATTACCATTTTAAAGTTAGATTGATGGGGTAATTCAAGCCAAAAAGTGTCCGTGCTGCCATATCCATGTCTATTTCTAAAACGTTTCCACGTTTCTCCCGCCCAACACTCCCTGCTGACAGGTGGCAGGGACTTTACCACTGCGCCAGCCGAGCGCTAACACAAATCTTCTTAACTGCGGTGTAAATATCTCAAAACACAGATTTGAAAGAATGAATAATTTTCACTTTTGTGACCATCTTAGGTTGCTGGGAGTGAAGAGCGTCGGAGAACATTGACCCCTCTTGCCTTGAGAGAACGTTACAGTGCACTGAATGAGCCTGTCCTGGGTGAGTGTCCCTTTGCCTGACCGTGGGTCCTCTCCCAGTATATCCATGAAGGAGAAGGACCCTGAATGTTGCATTGACCCTCTGCCCACACCCCTCCGCTTCCCTCTCCACCCTCTCTATTTCCACCTCTCTCGTGTGCACGCATGGCACAAAGACTTGAGCCTTGGATGCAACGCACTGCTGCACTACATCAGAGTTTTCTGCAGTGCAGTTAGAGGAATTGAATGTATGCCCAAAGATGGGGTAGCCTTGCCTAACAGAAACCAAAACAGCTCCATGGCAAATGGCTAACTAGCCTTTTTTTCTTTCTTTATGACTGTCCTGGTAGCCATGGTGACTGATGAATGGTTTTGCATGGCGCTGGTCTCTCCACTGCGATTTCCAATGGCATGGCAGCAGATATTGTTAGCATTTTACCATAGCTTAGCACTGAGAATGTGCAGGACCTCGCAGTGGAGGTACCGTAGACAGAGGAGCCTTCCAATTGGTCGGCGGCAAATCAGCCAAGAGTCAGGAGTGGTGGTCTGGTTGGTTTGAATAACGATGATGCAAAGGAGAAAGGCCTTTTCTGTCTAACAAATACACAGCACTGCTACATTGCACCTCAGTCCCACTATGATATATTGAATGCTACATTAGTAGATGGGACTCTAGCATCTGAATGATACTCTTATCTAACCACCCCCTATTTTAACCTACACTTCCACTGACCATGGTCTGCCAACCCTGAGGTTCGTATGGACAAAAACTCTATATTTTGTGGGTAATGCCTATTCCCGTCAACAGAACAGTGCTTTTGTTGAGGTAAGTATTGCTATTGTATTTTAACAGCAACTTAGCTACAGTACATGAACACTAGAGTTCTGCAGAAATAGGTGAACATTCTGCAAAAATTGTAGATCTCCAAGTCGCAACATGACGTGTTGTGAGCTTGTAGATCATGTATTATGATTCTAATAGTTGGATTTTTTATTTATTTAGTATCTCTTAACAATTTTGTAAGCAACAAATGACCACTTAGTGACGTACAGTGACATAATGACAGTGTGCAGTTTAATAGTTATTATAACAGCAATAAAGCATTATAAAGTAATTATGATGCAAGTATGAGAATTAACATGGGATGCATAGGAAGTGTTAACAAATATTATTACAAGTATTATAGTACTTGATTCATTATAAAAGGCATTATAATGTGTTATGATTGCAATCAATCAATCAATTGAATTGATTGAATTGTCACAACACAGATGAGGTTAAATTCTTAATTATGCAGCAGATTTTCACTCTTGCAGTTTAAATTGCGAGTAGCTGCTTATGAGTGTTTATAACTGTAATTATCCAGTGTTATAATCAGATTATAATCCATTATAAGTATATTTATAACTCATTATATGCATGGGGTGCATAGCAATTGTTACCCAATGGGATTTGTGCTTTTGTAATAACATGCATTAAAAACAGCTTGGTTGGTTGCTGAACTGTAACTGTTACGGTGTGTTCAGATCGGACCCAAAGATATTTGTTTGAGTGGCGCGATTCCATACAAAGTCAATGCAAAATGACTTGGCACGACCAAGGCATTTCATCACACAGTGTCTTTGCTCCAGGTAGAAAATTCCAACTGAGACGGCGTTCGCTTCCCCTCATTTCACCCTCCGCGTCTCGACAGCCAATCGGCGTTGATGTTGTTCTGTATGATTGTTTGATTGATTATGTTGTTACGCTTGCCTGAGGTCAGCCAGTTGACTCCTTGATTCTTCCAGTTCCAAACCACCGGGTACACAGCAATGCAAGAAAGACACCACACGGGTCCATTTGGTTCCATTTGTACACTCCCAGAGTTAAATGAACACTGGTGAATTTAACACTGTAGGGGTCCCTGTGTACATGTTTTATGTGACTGCAAACAAAACAAGCCCTCTGCATTTGAGTCAACAAACTGCGTTCTATTTACTCCCAAAATGACATCTGCTCTGTCATCCCGGGCAGTATAGCTGCCAGCTGGGAAGGAGGAAAAACACACGCTTGGTGTGTGTTTTTCACAGCTTGATGGTTAACAATCTATATATTTTAGTCATGAAATAGAACATGTACTTGCTCAATCTTTCTTATTTTCACACATACAACTAACTGCTAGATCAAAACATTGTCATTAGAATTCGGTACTGTTTCCAAAGTGTGTACAGTTATTGTCACTGACAGTATACATATACTGTAGAGACGATTAGTTAAATGAACACTTATGTTGCAGCGCAACAGCCAGCGACCAAAATGACGCGGTTCAAGCCATTAGAAAGATATTTTCGCATCTGGTCTGAACACACCTTTAGAGGAAATCCAAGCATGGTTTCTTCTACAATCTCTGTTACAAACCCAGGTGTGCCTTAGGTACGTACTACTGTGTACGAGTACTTTGTGCACACCCAATACAGAGGCAAACTCTTTAACCTAAAGAAATATATTTTAACCACCTGGTGTCCCGATTTTGGGCAAGCCATTATAGGCAAACATTTAAACATTTTCTTTACATTTTCTAAATCAAATAAAAAAGCTTGCATCCCGATGTGTTGCTAAGCTGTTGATAGACTTTTTCTGTATGAATGCAGGTGTGCCTTGAGATTGCCAAATGGTGTGCCTTGGGCACAAAACGTTTGAAAACCACTGCTCTGCAGTCTTGTGTGTGTGTGTCTGAGTGGAGTGTTGTTTCTATTCAGCTACAGTGAATGCCATGGAGAGGACGGAAATCAAGATCAGCCTCATAGCTGAACAGCTGGGTTTGAGCTGGGCAGGTCAGTTCTGTAGGAGCTGCATGCAGGAACAAACGTTTTCCAGTGGTGGAAATTAACTAAGTACATGTACTTAAGTACAATTTTGAGGCATTTGTACTTTACTTGAGTATTTCCAATTTTCAGTACTTTTACTTCTACTCCACGGCATCTCGGATCCAAATATTGTACTTTTATTCCACTACAATTATTTAAAAACTTTAGTTACCAGTTACTTTGTAGATTTTGTTTATTATTACAAAACATACAGTAACCTCTTCAGCCCTATATACATTTCGGCCATTTGAAAATAGCCGATCTACAAGCTCACAATGCGTCGCATTGCGACGCATTGTGAGCTTGTAGATCGGCTATTTTCAAAAGATTTGTATACATTTGAAAACTTGAAATGGGACATTCTGCACAATGAGTACTTGTACTTTTGCTCAAGTACATTTTTAATACCAGATTTGTATTTGAGTATTTCTACAGTGCAGTATTGATACTTTCACTTAAGTAAAAATGTGAGTACTTTTTCCACCACTGATGTTTTCTGAAAAATGGCCGTGCTTCTTCCCTTTGACCGCCTGTGTATGTGCTTGTCTGTGCCTCCGTCCTTCTGTCAGAACTGGCACGGGAGCTCCAGTTTGGTGTGGATGACATTAACAGGATCCGTGTGGAGAACCCTAACTCCTTACTGGACCAGAGCTCTGTCCTGCTTAACCTGTGGGCCAGCAGAGAGGGCAAGAGGGCCAAGAGTAAGTCTGACACACCTTCTGCTGTTGAGCAGAAACCTTGTATCTCCATACTTCAGCTCTGTTTGCACCTGAATATAAATATACATACCGTATGAGATTAAGTACTGTTATATTGCATTGTACTTCAGCACTGCTGTAATTCTGTCATACCCAAAGATAACCTCAAGCATGATGAAGCTTTTATACAACAATACTACGAACAATTTATCAAGTAGGAGAAAACAGCAGATTCTTTTCCCACCAACAAATAGAGCTCTATCAACAAAAATATTATTAAGCAACATATAAACTCAGCACCAGTTCAGTGGGTAAATAACAGGCTAATGTTATCAGGCAGCATAGTGATACTGTACAGCTGATTCATGGAAGTAGTCTGATTTGTAATTGGCGACACCTGTTGACAAAAATATGTTACTGCAGATACATGAATTGAATGAAAGAGAACCATGGGAGATGTTTCTAATGGATCATTTAACATTGATGGTCATTATGGACACTTTACAAGTTAACTGTGGTATAAGCTGGATAATGCACTGTTAGCAAGTCAGTTATGAGAAAATAAGTGCGTGATGCGGGGATAAACAGCCCTCCACTTTGCATCAGGCCACTGACTTGCACACGGGGCATCATCCTGCTTATACCACACTTAACTTGTAAAGTATCCATAATATTGCTAAAAGAAAATACAATAGAATGTTTCATTAGAAAAGTATACATTTAATGTAGCTGCAGTACCAGTTTGTCACCAGTTGTTGCTAATTATAGTATGTACCGGAATACATAGAAGTATAAATAGAAGTATGTGCACATTCAAATACTACTATTGTTCTATCTGTTCTCATTGAAAGTGTTACAGAGAATTGGCTCCGTCAGAATGGCATAGCTCTCTCTCTCGTTTTTCACCTCTGTGTTTACACTGTGTGTGTGTGTGTGTGTGTGTGTGTGTGTGTGTGTGTGTGTGTGTGCGTGTGCGTGTGGGTGTGTCAGTGGAGAGTCTATATGGTGCTCTGAGGAACATTGACCGTTCAGACATTGTGAGTTCACTGGAAGGCCAGGCTCCTCAGCCAGTGCCTGGTTCCTCAGAGGAGGGGGCCTGCCGACTGTCCTGCGACTCTTCCCTACTCTCAATCAATGGTAAGACACATAAACTCACACACAGACACGCTTAAAGTCTGAAAAACGATCAGCAGCATCTGCTTTTCTAATAAAATTAAAGACAGATCAGCTAAGATAGGTTACGATCAAATAAGTTAACTTAATGTTAAGACTTAACTTAATTCAATGGTTTCATTAGGCAAATGTCTTAGTATACAGCTCAACTATGATAAAACACAGGGCAGAATATTTTAGCATCTTACTACTACTCTTAGTAATTTAAAAAAAACATTTTCTTGGGTGTCTGGGTGGTGCAGGGGTAAAGTACATGCCAGAGGCATGGTACGTGGTAAGCTGACTGGGGATTGTGTTATTCGTCGCTACACTATCAACTCCCACAGGTCGGTCGGGCACTTGTGCAGCAGGCAGCAGAACTGGGAGGGATAGCGTGTTCCTCCACATGCGTTACGCCCTCGCGGTGAAACTCCCTGCTGTCAGGTGAAAAGAAGTGGCTGTTGACTCCATGAGTCTCAGAGGAGACACATGGTTGTCTACAGACTCCACAGACCAACAGAGGAGGTTGGCAGAAAAATAGTTCATTGATCAAGTGCAATTGGCATAATGGCTACATTAGGGGGGGGGGATAATACAAAAGACAAAAGTGTATTTTATATATATTGCCATTGGGGTTTAAAAACATTTACTAAGTCACTCTTAAGAAGAGTAGTTAATGGAGAAATTAGCTCATGCACAATTAACCTCTCTGTCTTCCATAAATAATATTATTTGACTTAAACATTTGGAGTTGTACTTGGAAATAACTAGAGTACTGTAGCTGTACACAACATTTAATGCTGCAATCCTTCAGATTCATGTCCTTGCGCTTTGAGCATCGGGCAATGTGATCTAAATATCTCAATAGAAGAGCAGAGAGACCATACATATACATATTGATCAAAATAACAAAAGATATTCAGATTGCAGCTTTAAAAGCAAACACCCTTGGAAGATGTGTAAACATTCATAGCAGCACCCTATACAGTAGGTAAAAGAAAAAACAGATATGTTAGAAGGTTACTTGAAGTTTGATGGTGAAGTCAGTGACGTTCCACCTCTGCTATAAGCTTCCTGCTCCTCTAGTGTCCAGGTAACAGCTAATTTACCTTGTCTCTGTTGCTCCACAAGAGGTCACGGACACAAGGTCACCGCGCCTAGTCCACAAGCCACGTGTTATTAGACCGCCGTTTTTCAGAAAGGGTAAGTTGAAGGGCACTCGCGCTGCATGGACGTATGCTGCTCATGATGATGCTGCCGATGTTGATGAATTATCTGAGTGACCCGAACAATATTTTCGAGTGACGTTGCCGCGCTGGGGAATGGTGTGATCCCTCCCACCATACACCCAGGCGCGGTTCCCAGCATGCGTGTAACACCATCGCACTGCGTTCCCCTGGCGAAGGTGGCACAGATCATTCTTTTAGTTGCAATTCCTCACACCTCATGCCTCCTTTTAGCCCTAAACATGATGGTTCAACCGCAGCCTCAATATGAGAAACGAGGATATTATTACCCTCATGCAGGATAGCTCAGACTTTACAGACAGTAAAGACTAATAACATCCACTAGACAAGCAAACGCACATGATGAAGGACATGCAGTATACAGCAAATAGCTTTCAAGAAATTATTTTAGAGGGTTGAGTTTCATATTTAGGTTGACAATATATCTGGTGTTAAAATTAAATGCATTTGTGTACGCGTGTACGCGAGTGTGTGTGTGTGTGTGTGTGTGTGTGTGTGTGTGTGTGTGTGTGTGTGTGTGTGTGTGTGTGTGTGTGTGTGTGTGTGTGTGTGTGTGTGTGTGTGTGTGTGTGTGTGTGTGTGTGTGTGTGTGTGTGCGTGCGTGCGTGTGTCTGGGATGGATACACTAGTATACGGTGGTAATAGTACACATATAGTGTGCACTGGGCCTTCATACCTTGTTTCTACTCTCTCTCTCTCTCTCTCTCTCTCTCTCTCTCTCTCTCCCATTCTCATTCCCTACTCGACATATTTTGAAGCTTCATCAGGCACCTGTGGCATCTCTATACAGATAATTTTTATGAAAATGTGAACTATGTTGAGTTGTTGACTCTGCGCTGTCTGTGGCAGTCATAAACGTAACCCTAAGCCAAACCCTTACACCAACCTTCACCCTACACCAAGCACTTCCCTTGACCTTAACCCTACACCAAATCCCTACCCTAACCATAACCCTACACCAAATCCCTACCCTAACCATAACCCTACACCAAATCCCTACCCTAACCATAACCCTACACCAAATCCCTACCCTAACCATAGCCCTATACCAAATCCCTACCCTAACCATAACCCTACACCAAATCCCTACCCTAACCATAGCCCTATACCAAATCCCTACCCTAACAATAACCCTACACCAAATCCCTATCCTAACCATAGCCCTACACCAAATCCCTACCCTAACCATAAACCTACACCAAATCCCTACCCTAACCATAACACTACACCAAATCCCTACCCTAACCATAACCCTACACCAAATCCCTACCCTAACCATAACCCTACCTTTACCAACCAAAATAACGGTACTGCCTAACCTTATTGTCACAACTGCATTGAGTCAACATAGTCGACATTCATTCGTCGACTCAGCATCAGTGGACGCCAGTGGTGCCTGATGAAATATCAAACTATTACCAGTAGATAATGGGTTTCTCTCTCTCTCTCGCTCTCTCTCTCTCTCTCTCTCTGTACCTATAACATGTCATATCTGCTGCCGAGCCGCCCTACTCTTCTTCCTCCCTCTCCTCCTCCTCCTCCTACTCCTCACAGCTCTTCCTGTTCGACCTCTGACCTCATATGACCTCATGTTGACCTCTGGGCCTCCTCTCTCCTGTCATCTTATTTTTTTCCGTGCTCCTCCCTCGTTCAGTCGAGCGGGGACTTTCTCCTCCTCTCTCGATCCAGCTCTGTGTGTGTGTGTTCTAACCTTTATGCATGTGCATGCTGCATGTCCTATGTGTGTGTGTGTGTGTGTGTGTGTGTGTGTGTGTGTGTGTGTGTGTGTGTGTGTGTGTGTGTGTGTGTGTGTGTAGGGCTGAATAGTAGTTGAATGTGTATTTGAAGGGGGAAAAATAGGCACATTTGGCTTTGCTTATCGTGACATAATTGGGTGCGTATTAGTACACATGTACTAATGCTACACATGCTAACCATTGATATCATATATTTTATTATTTAAAGCTCTGTAAGCGATAAACATTTTTAGAAGGTTAACCAAGCCCAGCTTGGTATTAAAAAAGATGTATGTTTTCAAATACATTTTCAAATACATTCAGCCTTGAGTGGATTGTTCGAATTAATCAAAAACCATTCAATGATATTGTTGTTTTTGATTACATCTTTACGTGCATGGCATGCTTTCTAAGTTTTTAATTATCCTGTAAATTGTTTCTCTGTTCACTGGGTGTTTATCAATTTTGTTTTCAAATGTATTAACAAATCAAATGTGTTGTTTTTTTCTGTGAATTTAATGGTGTCTTTAAATTCTAAGCAATAACCCACGGTCAGCTGCAAAGCGCATAATGTCCATGTACAGTAAGATGTAACAGTGACATGCTGATGTCTCTTGGCTGTGGGCAAAATGACCAGTCAGTTAATTAGTAGTTAGTAATTAGTTAGTTAACATGTATCATCTGTGGATCATTAAAATGTGATTGAAATATGTCATATCTGGTTTACTTTCCAAAACAACAGGTGTTTGTTTGGTATTAACCACTTTTAACCTGTTTTGAGAATGTCATTATAGGTGACATTTTTTTCAAAGACTTCCCAAATAAAATAAATATATAAATAATAGCAAAACTAGCAGATCTACAACTACTCACATCCACTCACAACACATTGCAAGTGTAGGGCTTAAGTTGTTAATGTCTCCTGTACAGGAAAGCAACCCAAGAAAAAAATAAGTATACATTTAAACAACATTTAAATATTTAAACAATTTTGCCCATGTCAGATGACTATCGCACTGTCACTGCAGCACTGTTTGAACATTATGTGCCATAAGAGATAATAATATTTAATATTGTGTGAAGTGTTTTCATGTAGTGTTGTGGGTGTGCGTGACAATATCTGAGCACATCTAATCAGTGACCTCACCTGTGACACAATAGTGTGTATCATCTGTATGTCTGTGTCTGTGTATGTCCGTGTCTGTGTATGTCCGTGTGTGTGTGTGTGTGTGTGTGTGTGTGTGTGTGTGTGTGTGTGTGTGTGTGTGTGTGTGTGTGTGTGTGTGTGTGCGTGTGCGCGCACGCGTGCGTGCGTGCGTGTGCGTGCATGTGTATGGATATAGTAAGTGAGTAGTGTGCCGTGCAGTTATTGTGCTGTGTTATTCGTTTGTGCCATGACAATCTATGTGGTGTTTATATGTGCATCACCACGTACAGTATTGTGTACAGTAGTATAATTTACTGTGTGCCTTTTTACACCTGTGTGTATGTGTTCATATAAAATATAAGTACAGGGAAGGATAACCCAGATCCATCTAATTCATTCTAACTCATTCTAATCCTGATTCACATTGATTTCACTCCACCTCATTTTCACTTTACACATTTTGATCACCCTCCATCATCTTCCATCCTTCCATCATCCTGTGGCCCTTTACCATCCCAGAAATACACACACATGCTCATAACTGTCGTCCATTCACATAATCCACTTATAATAAGATTACAACAACATCATAAAACCTGTCGCTCTGATCAAATTAAAGAACTATTTCACCCATTAATACTTGACCTATATACCTTAAATGATATCTAATCTACGATATCTATGATATCACACAGCCATATTTTGTAAAAATTGATTTGAATGGCAATCACAATTGTACAAAGCTAGATCATACAATGCAACACAATATTCACATAATTAAAAAACTCAACCTTTTAGAAATTGGATCTGCCTTTGATTGAGTTCCAAGTATGGTTTTTGGTATATTACACTATTTCAGCCACTGCTATTCTACTTAAAGCAGGATTACAGCCATTAATTATTCTTAGGTATGTATGGTTCAGGCTTAATGTTCATTAGGCTATGCATTTTCTGCTCAACTGTAGTAATGTTAAACCATAATATTAACTTGTTAAGTACGTCTTAGTTTTTTCTTCTTAGTTTAGTTTTTTGGAAAAGGATTGTTATAAAAACTGGAACGGGAGTTATTGTTTATGGTAGCTTGATGATTTTCTTTTTTCTTGAACCCATTTAGACCTGAGGCCGATTCTAAAAATGTCTTCTAAATTTTGACAGTTGTCTGAAAAACATATGTTGCTATATAAATATATATAGCTAAAATCTAAAATGACACAGATGCTTTCCGGATTGAATGGGTTAAGTGCAAAATTCAACATTTGTACACACATGCTGGTATCACAAGTAATTCCTAAAAATCATGTATTGATAAATATGCAACAAGACATTACATGTACCAAATAGTTTATTGTTTAGAAACTAAAATATCATCAATGATGATTTGGGTGAAGTATAGTCCTTTAATTGTTCTTTTCCGCCTAGAATACTCATCAGAACTCATTGGTCCAGCAACATGTGAACTGCATTGTCTAGAAAGCATGGTTCATTTACACAAACAAAACCCCCCAACTCATGTTTAGCTGTTACATGTTATCAGCACTCACATCATGAGCTCAGGAATTAAAATAAAATAAGAATAAATGTCTCAAATTTGCCCCAAATAAGGACACCAGGTAGCCTGGCTCCAGCTCCTAAATCGCTAGTCGTGGCCATAAAAAAAAACAATTCTTTGTTACAATTCAAGGGTCTGAAGATTCTGTCGTTTGCAAGGTTTTCTTTCTTTCCAGGCCAATCAACGTACTTTGAATAAGACATTTCAACGCCAGTCAGACATTTCAAAACGACGGTAGCTTTATCTGATTGTATCAATGGACTGTAACTATTCAAGCTGTAATGAATAGAATAACAGGAATAACAAATATAAAGGGTGTATGTACTAATTATCCCTTGATTCATAAAATGTACTTACACAGGTTTTTGCTCAACTGTCTGACATACATTAACCGTATCTAGCCAGTTAGTTAGCAAGCTAACTGACCAGTGTCGCTTGCTTGACAACGTCACTCCCTCTTCGGCAACACCCATCTCAGAAAATGGCTGCAATGGGAGCACTTTCAGATTAATAATTCATAATTGCAGAATTAAATTCACATTAATTCAGGCTGAATGTCAGGCTAGACGCCAGGGTTAATGTGTGTACTTAAGTGTTAAGTGGACCATTATAATACACCATTAAAAGTTAAATTAACACTAAGAATGCTACTGTGTCGCATAGGAAGGAAAACGTAAGATTTTTTAGTGCCAAAAAGCACAGAAAATAAATGAACAAAATGTAAAATAAAGATAAAAATGTTAAAGAACAACAAATCTCAAAACCATTGTGTTCACAACGCTGCTATTTCACACACTATGAACAGGCCTATATTTGCTTATTAGTATTATGTCTGGAATAGATAGTAGAATAGATGCTACAGACAAATATGGTTCTGTATTTTATCTTAAATTTAGACTTTGTGAATGATACATGCAATGTAGAGGATATTAAACTAGCCAGCATGAGCGTTGCCAATGTCAATGTTTATATGACTGTGATTGTCTGTGTGTTTCTGACTGTATGTTGTATGGCTCAGAACATTAAGAGTGTAATCTAGAATCAGCCTTTTATGAAACATCCCGAATCTGTAAAGTTCATGTAATCAAGGGAATGAACAATGTTATCAGACAGAGCATCTAACAGAAATAAAAAAAATAATCATCATCACAAATTGTTATCATTTTCCTCTAAACTGTAGTTCCCAGGCCATCATGTAAAAACGAATAGAAAATCATATCTTTGATGAGAGTTTAATATGATTGCAGTTTATTGTCTATTTGGCTGCTTTCTGTGGGCGCCATGGGATATAGAAATAGGCCGAATCTCTAGATCACTGTGCGTCTGCAACGCAGCACACACAACACAGAGCCATGCTGCACACATGAGCAGTGTGGCCTCCCCTGTTCATTTCAGGACAGGAACCCCGATTTGTAACTATACCTTTCAAGACGGGAACCCCTTTTGGGATTGTTGTTGCTATGTACAGTATATAGCAACATACATTTTTTGTAATTTTTTAATAAATATTTGTTAAGTTTTTCAGAAAACTTAGGTCAGGATTTAGAATCGGCCTCAGGTCTAAATGGGTTAAATGACAACAGGAAAGGAAAGGAAAAGCTAAACATTCTGTATTCCGCGACTCACACACACTGCAGACCTGCAGTGTATTTTGTCCGTTAAGGAAACCAAATGACACCCCCTGACCACACAGTTTCAATCGGGTGTTAATGACATTCCTGGAGGTGCGGGAAGAAACACTTTGTGTGTTCTTGCATACATTTTATTATATATTTTTCACTTTACTTAAAACACCCAATGACTAAATAGTCACTTATAATCACATTATAATGCATTATAAACATTTTCATATAATGTATTACAACAATATACTGTACGTATATCTATAAAATACATTATTGTACAGTATTACTCAACTCTTCAGTTCAATCTTCAGTTAGGTCAATTCTTATAGCAGTCATCCTGCAAACTTCCTGACAAAGGCATTGTCCACGTACAGTAGGCGTGCGTGTGTGTGAGCATGTGCGTGTGCATGCGCGTGTGTGTGTGTGTGTGTGTGTGTGTGTGTGTGCGCACGTGTGCGTGCGTGCGTACGCGCGTGTGTGTGTGTGTGTGGGTGCATAGACAATATTTTGGGGGATTTTTGGGCGGATACATTATGCATGTTTTCACTGGCAAGTATAACTGCAAGTGCAACAGCAACTTGCTGTTTCTTTTGCAGTGACTGCAAGATGCTGCTCACCCACACCTACGATTTGTGACTAGGGTTGGAACGATAGTACAGTAACTGTGATTTGCTGGTATTATGTTTACTTAAACATATATCTAAAAACAATCACTTCATCTACATGTCTTGAACAGTTTGTAGCCTACAGCACCTTGCCTCTTCCTTGATTGGTTGTCACTAAGAGTGAAATACGATTAGAAATGGATCCAAATACTTACCCTGTGATGGCCATAAAAAGTGTTGGATTATGTGGATAAAGATTATGTGTTTATGGACATTGTTTTGCTGTATTGAGCCAGCACCTCAAAACTACACGTGTACATGAAACTATACTCTTACTGGTCCATGGGCCATTATCATGTCACATGGAAAACTAAACTACGGTACCAAAACTCCCAATTCAATAACGAACTCATCTGGCACACAAGATTTTTGGATACCTATTTCATGTTTCTGTAGTTCATTTCTATACATTGTCAGAAATGAGCACATGTAACAAATGTGAATTGATTTGTAGGTGATTTACTTATGAACAATGAAAAATATCCACTATACCATACTTATGTGGGTTGGATATCTGGTACCATTACTTTGATGTCTGAATACTAAATATCGTACCAACCCCACTTGCAACACCTAACACTAGATACACTTCTTCTCTCCTCCTGTTAAGGAACACAGCGTAACTGTCACTACAGTATGTAACTTTCGTATTTATTAAGAAACTTGTCAAAGCCATGCAGCCATCGCCTTATAAGCTCCTTTAACCCCTTTACCACAATTTCGCTGTGTCCCAATGTTGGTTAAACAGACTGCTTCCTTTACCAAACAACTAAAATGAGTCCATCCATTAGAGTCCCTCGATGTTGCTTTAAAACCAACCAAACAAGTCAACATTGAACAAGGTAAAGGAAGCTCAAGGAAAGAAAGACTATGTTTTTACTACTTCCAGTAAGGTTCTGGGCACTGTTCAGTTTATTTCGATAATGTGTACCACCTTTTAATCTGAAAGTAATGTAAAAACATACCGGGTTGGAATTATTTATCAAGGGTAGTCGAGTGGTGCTGATTTAAGATCAGTCTGTCTTTCACACTTGCACGCTGAGCCAGCTGCATAAGGCCCTCATAGGTCAGTGGTCCTAAATCATCAACCTCACTCACAAAGCACTTGATAAAAGAAAAACTAAACAAGAAAACCCTGCGGTTTCTTTCCTGGTGTATATTGGGACACGGCCGAGTTGCACTGTTTCGCCAGGTCAGAGAAACAGTCACCCCCAGCGTTCCCCCCCCCGTCCTCCTGCAGGGCTTGCTGGGTGTTCTATCTCTCGTCTCCCCCCTTGTCTTCCCTCCAGGTTATGGGCTGGTGCAGGAGGAGCTGCTGTCCCCAGCCTCCCTGCAGTACAGCCTGCCTTCTCCGCTGGGCATCGAGCCCTACTGGCAGGAGGTCTCCAGCCTGGAGTGCGCCCCCATCGCCACCACCGAGGAGGACACGCTGATGGAGATGTCGGACGTGCAGGTGTGGCCGGCGGGGGTCAGCCCCTCGCTGGCGGTGGAGGACTCCTCCCTGGACGGCAGCAGCCGGGCGGACGACTCGGAGGGCGCCACGCTCTCCCTGCCCTACAGTCTGGGGCGCCCCAGCAGCGGAGCGAGCGGGGCGGGCAGCTCCATCATGGAGCTGGAGGAGGAGGAGGAGGAGGAGGAGGAGGTGGAGGGCGACGGGGAGGGGGAGGGCGAGGAAGGGGAGGCGCCGCCGGAGCCCGCCGGCGCGCCGGCGGACAGGGACAGGGTGAGAGCCAGTGGCGCCGTGCCCAAGGTCAACTCAAATGGCCAGCTCGGAGGTCAGAGGTCGGATCTGTGGAGGGGAGAGGCCGCGGCGGCAGGTGGAGGAGGAGGAGGAGGAGGAGGAATGGTGGGAAGAGGAGGTGTAGGGATGGGTTCAGCGGGGCTTTCTGTTGTTGCAGGCCAGGAGGTTTACGCTCAGCTCTGTGAGATGTCAGGACTGAGCCGCTCTGCCGAGCATAACGGAGACAACAGGTAAACGAATATCACACTTATACAGTGCGCGTGTGCGTGTGTGTGAATCAGTGAGTGAGTGAGTGGCCCTATAGCACACTCAAAGTGTGGTCCGGGAAAAAAATTATAATAATCTTGACAAATCTTGTCTTATGGGGTCCACAGCTACATTCATTTGGTCTCTTATCTATCGCCATTCCCAGCTTCACTTCAACTACATCTTTCTCTTATTCCTCCCCTATCTCTCTCTCTCTCTCTCTCTCTCTCTCTCCATTCAGGGTGGTGGGAGGTGGGGCGTTCCAGCCCTACCTACCACCAGACAAGGACTCTCTGCAGGGCTGGGTGGCCGGCTCCCACCAGACCAGGACGTCATCGTCGTCGTCATCGGGACACGACGGCAGCAGCAGCGGCATTCCGGGGTTGCGCGTGGCCCAGGAGACCCTGCTGACTCCGGTGTGTGACACGGGTTACTCACATGTGCTGCGTGCAGGGCGCCTCCTAACGGGCGCGCAGCCGTTTGAACAGGGGCTGGCCTTCTCCCACCGGGAGGCGGCGGGGCTACATGCTTGGGGACAGGAGCAGAGGCGGGAAAAGGTCAGGTTGTCAACTTGTCACGCCGACCACCCGCTCGCCTCCTGTGCCTGGAGGACAGACTTCCGGGTGTCCATGCCTGATCTCATTCCTTCATGTTTATTCATTTATTTGTGACGATGAATACAAACGACGGCATTCAATTTGAATTCATCCTCAGCCATCGACGATTTCAATGCAGCCAAATATCGCACATCAGAATTGCTGATTTCGATTATGTCATCAGAGGAATGTGTTGTGTGGTTTGGTGCAACACAAGATTTGCCATATCCAGTAGCCAAAATTTTGTTTTTTGTTCACATTCATTGATTAAAGAACCGTTCAATTCATTCCTAATCTAAGTAATGTGAGACATTAATTTCAATTCATTCCTAATCTAAGTAATGAGAGATATTAATTATGCATTAATGTTTTGACAGAGTGGAGAGAAAGTTGACTATGCAGCTGTGGAGCATTTTGTTGATGAACATGGAAGTGAACTCCCAAGGAAGGTGGGTAGTAGCTGTTAGGGCTGGGCGATATGGACAAAATGTCACAATTTATTTGACCAAATACCTTGATATCGACATTGTAATGATAATATAATTGTGACAATATTTTTTACAAAATTACAAAAAATAACAAAAATAGCAGAACTACAGTACAAGCTCACAACGAGCTTGTTTGCTTGTAAATTTCTTTATCGGCTATTTTTTTGCAATTTAAAAAATAGATAAAATAGGGCTTAAGTTATTAAAACCATGAAAAGAAAAACGTGTGTCATATCATAATATTCTTCTTTCGGCTGATTCCCGTTAGGGATTGCCACAGCCGCACAGCGGTTCTGAATCTTCCTCCTCGGTCACTCCAGCCACCTGCATGTCCTCTCTCACAGCATCCATAAAGCCTTCCTCTTTTCCTCTTGCGTGGCACCTCCATCTTCAGCATCTGTGTCCCAGTATAGACATCATCCGTTTCAAACCATCTCAACCTCGCCTCGATTACTTAATCCCCAAACCTTCCAAATCAGGGTGTCCCTCTAATATACTTATTCATTCCTGATCCTGTCCATCCTCGTCACCCCCGATGAAAAAGCTTGCCTTATCTTCAGTTCTGCCACTTCTAGCCTGTGTTTTTGTCAGTGCCACCGTCTCCAAACCGTACAGCATAGCTGGTCTTATACACCTTCCCTTTCACTCTTGCTGGTTAGGTACCCTTCTATCGCAAATCACTCCTGACATTTATATTGCCATATCGCAATATTACGATATCCAAAATCCCAGACGATATCTAGTCTCATATCACAATATTGATATAATATCGATATTGCCCAGCCCTAGAAGTTGTTTTTACATTATTTACATTCAGCCATATTCATATAGACACAGAGACATAGCCAGTGCAAGAAGACGTTTACTGTACGTACGTACAGTTAACGCTTACACAAGTGGTGGGAAATTAATACCATTACCAGCCACCACCCAAAGGATTTTACATTTTGGTTGTGGCTGGTAAATGTGTCCACACTACCAGCCACTTTGACAGCTAATAAAATTGGATTTGGAGGTTAAGTTATGTATTACGAATGGCAGGGTTTACTTCCAAAATAAGACCATGTGAAAAAAAATGTAATGAGTGCAAGCCCCAAATTAACAATGTAAACTTTGTAAAGTATCATTTTAGGAATAATAAAGTATTAAAATGAAAATTGTTTTAAAAAACAGTCTTTTCAAGATGTTGAACTATGAATTTCAGACAATTATGATGAGCCTTTTCCAAAACGGAAGAGCATGGAGGATGTCTGGGTGGGGTAGAGGTAAATCCGCCCACCACTGCAGAGGTCTGGGTGCGCTTCCCTGCCAGGCACACACAGACATCAAAGGGGGCTTCAGCCCCTGCCCTTGTACCCGTCTGTAAAAAGTGCCCTCTCCAGACCACCAATTCAGCATTTTCTACGGTGAAAGAAATGCAAATGCCCCCTTTCCATGCCGTACCCAAAGGCAGGATTCAAGAAAATTGCCTTTTCCAAACTCTCCTGAACTTGAATGCAGCATTTCATGTTGAAAGAATTGCTCTCTGTGTCTTGCGGCACATGGATGCCCTCCAGTGGCAGTGACAGGAATCACAGTACACATGAGGTATTGACAACAACTAAATAGGCTCTATGCACAGCAGTCATAGTATCACTTCCTTCACAGGTGTTACCAATGATACTAATGAAGGCTCTGTTCCATTTAGAGTAGCACAGTGGTTCTCAGACTTTTACATTTCAAAGACCCGCATAACTCAGAGTTACACACACGTAAGAGGCCATTTGGAACCCCCTCAAGGAACCATGAGGGTCCCTGAACCCCAATTTTAGACCCACTGGTGTAGCAGAGTGTTTCCAGTGAGCCAACATGCACAACATCAGCACCCTGACTCTGTTTGACCAGAATGGAACATAGCCTTCATTAGTATCATTGGCAACACCTGTGAATTTCTTCACAATATGGCTGCTGTGCATAGAGCCTATAAGGTAGGCCAACGTGTCGTCACCACGGGGGGCGTGGCATAGTAGCTGCAGACATACTGGTGGGGGGCAATGTTAAGTCAACCCGTTCATACCCCACAAAGATGTCCGCCGCTACCAAATGACACTTGTTGACGCCCCCTTCAGGATTTTTGGCACGCATTATAGGGAAGACCATGTCTATGGGGAAGACAATGTAAATATGAAGGGGAAGAAAAAAAGAATACAAACAGTGCTGAACATGTACTTTTCAAATCTAGTTTGGCTGGAGAAATTCCAAAATCAAAAAGCTGTGGCTGGCAGGTGGACAAAAAACGGTTTCCAGCCCTGCTTGCGTGTCGAGGATTCCTACAGTAGTTAACTGGTCCGAGTCTTGTCTCCTTCCCTCCTTCCTCCCTCCTTGCTCCAGGTGAGGGTGGAGGTGAGAAAGAGCGCTCAGTCAGTGAAGCGTGCCAGTCTGCGGAGAGTAAAACACTGAAACACTTACTACCCAGTCCTCCAGGTACGGGACATACTGTACAGCAAGCACTTGAGCATCCCAGTGCTTGGGCACATGACTCTATAGGTGGATTTATTGGATTCTTGTCCCAAGACCTTAATAGTATGGATGTGCAGCGCCCAACTTTCACCAGGCATGCTTCAGCTTATATGCACTGGACATGGCAGTTGGCATTTATACAACTAGATGCTCATTTTTCTTTTTTTTTTCTTTAATGTTTCATACCTCCTAACCCTTGTTAACCACATGAACCCTAGCGTCCCTATTCTGGGCATGTCAAAATAGGCAAACATTTGTCCAAAACAGGTGAACATTCAGAAATAATAGCAGCTCTAAAAGGTCACATTGTATGCAACACATAGTGACCTTGTGGATCTACTACGTTCGCTATTTGACTTACAACAAAGTACATAGGGTTTAAGTGGTTACGGTTGGGACAGTGCTGTCACATAACGCTCATATAAGTGTATTTTGTGCTTTGGCAAAGATGTGTTGTGTGGCGTGTCACATGAATCAACTGAAGCAAGACTAAGAGAGTAAATCCCCATTAGCAGCCACTAGACGTCATGCTGCACCAAATTGCATGGCAATCTGCCCTTTCGATTTTTTAGATATCTTGTGTGCAAGTGGACATTTTGGCCCATGGGTGGTGCTACGGGAAATCCCATGGGCACAGCAATATCATTAGAGTTCATCCTCTCGGGAGCATGGAGCAGGAACAGGCGGTCAAAAAAGTAAACAGTGGGTCTCGAAATGCCACTACTCTGTTACTTAGTCATCTGGAAACACATGAGACATTTTAAAGACCTCAATTTGAGCTTTAAATAAAGTCATTCATATAAATATTGTGCCTCGTTAGGCTATCGCAGCATATCAGTGTTATTGCTTGTACATGTCAATTACTGTGAATTATTGTACATAATGTTTGAACACGTTTTTGTACAGTAGGTATATAATAGCCTAAAAGATGTGATTTGTATAAAGGCTAATATGCTAATAAAAATTAGGCCCAAGTTATTATTTATCTATCTTTCTATTTATCATGTATCTTCTTATGTTTAAATGCAGAGGAAGATAACATGATTTACAGGTATGAATCTGTTTACTAACAGTGAGCAGCAGTAGGCCCAGCCTACTGTTTCTCTGTCCATGGTGCTGAAATTGTCCAAATCCCTTCATGTCGCTGGCTTCCATTGAAAATGAATGGTAGACTGTGGCTTTGTATCTGCCGGTGTGAACAAAGCATTACAGCAGTTGTAGATGTGGGTGAACCTAAGGGGTCGGTTGAGAATATGGCATTTTTGTCGATAGACATGTCGGCACTTTTGTGCCGAAGCATAAATGATCCTTTTTTGTTTTTAATGATGTCTCTCCATCTTTTTAGGAACGGACATCCACTGCCAAAGCATCCTCCGCAAAAACACAACCGGGACGGAGAGGAAAATGAGGGGAAAGAAATGAGAGAACGGGAGAGGACGACTGACACAAAGACTAAGAAATGCAAGCTACAAAATTACAAATAAAATCATCTTCAAAAAGAACATGGAACCCTACAAATGAGAAGAGGCGGGAAAAAAGAGGAATGGAGTTCTACTTGTAGTTTTGTAACATTTTTAAAGAAAAAAATATCAACTAGACTAGGGCATGATAACTTTTGTATTAAAACAAAAGAAACGTGAGAAAAAAACAAACAAAAAAAAAAGCAACAAAAAGTGCTTCCTGTCAACTGTAATCGCATGATGACTGCTGGTGCATGCCATTTGACCTTTGAACTGTCATTATCTACAGACTGAAGGGGTACAAGGTTATGGGCCCGTCCAAGGGCCACGTTTTGGACCTTAAACCCCCTCCCCTCCCCCAAATGGAGTGGTTTGTGTCTGCAAGTTGAGACTGACAACACTACAGCCAAAAAAGCAACAGTCTTTATTCTCCCTCAATGGATTGCTATGTATACAGATACGCTTACGCTGAGCCTACCAATGCATCGTTCACCGTCACTGGACCCTTTCTCCTATTATTCTCTATGTGATATATGCACTCTATGCTACGTGGAAAGTGTGTCGGTGTGCGTATGTGTGCGTATGTGCGTGTATACTTCTCTACCTACCTACCGCATGTGTTTCTTGCTTCCGGCTTGGCTCTGAGCCCGTCCCTATGATTGGTCCGTGCCCCCTGTGATGTCATGGCGTGCTCAGGGCTGGAATGAGAAAGCCGCTCGTGAGTGTTAACGTCTGTGTGTATGTGTGTGTGTGTGTGCTGATGTCTTTCCTTTGTGAACGCTTTGTGCTTTCCTCTATTGTTTCTTTGGAACCTGTCCACCTTCAGTTTGTGTTTGAGTTTGGTGAATATCTTTGTTCCTTGGGGGGTGGGGGCAAGTGTGATTTTCAGATACTTAGGTTGTTTTATCTGGAAAGGGGGTTGGTTGCTCGATAGCATTGTGTGGCAGCCAATGGAATCTGTAACAAGTGTCTACACTTTTATTTTCCTAAGATGGCAGATAGGTCATCATGTGCTTTCTTGTTGTTTAACCTGGTTGGCACGCAGTATGTTTATCCATGATCTTGACCTGCTTCTTCGGTAGCCTAAATGGCTCATTTGTACTGCGTAGAATGACCACGTCGTGCGACCAAAAATCTTACGCTTTTGTCGTGCAACAGTCCTTGGACGAAGTGCAAATGAGCCTCACGTCAGTATGCAGTGAACTCAACACTCCTTTCCATCGCCATCTGTAGCGCCGACATCGAACGTTTCAAACTTGGTGTGCTCTTTCTACTTCTGTGTTGCAATGGCTGTAGCGCCTCACTCGTTCCTGAGATGGTTCAGGTTTTGGTATAGAAGAGGAAATATGAACAGCCTTCTTTGTGGGGATCTGGTTATTTGCCTGTGTAAATTCTAGCAGTGTAAATTCTAGCGACTAGCGTTGTGGTGCCGTGAAGACAGACAGATTGACAGCACTGTGATTGTTAACACTTAACACTGACCCCAGACTCGTGAACTGTGGAGACACGCATACACAGACACACACGTATGCACACACACACACACACACACACACACACACACACACACACACACACACACACACACACACACACACACACACACACACACACACACACACAGAAGTACAGAGGATAACACACATACTTTCAATCTCTCTCACACATGCACAGACAATATACTGTACATATACACTGACTATACATGTAGACAGTATGTAATTAATGCCTGGTCTGAATGCCATTGCCATATTGTCTATGGTATCTACCACAGCAATAATCCCACAGCTGAGTATGTGGGCGCAACCCACATACTCAGCTGTGCTGCCCACAAATGCATGTTCTTTCCATGCAACAGTATAAAAGTTATTGCCAAAAATGTTCTTATAACAGAAACATTATCTACCAAACACAAATTTCCATACATACATACAGTATACTGTATACATACAAACTTACATACATATATAAAACGTGTGTGTGTGCTTGCATGCGTGTGTTTGAGTGTGTGCAAACTGATTATTCCTCTGTATTTGTCAGTGAGCGGTTGTGCTGGATGTTTGATTCCACTGACCAAAACATCGATGAAGTGGAGAGATGACACATTGAAGTGATGAGACTGTCTGATGACGACCATGTTGTTGTAGCAGGGTGGATGAGGAAGGACCAGAGTAAGATGGGTTTGTTGTTCAGCACGTAACGTAGCAGCATATAAGCCAGGACATGTTCACTTCACACACTGTCTGACAACTATGAATGAGTCTATCGCTGCTGATGGGTAAAAAACACGTAACTGACTGCAGTCATCTTCTCGTGTCAGTGTCAAGGCTCGACCCATCTTACGATGGAGTAACCATACGTCTTGTGACTGTCAGGACATTGAAATCTGGAAAAAAAACAATCCATTGTATATTTTCTATAACTTGGGTATCACTGAATAGATTAGCAGTGTTCTCATTTCTAAACAAAATGAATGTTACTTGTTTGCAGTTGCATGGCTTTTGTCCACCAGCAGTACTATGAATGAATCCTATCATAGTAGCATACATTTCCTGGATATATAAACACCATATTTATCACATGAGCACTGTATATATTACTCATATTATTCATTCACCGTAACTTGAATGAGTAAGACAACGAATGAATGAATGAATGAATTAGCCTATAGTTGCACATCTCAGGCACAGATTCATTCGCACATATTCCTCGCCCTGTACATGAGAGCCTCATCTGTGATCTCACACATTACATATCACCTGTTTTCCACTCTCAACTTCACTCAGGTTTTCAGTTTTGCTCTTTCAGGATCCAAGCTTTGCCCTTTTTTATTTATTTATTTAAATGTTCTTCATTTCGAGCCATGCTCTTGAAAAGTAACGGGGGCCCAACATGAGTGCTTCAGAAAAATGGGATGGGGATACACAGGGGACAGAAAGGTTATCATATGAAGTGTGCGTGTGCGTGCATGCATTCATGTGGTGAAAAGCTGGTGGAAGTACAACCAAAAAGGGAAGCCGTTTTCTCTGGAAGCCCATTTCTGCCGCTGAGAAAAGGTTATGAATTATGAGTTTGTTTTCTTGCCATTCTCACTTTATATCTCACGATTCAGATTTGTCTCGCAATCGCATATCTGACATTTGTGTGCGGAAACAAAATAAGGTATAGAGTTAGTTGCCAGAATAAAACTTTTAACCACTTAAACCCTACTGTATATACTTAGTTGACCGGGGTGCCCCAGGGGCCTAACTTAGGCCCCCTTCTTTTTCCCTCTACAACAAATTTCTTTCCCGAAAATAGCTGATCTACAAGCTCACAACATGTTGCCTTGTGTGATTTTTGCTAAAATGTTCACCTATTATGACATGCCCATGTTTTTTTTTATTTGATGCAGGGGCGGTAATGGGCTTCCATCTGCTCAGTAGTTGAGTGGGATGCTTTGTAGAGAACTGCAAAGGAGGGCTGGAACAATTAGCACCCCTTCTCATTGTGCTATGAAAGTATGAAATACAACGAACAAATTAACTGCATGAGTTCTTATTCAACAGACAATGTGAACTATAACCAAAAAATACAGTTCATTGCAATAAATTGTTTCAAACATTGTATTGCAATGAATGCTGTTGTGCTTAATTCTTTGTACAGAAGTATCTAATATTGTCATATATTCCACGTGAAGTAATCAACACTTTTATTCTGAGATTTGAGTACAACAGATATAATTAGTATCAAACACTAAGGGATAGTTGGATTCATTTACTTTAATGGAATAATTCATATGAGAGAAACTCTCAAGCACCTACCCCATTCACACCCCACAGTTTCTATTATTTCATTCGCTCCTTAAAAAAGACAATGAAAATGATTTAGGCACATGCAATAAACGCTTTGTGTAATCCAATGCAATCTGGATTAAAAAATTAGTATGTAACCATGTTAGAACTGGTTAAGTATATAAGTATATACCCTGCACAGAAAATGTCAAATCTTGATCATGAATTTATCATAATTTTGGATTTAAAAAATATCCATCGGGAGCAGACGTTTGGCTTGCTTAATAAAAAAAATGCATATTTGTGTGGCTTATTGGTGAACTGTTCCAGTCGGAACAATCTGTTATTGCTTGTCCGAAGCTCTGTACTGTGACAAATACAGACTCAATCTCTGTGTGTGTGTGTGTGTGTGTGTGTGTGTGTGTGTGTGTGTGTGTGTGTGTGTGTGTGTGTGTGTGTGTGTGTGTGTGTGTGTGTGTGTGTGTGTGTGTGTGTGAGAGCGCGTGCGTGTGGTTCAGGATTTTGAAACAGGGAGTCAAAGTGGACATGTGATACGAAAGGATATTTAACCCAATGAAGATGTATTTTAAAAAAGAGCATTGTAAAATGTAAAAACTGTTGCGACGAATAGAGATCACCTATACTCCTTTAGAATGGATACATGACAATGTAAACGCAATATCATATTACTCTATCCTAAGGAATGCAACTGCGCACATGCACAAGAAGAAAAAAAACATGTTTTTATGAAAATATATGTATAAATATATGACAAAATCTATTTAATTAGAATGCTATGCACCCTCATAGAGTTGTTATGGATGTTCTTTAAGCATTATGTAGACTAACGTTAGGCAAGTGCCCACATCATGGGGAATGTAGGGGCTTTGTAGCTATTATCACTCGTTTTCTTTCCTTTTGTATCGTCCTGGAGAGAGAAAAACAAACGTGAATAATGTATACAAGCCTTTCAATCATCAGTCATTCTGACGTGAAGATATGTATAGATCATCTTACCCTGTACACCAGCTCAAAACCATTTACACAAATTAATAAACAAACATGTGACATACTGTACTACTTGTTGTCGTGAATGATGTGTATTTTACCAAATAACCTTCTGCCAGTAATACAAGTAGCTGATAGGTGTTTGCATAAAATGTTACATAGCAATAATAGGTTTTTTAGGTTCATGCATACCGTATTAGTAATAGCATATATCCAATTATTTAAATTCCCCCAAATAATAACCACTATAGCAGCCTATGCCATTTAACCAATTAAGCCCTAGTTTGTTGTACAGGAATAGCGAAAATAAAATGTGAAATAAATGATTATTAATGTTTGAGAAATTCTACATAGCATGCTCAGGGCTAATGTCAGTGGTGGGAAAAGTACTAAAAATGTTAGTACTTTTTCCAGGTACATTTAATGTTTTACTTAAGTAAAAGTATCAATACTGCAAAGTAGAAATACTCTGTTACAAGTAAATGTCCGAAATTCAAAATTGACTTGAGTAAAAGCTACAAAAGTATTGGTATCAAAATGTACTTAAAGTACCAAAAGTTGAATGTGCCATTTCACAACTTTTCAAATGTATATAAAATGTATAAAAATCTTTGAGAATAGCAGATCTACACCATTGTGAGCTTGGGCTATTTTTAAATGGCCTAGGTATAACATAGGGCCGAAGTGGTTACTGTATGTGTTGTAATAATAATCAAAATCTACAAAGTAACTAGTAACTAAAATGTTCAAATAATTGTAGAGGAGTAAAAGTACAATATTTGCCTCTGAGATGTAATGGAGTAGAAGTAAAAGTATTGAAAATTGGAAATACTCCAGTAACTAAGGTAAAAGTACCTCAAGTTTTACAAAATTGTACTCAAAGTGCAGCACTCGAGTACATATTGTTCGTTACATTCCACAGGGCTCGGCTGGTGTGTGGTTAACGTAAAGTGGGTCAGTGTTAAGTGTGTACAGTTAGTGTACAGTGTGAATGACGACGCGCCCTCTCTCTCAGCCAATCAGAGGCCGGTCCGTCCCTCGGATCACGCTGTTTACACGGAAGCCTGTGAGGTTGTTTTGGAGTCCGTGCGAACACGTGGTCGCTCAATGGAACGCGAGTGACAGCAGGATTCGGGACGTCAGGATCAGATCTCCAAGTTAAAGATTCCCACAGACAGCCTCGTCTACGTGGTAGCGTGTTTACTGAGGCTTAGCACAGTCGGTTTGGGACGGTACAGTGCTGTTGTTGTTTGTTGCTGTTATAACAGACATGTCAACGCGAGGAGCTCCGATCACCACTACGAGTCAGGCCATTCCAGCCACCAGACGAGTTCTCATCCACGATGCGGCTCTGATGCCCCAGGATTACTCCACTACCCCCGGAGGAACTCTGTTCAGCACCACCCCGGGAGGTAAGCCCAGCATGGGCCATGGGGAGAATAGCCTAATAATATGTATTTTCTTTATTTAAACCGTTAATAATGAAATTATTACCAGTGGTGGAAAGTAACTAAGTACATTTACTCAAGTACTGTACTTAAGTAAAATATTGAGGTATTATTTACTTTACTTCTACTCCACTACATCTCAGATCCAAATATTGTACTTTTATTCCACTCCACATGTATTTGAAAACTTTAGTTACTAGATGCTTTGTAGATTTTGATTGTTATTACAAAACATACATTACCCACTTCAACCCTATATATTTCGGCCATTGAAAAATAGCAGATCTATGCATTGTGAGCTTGTAGATATGCTATTTTCAAAAGATTTGTATACATTTGAAAAGTTGTGAAATGGGGCATTACTTTTACTTTTGGTACTTTTAGTACATTTTGATGCCAGTACTTTTGTACATTTACTCAAGTACTTTTACTTAAGTAAAATATGTGCGTACTTCTTCCACCACTGCTTATCACTAGTGTTTTGAACGCAAGGACAGGAAATATGCTTATACAAGAGTAGCCTAATAGTGAATGTCAGAATTCAGAGGACCAAAAGTCGAGGCAGACCACATATGTTTAATGTAGACTAGTATTTGTCGTAAGACGACGTTTCTGTAGTTGCTCCTGTTGTAGCTACATCATATTAACATGTACATAAACACTTTTAGAAACTTTTAACAAGTGACATATTAAGTGCATTCAGGTGTTGCCTGTTTGCCAGACCAAGGGTTCACTGTCACTGACTATTACAGTTTTTCATATTAGGATGAACTCAAGTTATTGAAGGCAACGCCTAAAAGGACGCCTGGCTAATAAGCCTTATATGCCTTAATACATTAGAATTTCCCTCTATAACAAAATAATGATAAAAATACCTTAATTTTTTCACTTATTTTATAAATAGTTTTTACTCAAGGCCCGGGGGACAACAACAGTTGCAAGTTGATGATGTCATTTGTCCATGTGTGGTCCAGCAATAAACAATCTTACGTAAAAAATAAACATAACTAAAAAACAACTTAACACTTAAAGGTTGATATGAGCATCAAAACAATACGTTAAATACGTTTTATGAGCACATGCATTCCATACATTCCATAGGGCTGGACCACAGCACATGGACAAATTACATAATCAACCTGCCACAGGCGTTGAACTTGTCCCCCTTGAGTATAAGATGAAGTATTTCTTCATTTTACTTATAGAGGGCAATTATAATGTATTAAGGCATATAAGGCTTATTAGCCAGGGATCCTTTTAACGTATAACGCAGGTCATTCACACTTTAATTTAGCTAATTACTGTGTTTTCTTCTGGTATAGCTTGAGTCACACACTGCTGTTGAGCAATTCAAAGTGGTCACGTGCTACTGTATCTTGTCCCTATATAACCTAAGCCAGGTCAGTTCACATATTGTTTTGAAATGTGTCCATCTCCAAAACATCTCACATTTTCCTCACTGAATGGTTTCCTTTATATTACTGCTAAGAAACTGATGGCAGGAAAAGTTGTGTTATTCATGTTCATATGCGCTCCATTCTATATTGAAGAAAATGTATACAAATTAGTTTAAAGGTATTTTCAAGAGACCACCAGTATTTTAAACAGCTGTGTATAGCCAATACCTGGGGTATTTGAAACAGTTGGTCATGGCATTAAATTTGCAAAGAGGTGCCACAATCCTCTGAAACTAAATCTTTGATGTTATTTACTTATTATGAAATCTTAAAGAGGAATTATTACTTTTAACCCATTAAGACTGGGAACGCATCTGTGTCATTTTAGATTTTTACATTTATTTTATTCTTTGGCTATTCAAAAATAGCAGATGTACAAGCTCATAGCACGGCACCGAGTGCCGCGCTATGAGCTTGTAGATTTGCAATTTTTTTTATCATGAAATCTTGTGCAAATCCTTCAATATATATATATTTTTTAAACTACATTTTTACAAAAAATCTTTGCTTTTGGGGGTCCCTGGAACAAAACTTTTTCATGTCAAGGACCCCCAAAATTATATATATTTGGCCGCGGACCCCCATCTCAAAATGTGTTGTTCCAGGGCCCCCCCAGGGGGAATATGTAAAA
The DNA here is from genome assembly GCF_963454915.1 of Gymnoscopelus microlampas. NCBI lineage: Eukaryota > Metazoa > Chordata > Actinopteri > Myctophiformes > Myctophidae > Gymnoscopelus > Gymnoscopelus microlampas. Next base: position 34,376,952 of record NC_139958.1, read on the forward strand.
TATACATATTCAAAGATTTGCACACATTTTCGCAATTATTCAAAAACAGATCTATAAGCTCATAGCACAGCACTCTGTGCCACGCTATGAGCTTGTAGGTCTGCTATTTTTGAATAGCCAAAGAAATCTAAAATGACACACATGCGTTCCCTTCACGGTCTTAATGGGTTAAGTGCCTGGTGAAACTGGTGTCAAAAATAAAAATTAAAGTCTCATAAATATCTTCCATTTTATTTCTGCCCCTATGTGAATCCTGCATACGACTGAACTTCCTGCAACCCCAGGAACCAGAATCATCTATGACAGGAAGTTCCTCCTGCAGTGTCGAACATCTCCCCTGGCGTCTACTCCCCCCATCCTGCCTGATATCCCAGGGGTCACCAGGCCACTTAAACCTGACTGCCCCGTACTGCCAGAAACAGTCCACAATGATTCAAACCACAGCCCCCTGCTAGATGAAAGTACAGGTACAGTCATTTCTCACTGCACTATATACTGTATTTATGCATATCATTTTTTATTCTGTTGCTGATTTTATTTCATATTATTTATTTAATTTTAGGTAGGGTAAGTGAGATTTTGGTTTTGTTAAAAGGTTAGAGCACTATATTCTGATAGTAATCATTGCTATCCACAAGTTCCCAGCGGAGTGTGGGCGTCAGTTCCGGTTGTAGGCTATACATGTGCAATGCCTCCGGATATGTCCCCCACCAGGCCTATGCATAGGGCCTGTGCCCCAGTAAATTCCCGCGGAAACAGGTGGATAGAGTGTTTTTTAGTAACAGGAATCTCCCCCCATCTCTCCATTTTCAGGTGGGTTGCAAAATTTCAACCTATCAGGAGAGAGTACCCATTTATCAGCTTAATTTTTATAGCATTCCAGTTTGTGTCATCACTTCCAGTTGCACTTGTTTAATCTATATCCGGTCTGGGTTCTCTATCCCGATTGGAGAAAATTGGTATCCCGACCTATTTTTCTGTTTAATAAAGAGCTGGAGAGACATGGAGACTCCCGTTACTGAACAAACACTCTATAGCAATGAGTACTATCAGAATACAGAGCTATTTAACACTTATTTTAACCAAAGAAAACCAATTATCCTACCTTTAAAGCACTTTGTAACCTTGTTTTAATAAGCGCTTTATAAATAAAGTTTACTTTTAACTACTATTTTCCATTATTTGAAAAAAATTGTTAAAGGACAACTTTGTTTTTTTACAACCAAGGTTTATGTTTTAGGTTGTAATTAAAGTAAATAAAAGATGTGTGTTATTTTCTTTTAATTTACTGCTTTCTATAGTTTTAGCAATTTTCGCCATATTTTTTAGAGTGGGCGGGGGCATTCTGTCCGGTGGCTAAATATGTATTTTTTTACACAATAACCCAGCGTTTTCTTTATTATTATTTATAGTAGCTCTTCTATCCCCCAATAACTCACATCTGACCATCAAAGACCACAGGACCTTTTTTATTGTGTAAAAAATACATATTTAGCTACCGACAGAATGCCCCGGCCCACTGTAAAAAAGATCATGAAAATTGCTAAAACTATAGAAAGCAGTAAATGAAAAAAAAAAATAACAGTCACCTTTTATTTACTTTAATCACAAGCTAAAATATAAACCGTGGTTGTAAAAAAACAAAGTTGTCCTTTAATTCAATGTATTAAAAAAGCCTGTATTGAAATGTATTTAATTGTACCAAAATGATCAAATCATGGTGACATTTTAGATTTTATGATGCATTGAATTGCTTACCAAAGAATCGTAATCGAATCTAATCGTTGTGATGTCGTGTTGTGAATGTACTGTAACAGTACATGTGTGCATGCATTTGTGTTTACTAAATTGCAGCATTTGTGTTTTTTTTTCAGATGCCCAGTTTGAAATGGATATTTGAAGAATCAGCTACAACATGCCTTGCTAAGCCAGTGAACACAGTACTTCCTACTGTTGTTATTGTGTGTGTGTCATGGACGCATGCAAGAAAATTACAAACAGCTCAAGCTGTTTTATTTTGTGCTGTCAGATGCATTAGTGTTTGAAATATCTGTATTTTGTAATAGTACAAAACAATTTGTATTTATCAATATGTGTTCACATTTGTCTAGTAGTGGAATCGAAGCATGAAACTAAATCAACATAGTCTGTGCCAATTTAACGAGCGCTTAACTTCCAACTGTGACTATTTTTGTCAAGGAAGTGACCAAGGGTTGAACATAACAGTTGAAAATTACTTGTACAGTATTTTTATTTATGTATGGAATGATTTATTAAGCATAAATAAAATCAGTGACGGAGTCCCAATAGAGTCAGAGATGTGTTTCCACGCTGATTGATGATGTGAAGGAGTTGTGAGTAATAAACTGGCAGGAGACAATGTAAAACAGAAGAGTTTTCAGAAAAGTAGAAAGACATCCATTTCTATTGATATGAACACATTTTGAAAGGCGGTGTCCTGCGCCAAAAATAGCAGATCTAAGGCGGTGTCCTGCGCCGAAAATAGCAGCTCTAATAATGCACAAGATGTATTTTCTTGATCAGGTATAATTCCGTTGCTTCAGCTAGATATTTGCCTTTCTCTACACATGTCGATATCATGACCGAAGTTGTGACTTGTATCTTTAAAGCAGTGAGTTGTTTCCGAGGAGTGAGGACTGAAGTAGAAGAGATGAACAAGCTGCACAGTACTTCTGCACATAAAAACAGCTATAAAAAGTACCACATCCCCTTACATCTAACCTTTTGTGAGGTTAACACAACCACAATAAGTATGGAGATGCTATGCCTGCATTGTAAATAATGTTTGTTTTTGTATACTGTGTGTTTGTGTTTGTGGTTAACCATAAGCAGTGGTGTAAAGTAACTGAGTGCATTTACTCAAGCACTGTACTTTTGAGGTATTTTTACTTAGTGGAGTATTTCCCATTTTCAATACTTTTACTTCTACTCCACTACATCTCAGAGGCAAATGTTGTACTTTTACTCCAGTACAATTATTTGAAAGCTTTAGTTACTAGTTACTTTGTAGATTTTGATTATTATTACAAAACATACATTATCCACTTCAGCCCTATATACATTTCGGCCGTCTGAAAATACTTTTTCCACCACTGACCACAAGTCCATATTCTCCTTTCCCTCAACAAGGTTTAGTTCCTGAGGGAACAGCTGTGTCAGAGACAAGGACAGAGAGAAATAGCTGAGAAGTTCTGTCCACGTGTGTGCTTATTTCATTTCACCTAATTGAATTTTGGTTTTATAAACATTTTGCAGTCAGTGCTGGCTCTTTTGCATAATTATTCATCTATCATAGCAGGGCAGCAGTGACTCAGGAGCGGCCGCTTGGGTTCCCGGTTCGATCCCCAGATCTGCCTGGCTTAGTGTCGAAGCGTCCTTGAGCAAGACACTTACCCCTAAGTGCTCTCGATGAGCACTGCAAGCGTGAGAATGGATGGATGTAATGCACATTGTTGAAAGGCACTATATAAATGCACCATTCACCATTTTATGTGTGAGTGTGTGTGGTTTATGATTTATGATTTCTCGTTTAAGTGAACTAACCCCAACTTGCAATCAAGACACATTATACATCAATATAATAAATAATTTATTTCATGCTCAAAATTGCATTACATTGCAGAAGAGATAAAGCGCTTGTTATATTACAATTGTTCATTCACATTTACATAAGTCATTGGCATGTCTTCAAACCTTATGGAGACACGCACAAAAATGTACAGGAGTCTGGTCATTTTGACCACAGCTTTCCTTTAGTCTGTTTAGTGCATCTTGTCTTGTTGGTGTCTGTATCTATCACCTTAAGGGTCGCTTTCTGACGCCTCGAACATCATCTTAATATTTGACCAAGTTTGACCTGATCAAAACCCAGAAGAATCCTAAGGAGCAGTGTTATCTAACATGGCATAAATACATTCAGTGGGAGAGCTGCACATAAGTCTAAGTAGTATGTGTTTGTTGCTGCTATATCCTGAATCCAAAGCCCAGTGTCCAGCATAGGGTCATCCTGCCCTGTTGCAGACAGTGATCAGTTCTAGCCTGGTGTCACACTGGCCATCTTTGTAAAGTGCATGTACTTCCATGTTGGGCCCTGAGTGGCTCAGTGACTCCCAAGCTCCATAAGCCTGCAGACTGAAGCATGTGGCTTCAGACCACAATCAGGCCATGGGTTAGCTGGCAGACACAGTTCTCTGTAGACCTATAGGTATTAGGCCTAGTTAGTGGTTTTACAAGGGCATAAGATCCCTTCTCAATGACAGCCACACTCTTGCACCACCATGCCCTCGTGGTGCCTCATCACCATCTTTCCGTTCTCAAAGTACAGCATGGACAGTGATTCCAGGCGGGTTGGCACACAGGATGGGCATGGGACCTTGTCTGGATGATGAAGCTTCAGAAGACTCTGGAGAGAGAGAAAGAGAGAAAGAAACTGGGTTACAATCAACATCCACATTATATAGATTATGGTATAAAATAATTACAGTGAACCAAAAGTTTAAAACAACAACATTGCACTCTTCAACAATCTTACCTGCATGTATGCGTGGTTAGTCGGTGTGAAGGTCTCATCGACTGGTGAAGGACAGCTGCCCTCACAGCGGTAGGCGTTGTAGCGCTTGGGATAGACGATCCACTCGCTCCAGCCCAGTTGGTCAAAGTCCACCCACATGTCCACTTTCCTGCAGAGAGGTCCCTCGCTCTTTTCCTTCTCTGCAGGGGATTCTACAGGAGCTGCGCCGGCTACTCTTTCTTTTTCCTGGCTGTGGTGGCCGTGCCTCTTGGTTCTCCGAGGCCCAAGCTTTGCCTCAGATCCAGCCCCCGCCTCCCTGTCCTGGGTGACGTATTTGGACTGCTCCGCCGTGTGGATGAGGGTGGTGGCTCGCTGACCTCTCATGCTCTGGCTCTCCTTCGAGAAGACTACCATCATGACCCGGTCGGCTGTGAGGTGCTCCTGAACCCCCTCCTCGTCTTCTCTCTCCTCCGGGACGCCCTCTTGTGGTCTGGGCGCGGGGTTACCCTGTCCCAGCCAGCCGAGGAGCAGCCCGGTGACGTCGATCACCTTCCAGGAGGAAGGGGAGGTCATGGAGCTGGGTTTGGCGATGGAGCGGCCCAGGAACTGCCTCTGCTCTTGGCCTCTCTGGGAGTGGTAGATATCCACGGTGGCGTGGGCGGAATGGCTGAAGGCGGGCAGGCGGATGCGAAGCTCAGACAGCTGGACCGCCTCGCCGGCGGCGATGGTAGACATGTCAAAGGTGACTGACCATCTCTCGCCATTCTGTTGACAACCTTATGAAGAGAAGAAGAATAAATTAGTCTGCTGCCCATATTTATGAACTCAAAATTATATCATATTAATTATATTAAAATGATATTATATTTGCACCATAACGAGATAGGCTACATCAATGTGATGATGAGCAAATTGATGAGTGATTCAGGCCTAATATTGTCTCAGGGTGGGTGGATTGCTCCTCTAGGCCAAGATTCATAAAATGAATGCAGTACAAGTGTTGGTCAATAAAAATAAACGTTTGCCTAAAACATTCGCACATAAAGTCAACCGTTCCTTCCGTTAAATTAAACTCAATTTAAGGACCCTATATATGCTCAAAACAATTCTAAACAAGACACCTGTGAATACATTAATATTAATAATTGACTTACTTTCAGCAACGAGGCTGATCACGGAGTCAGCGTGATGCAGACGCGGGTTATCCTCGCTTCTCGTCCGGCTGGCGCTGGTGGCAGAGGCCCTGTCGTCTTGCAGCAGGGTCCGGTAGAGCTGCATCATGTACATGGGCAGGCCGCCCTGAGACTGGTGCTGCTGCACGGGCCGTCTGGCGGCGCCGGGCCGAGAGAGGCCCCGCATCCTGTGGAGAAGGGCGTCCTGCTGGCTCCTCGGGAAGGTCTCTGTGCCGGGAGGAAGACACACCAGAGCCACCAGAAGCACACAGAGGAAAGCCCATGAAGTCGCTCCTGCCATTATTCCAAATAGTAGTAGTTAGATCCAAATAGTAGTCTAGGCACAAGCAATGATCCAAAGTATTCCCAATTCCTTCTTGCGGTTGTCAAGAGAAGCTGGTTGAAATGGAAGAGAGAGAGAGAGAGGTCCTTGCCTTGTCTCTGTCTGGTCTGGACTGATGCTTTGTGCTGGATTCATAGAGGTGTACCCTACCTTATATAAGCCCATCACTTTGGGACTTCTGTCAAAGCCACGGGCCTTTGAAGTGTCCGTGTGATCCGTGGGGCGCAGATAGACCTCAAAGGGTCGTTCGTATTGAAACCAATCGGCCATCGGAGATGTGAGAAAACTCTAATAATGCGCTGATTGTTGTTGTTGTGTATATTAGGGATCCCTTTGATAAGGACACATGACAATAATATTAGATAAACAGATTATACCTGGAATTAGATAAGCAGATTATACCTGGACACAAGGCACTGATTAATTGGGGACCAACCCAGGAGTTAATCATGAATTTGGAAAACCAATTCCTCCTGAACTAATTATACGAGCCCATTTGCTAATGCAACAAAATAGATGTTGACTTTTCTAATGCGGGACTAATAATTGACATAATTTTTTCACAGCATCTTCTCTCGTGGGATTATTAGTTTTTTCGCCCATTACCATGTTTATGAGACTTTCTTTTCGCCTTATCATTGTAACTATATCATTTTATCATTATATCATAATGGGCGGAATGAATGAATGAATGATTTATTTTCGTGTCCGGCTGCCTTTCACAGCCCATCCCTTACGGGATTATTCAGACACATTAAACATTTTTTCCAGTGCCAACATGCTGACACTAAAAATAAATAAAATAAAATAATAAATAATACATAAACAATAAACAAAATCAATAATTACCACACTGTATACATAACTCTGATCAGAGAGAGAGAGAGAGAGAGAGAGAGAGAGAGAGACATTGAGAGAGAGAAACATTGAGAGAGAGAAAAGAACACCAAGAAAATGAACAGAAGACAGACTTGAATGTTTAGCTTGGACAATACTGTGAACTCAAATATAGTATTTTCAATACAAAGAACTCAAGGATTAGGGGTGAGAACACGTTGGTATGATCCATCACAGTGTAAATATGCATAAGTTGCATGTTTTCTTCAGTTCCAGGCTTTATGGATACAATTTGAAATTGTGAATGTATGGTTATCAAATAAATATTTAACTAAATTATTATCCAGGGACAGACCTACATGTACTTTGTCAAATAGATGTTTTCTTAAATCATGATAATATGGGCAGTACAATAGAAAGTGGGTTTTCAAGTGGATGTAATGCACATTGTTGAAAGGCACTAAATGCACCATTTACCATTTTATGTGTGAGTGTGTGTGGTTTATGATTTAGGATTTCTTGTTTAAGTGAACTAACCCCGACTTGCAATCAAGACACATTACACACCAATATAAGAAATAATTTATTTCATGGTTAAAATTGCATTACATTAAAGAAAATATAAAGCGCTTGTTATATTACAATTGTTCATTCACATTTACATAAGTCATTGGCATGTCTTAAAACCTTAAGGAAACACGCACAAAAATGTACAGGAGTCTGGTCATTTTGACCACAGCTTTCCTTTAGTGCATCTTGTCTTGTTGGTGTCTGTATCTATCACCTTAGGGGTCGCTTCCTGACGCCATCATCTTAATATTTGACCATGTTTGACCTGATCAAAACCCAGAAGAATCCTAAGGAGCAGTGTTATCTAAAATGGCATAAATACATTCAGTGGGAGAACTGCCCATAAGTATTATTTGTTTGTTGTCACAATTTAACACCGGTGATATTTGTTCCCTGCTATATCCTGAATCCAAAGCCCAGTGTCCAGCATAGGGTTCATCCTGCCCTGTTGTAGACAGTGATCAGTTCTAGCCTGGTGTCACGCTGGCCATCTTTGTAAAGTGCATGTACTTCCATGTTGGGCCCGAGTGGCTCAGTGACTCCCAAGCTCCATAAGCCTGCAGCCTGAAGCATGCATGCTTCAGACCACAATCAGGCTATGGGTTAGCTGGCAGACACAGTTGTCTGTAGACCTATAGGTATAGGCCTAGTTAGTGGCTTTACAAGGGTAAGATCCCTTCTCAATGACAGCCACACTCTTGCACCACCATGCCCTCGTGTTGCCTCATCACCATCTTTCCGTTCTCAAAGTACAGCATGGACAGTGATTCCAGGCGGGTTGGCACACAGGATGGGCATGGGACCTTGTCTGGATGATGAAGCTTCAGAAGACTCTGGAGAGGGAGAAAGAGAGGAAAAAACTGGGTTACAATCAACATCCACATTATATAGATTATGGTAGAAATAATTACAGTGAACCAAAAGTTTAAAACAGCAACATTGCACTCTTCAACAATCTTACCTGCATGTATGCGTGGTTAGTCGGTGTGAAGGTCTCATCGACTGGTGAAGGACAGCTGCCCTCACATCGGTAGGCGTTGTAGCGCTTGGGATAGACGATCCACTCGCTCCAGCCCAGTTGGTCAAAGTCCACCCACATGTCCACTTTCCTGCAGAGAGGTCCCTCGCTCTTTTCCTTCTCTGCAGGGGATTCTACAGGAGCTGCACCGGCTACTCTTTCTTTTTCCTGGCTGTGGTGGCCGTGCCTCTTGGTTCTCCGAGGCCCAAGCTTTGCCTCAGATCCAGCCCCCGCCTCCCTGTCCAGGGTGACGTATTTGGACTGCTCCGCCGTGTGGATGAGGGTGGTGGCTCGCTGACCTCTCAGGCTCTGGCTCTCCTTCGAGAAGACTACCATCATGACCCGGTCGGCTGTGAGGTGCTCCACCTCTTCCTGAACCCCCTCCTCGTCTTCTCTCTCCTCTTGGGCGCTCTCTTGTGGTCTGGGCGCAGGGTTACCCTGCCCCAGCCAGCCGAGGAGCAGCCCGGTGACGTCGATCACCTTCCAGGAGGAAGGGGAGGTCATGGAGCTGGGTTTGGCGATGGAGCGGCCCAGGAACTGCCTCTGCTCCTGGCCTCTCTGGGAGTGGTAGATGTCCACGGTGGCGTGGGCGGAATGGCTGAAGGCGGGCAGGCGGATGCGAAGCTCAGACAGCTGGACCGCCTCGCTGGTGGCGATGGTAGACATGTCAAAGGTGACTGACCATCTCTCGCCATTCTGCTGACAACCTTATGATGAAGAGAAGAAGAATAAATGAGTCTGCTGCCCATATTTATGAACTAAAAATTATAGCAAATTATCATTTTCACCATAAAGAGGCCTAATATTGTCTCAGAGTGGATTGTTCCACTTTAAAGTAGGCTAAGATTCGTAAAATGAATGAAATAACGTACAGTTATTGCATATTGCAGTACAAGTGTTGGTCATTAAAAAACATAAAGTCAACCGTTCCTTCCGTTAAATTAAACTAAATTATAAGGACCTATATAATATATGCTCAAAACAATTCTAAACATGACCTGAACATATTAATTATTTACTTACTTTCAGCAACGAGGCTGATCACAGAGTCGGCGTGATGCAGACGCGGGTTATCCTCGCTTCTCGTCCGGCTGGCGCTGGCGGCAGAGGCCCTGTCGTCTTGCAGCAGGGTCCGGTAGAGCTGCATCATGTACATGGGCAGGCCGCCCTGGGACTGGTGCTGCTGCACGGGCCGTCTGGCGGCGCCGGGCCGAGAGAGGCCCCGCATCCTGTGGAGAAGGGCGTCCTGCTGGCTCCTCGGGAAGGTCTCTGTGCCGGGAGGAAGACACACCAGAGCCACCAGAAGCACACAGAGGAAAGCCCATGAAGTTGGTCCTGCCATTATTCCAAATTGTAGTAGTTAGATCCAAATAGTAGTGTAGGCACAAGCAATGATCCAAAGTATTCCCAATTCCTTCTTGCGGTTGTCAAGTGAAGCTGGTTGAAGTGGAAGAGAGAGAGAGAGAGAGAGGTCCTTGCCTTGTCTCTGTCTGGTCTGGACTGATGCTGTGTGCTGGATTCATAGAGGTGTACCCTACCTTATATAAGCCCATCACTTTGGGACTTCTGTCAAAGCCACGGGCCTTTGAAGTGGCCGTGTGATCCGTGGGGCGCAGATAGACCTCAAAGGGTCGTTCGTATCGAAACCAATCGGCCATTGGAGATGTGTGAAAACTCTAATACTGCGCTGATTTTTGTTGTTGTGTATATTAGGGATCCCTTTGATAAGGACACATGACAATAATATTAGTTAAGCAGATTATAGCTGGACACAAGGCACTGATTAATTGGGGACCAACCCAGGAGTTAATCATGAATTTGGAAAACCAATTCCTCCTGAACTAATTATACGAGCCCATTTGCTAATGCAACAAAATAGATGTTGACTTTTCTAATGGGACTAATAATTGACATCATTTTTCACAGCATCTTCTCTCGTGGGATTATTTATTTTTCGCCAATTAACATTTTATGAGACTTTCTTTTTGCCTTATCATTGTAGCTATATCATTTTATCATTATATCATAACCATAATGCAGACTAGTCGTAAAAAGATCTCAATCTTCATATTGTAGGATGTTCGCTTTCAGTTTTCTCAAGCTTATTCACTTAGGCAAGTCATGGCATGTTTTAAAGTTTAAACTGTCCAGGCTTAGATTTGATTGGAAATATCTGATAGGAAACTGCACATGTTTAATAATTGTCAAGCGTTTGTGTGTGGAAACTAGAATAAGCATTAATGTAATAACTTGTTTCACTGATTCAGAATTTCATATTGTTTTAACAGGCAACAACTGAAAGGAAAACTCTGATATTATGTTAAAGTCAAAGGCTGTGTTCTTATGACTTGACTCGTGGACAGAATTATATTCTGCGCAAACTACAAAGACTGATGATACCTTTTGATGTACCTTTTGATTTTGATGAGGTGTGAAAATATCAAAAAGGTGAGTTAAAATGTGCAATACAGTGCATTGTGTGAATAGGGATCAGTCAACTGTCCATTAAAAGATCTTTAGTTTTGCAACATCAAACGGACTTTGTTATATTTGAACTCTAACTTTGTGGTCTAATTGGTTTTGTTTGATTAGGATGAAAGAATATAGGCTCTTACATATAGCTTAATAGATTAAAGTGGATGAAACTGGACTAGCAATTGATCAATCAATTTATAACCATTATCTTATCATTTTGATATCCAATAAATGTCATTTAATTATATAGCCTATAGAGAAAACGAGTGCTTTCGTTGATTATGGACTGTCACATTTGCACTCATTAAAGGTATAAGCCTATAGTTTTATCCTTGTATTGTTGGTTCAGCAATTATTACATTTTAATAATTGGAATGAATTGGATTACATGGATTACAATACGTTATGTAGGATATTGACAATTTTAGTTGTGTGGACAATATTTCATAGAATTGTTGAGTAAGGCAGACTATTTGTGTGTCTTTGCCAGCTACATACGCCTACAGCAGTGGTTCTCAAACATTTTCATGTAGGCCAAAGAACTCTCAAATTAATTTGGCCGCGGACCCTCATCTAAAAATATTTGTTTTGCCAGGGGCCCTCACAAGATAAGTTTACATGGGGTCTACCTGTTTTATGTGCCTGTGTGCTTTTAATGTTATATTGAATCTCTTTCTCTCTCTAAAATAAGATGTGTCTAAATCTGGCACAGAGTCAGACGTTAATTCAGTATGACCGTGCCAAATAGGCCACATTAAAACAGTCTGTGGAATAGCACAGTGTCACTTAAAGAAATGGGCTAGATCCCGTTCCGTGACTTAAATTGGTTCATGTTTTATGCTATTTTATTCCCATGGTCTTTTCAAGTTCAAGGTTCGAGGTTGTTATTGTCACAAATTTAGGCTGGCAACAGCACCACCAGTAGCCATGAACTTCAAGCTTCTCAACAGTGTGTGCAATATCCCAGTGAGTCATTGTGACAGTTAGTAAAATAAATGGCATCTGCACTACAACAAATGTGAACGGAATCTGCATGGGCAGCACCTGTTGTTACAATTTGTATGAGTCTAGTCTAGTGTGCTGGCTGAGAATAGGATCTGTCAGAGCTGAGCTGACAGTTGCGACACACACACACACACACACACGTCCACACGCACACACACACACACACACACACACACACACACACACACACACACACACACACACACACACACACACACACACACACACACACACACACACACACACACACACGCATAATATATAGCCTAAATTACAGCATATAATGTATTCACATATTCATTCATTAATATTAACATATTGATGTAATAAAATAAACACATTGAAATAGGCTAATATTGTTCACTTCCAAATCAGAATGATATTTTGAACGCAAACTACAAAGACGTGTTCCTTTTTGATGTAGCCTACCTTTTGATGAGGTGTGAAAATATCAATAAAGGTGAGGTAATGTGCAATGCCATACAGTGCATTGTGTGAATGAGGATCAGTCAACTGTCCATTAAAAGTTCTTGTGTTGCAAGTTGCAACATCAAACGGACTTGTTATATTTGAACCCTAACTTTGTCAGAAGTCAGAACTGTCCATTAAAAGTGTGTAGTTCCAACACCCATCATAGGACTAATGGGCGTTGATCATGATGTTGATGAAGCACGCGCGATATATGAACCACGTGATAAGATCAATCTATTCATGAGACGAGTGAGCAGCCCATTGAGTACTGAGTAAGTCGGGTTACTCTATTCCCTTTAGTAGGCCTACTCCTCTGGGTGCTGCATGGCTGGTAGCTCAGTGCTGGTGATGTGCGCGTGCTGTGTTGTTTTTTTTAATCCATTTTAAATTACAACTTTAAACCACCATCCCTAGGTCATGAGGCCTAGTTCCATACCAGGCTTTTATTGTTTAGTTTTGCTAGGCAGGCAGTGACACAGCTGGTAGAAATTGCCCATAGTCTCTGACTGGAGTCCATGTCCATGAGCACCGCTTTGAGGACGGCATGCTCGCATGATGTGACCACCAGCCCATGTCCTCGCTTCATGTGTGAACTCAAAAGGAACTCGAAGCTGCTGTGAGTGGAATACATTTCAAACAATAATAATCTGTTTTGAAGAGACTAAGCGTGTTTTGCTATTGTTCACCCACAAGGCTAAACTGGCTCATGGCTAAACTGGGTAACAGCCTAACAGGATAGGTGGGCACTATAGGGACATATGGGCACCCCAAAGTAAAATTGGCTATTTTTTTTCCAAAATGTAAAAAAAAATATATATATTTGGGGGGAAAAATCTGTATCATTTTGGGGCATAAACAATAAGTTGAAGGATAAAATGAAGTCTCATAATGATGAACCGTGCATGTTCACATCATGTATAGGCTACTTTACTTTACTTAAGACCTTTTTTATTTATTTATTTTTACATTTTGGACTAATTACATCAAGGTGCCCAAATGTCCCTAGTGCCCACCTATCTGAAGTAGCTTATTATGTTTATCCACTGACTGTCGCTGTTGTATCATAGTTGCCTTTCATTCATTGTATCATGACCACTGTAAACACAGAATATAATCCCATTCATCCAGCAGGGGGCAGTATAATTCAACCATCTGTTAGGCGAAGACTAGATGAGAACAGCACCTTATCTCTGACAGTTCAGTGTTTACACTCTTAGACACTTGATGTATTAGTGATCTAACACAGGGCTCTGTCTTTGATCAATGCACTACTTACAAGCTCTTATGTGTTAATTTCACTTTGAGGGTGTAGAAGCAAAAACCTCCACACACTCTTCGGATATTAGTTTGACTTTCATCAGGGATTAATTTGTAAACTCTGAAGGTGTTCAAATGTAACCAAATGGACATGTAAATGATACATTTGGTTATGTTTGTACAGTCTCAAATTGGTGGATATTAATAATGTTGATCTTCATAATGTTGATCATCTAGAAAACGCTTCACCGATTGCTTTGGCTTAGATCAGTGATTCTCAACCTTTTTCATTTCAAGGACCCCCAGTTTGATATACTTTTTTTAATCACTGGGACCCCAGTTAGATACTTATGGGTTCCAAATGAACCATAGGGTCCATTTGGTTCCTATTAAAGGTAGAGTAAGTGATATATTTTGGTTAAAACAAAAGTTTCTTTTTTTGCTAAAAGGTTAAAGCACTACATTCTGATAGTAATTGCTATAGAGTGTTTGTTCAGTAACAGGAGTCTCCCTGTCACTCCAGCTCTTTAATAAACAGAAAATACATTTTCAGGTAGGTGACAAAATGTCAGCCAATCAGGAGAGAGTACCCATTTATCAGCTTCATTTTTATAGTGTTCCAGTTCCAGTTTTATCCTGATTGGATAAAATTGGTATCCTGACCTGAAAATGCATTTTCTGTTTAATAAAGAGCTGGAGAGACATTTCAGTCAGACAACTCTTGGATTGAATTTAGAATATGTTTTTCTTTAGCATAATTGAGCATAGATATATGAAGCATAGTTTGGCATCAGGGCTCTGTAGCCTATCTAGTCATTCCGTGAAAGCATGAACATTTTAATAAATGTTACACGCTAAATAGAATTTGGCATGTAACATGGGAATCTAGAAACAGAGTCTACAGGTGGATGCCGGGGAAGCGGTGGGATTGAGAAGCTTCATGGGCAGCAGCAGACAGCGAAGTAAGCGACAGACAGCAGATGAGACGGCAGGAGACAGCGATGACAGCAGAGGAGAGCAACAGCAGCACGGCAGCACAGCCAGAGAGAGAAGCCAGAATGAACAGGTAGGCAGAGAAGTTTAAATAACCGCCCCGATCAGGAGAAGAGTCACCTGATCAGGTTGGCGCTCTGCCTTGAGTTGACTGCCTGAACTAGCTACGCAGACTGCACATCATGGAGGCTCCTGAACAAACACTCTATCTATAGCAATGAGTACTATCAGAAAATAGAGCAATTTAACACTTATTTTAACCAAACAAAATCACATACCCTACCTTTAACTGTCAATAATTTAACTGGGGCCCCCTCGGACCCCTTAAGGGCCTATATTTGTCCCCGGAACCCACGTTGAGAGCAGTGGCTTAGATCATAATCAGACTATATTATATAAGTCTCAAAGTCATTATACAATTGATAATTGTCTGCAGGCTGAGGTTTAGATGAACACCTCGCCTGCAAATGACAGACCGCTCATCATTCACTGACCTTGCAGGGGCAAACTCCCTCTGCTCCCAAATGTTTGTCTAATTAATCGGCAGGGATGTTGATAG
The DNA here is from genome assembly GCF_963454915.1 of Gymnoscopelus microlampas. Taxonomy (NCBI): domain Eukaryota; kingdom Metazoa; phylum Chordata; class Actinopteri; order Myctophiformes; family Myctophidae; genus Gymnoscopelus; species Gymnoscopelus microlampas. The sequence continues at coordinate 34,392,183 of NC_139958.1, forward strand.
CCCTGCATTAGTTTGCTAAATAGATGACGGGGAGGGAGGGAGGGGCATGCCACTATAAATGTCTGTGGGAAGAATACATTGACAGCAGGAATAACCACAACACAGATGCCAGATGCTTAGGCACACAGACTGTGGCATCCCTATTCTGGGCACGTCACAATAGGGGAACATTTAGTGAAAATAGCTGATTCACAAGCTCACATTGCGTCACAACAGTACAGCGAGAAGATTTGGTGTAGAGGCAAGGCAGTTTTATTTGTATAGCACATTTCAACAACAAGGCAATTCAATGTGATTTACACAGAACATCCAGCAAAGGAAACACACTTATAAAATGACATAAGGATGCATAAAACAAAATAAGTAAATAATTAACAGATACAGAGAAAAGAAAAGAGAAAAAGAAAAGAGGAAAAAAGGATGGGACCAAGTATAGACTCCTAGGGGACCTGAGTCAACTAAGTATATATCTCTGCTGTCCGGCAGGAACCAGCTAACTCCAAAATGTTCATTTTTCAGGAAATGACAAAAACAAAAAGTGGAGTTAGGAGGTTTTGTTCATCATTGATAAGAACCGCTAAATAGGCCTCCAAGCTCACAATGAGGTTGGAGGTCAAAAGGGGGTGAAAGCTGGAGTCAGCAAAACCAGCTAACTCCACCCCCCTTTGTTAGACTTAGCTAGTTTAGCAGAAAGTTTGAGGATCCAATGGAGTTAGCTGGTTTTGTCAGAAGCACTTTTTAATACTTTTCATTGGTTCAATATTTTTTTTTAAACGTAAAGGGTGTTCAATAGCACTGATTTATGGAAAAAAATGCAAAAGCGTCAAAATGGAGTTAGCTGGTTTCTGCCGCACGGCAACGATATATGGTTCATGTGTTGTTGTTGTTGTTGTTGTTGTTTTGAGCACTGCCATTAGTATATTGGTGTATTGGTTATGCTATTTTTTTTTTTAGTAGAAGATTGTATTAGATTTCATGATCTCATTTGTTTCTATTCTGGTTATCCCTATATGCACATATAGCTACAAGCACGTGTCACCAAAATCTTACACTGTTTGTTACTGTATATTAATGGTGTTACATTGTACTGGATAAATGGACATGCCATAATGTATATTATGTATTGATTAGAGGTAGAGAGGTTCATTGTGAGCAATAACCCAATCCTTATATCCTGTAATGCTTGAATTTCCCCTCTGGGATCAATAAAGTATAATCTCGTTTAGCACTCATGCCAGAACCCATACAGTAGGTACTGTAGAAGTACATTTACTCAAGTATTGTACTTAACTACAATTTTGAGGTACTTTTACTTTACTGGAGTATTTCCAATTGTCAGTACGTTTACTTCTACTCCACTACATCTCAGAGGCAAATATTGTACTTTTACTCCACTACAATTATTGGACAACTTTAGTTACTAGTTACCTTGTAGATTTTGATTATTATTACAAAACATACATGAACCACTTCAGCCCTATACAGACTTTGGCCATTTGAAAATAGCCGATCTACAAGCTCACAGTGCATCGCAATGCGACGCGTTGTGAGCTTGTCGATCTGCTATTTTCAAATGATTTTATACATTTTGAAAACATGAAATGGAAGATTTCTGCATAACGAGTACTTTTACTTTTGGTACTTTAAGTACGTTTTGATACCAATACTTTTGTACTTTCACTCGAGTACATTTTGAATTCCGGACTTTTACTTGTAACAGAGTATTTCTACATTGCAGCATTGATACTTTTACTCAAGTAAAAAAAATGTGAGCAGGCCTACTTTTTCCACCACTGGATACTTCCCATTGTCATGCCACTACCCATCCATACCCCTTATCCCTTGAGGTTCCTACATCCTTCTCATATTAAGCTCCTAAATGCCTCATGTATATTTGGTTGAGCATCGTGTCACGCGCCGAAAAGAGACGATCTACAAGCTCACAACACGTCCTGCTGCGGCACGTTGTGAGCTTAAAGATAGTCTATTTTTGGTGTGTGACACCGCCGCACAACCAAGGCTTAATTTGTTGGAAGAAATTGTTACATCCCGTCACGTCATTATCTCTATACTGTAGTTCTCTCTGTGGAATGTGTTTAACACCAGCCATTGTCCCTGCTTTAAGTTCACGTCAGTCACCACCAGTGGAGTGGCTCTGATTGACAGAATGGGTGCATGTTCCCCACGTTTTAGACTCTGGAGGTCACCTTTAAGTTCAGCTCGCCTAATGGACACTCAGCGACTTCACATTCAGGAGACCCCAGGGACTGAGAGCCACACATGCACATGCTAACACACACATACACATACACACACGCACACACGCGCGCACACACACACACACACACACACACACACACACACACACACACACACACACACACACACACACACACACACACACACACACACACACACACACACACACACACACACACACACACACACACACACACACACACTGACACACACACACACACACACTGACACACACACACACACACTGACACAGGCTTAAGCACTAGTCTATTATAGGGATATTAGGGATATTATTGATTTGTTAATGAGTATTTTAAAGCTGCAGTCCACGCTACGCCAGCCGTCCGGGTCACGGATTGCGACTTTAACCACTCTCTGCCCATTTATTTTGTAATATGAGTTCCTATAGACAATGCGTGGAATGAAATACAGTCATTGTTGACGTGATGAAGGCTTTTGGCTTCCAGATAGAGATTTAAAATGATTGATCAGTGATGTGAGATTTTCTGATGATGTTTTCTGATGATGTTGGACGATGTTGGATGAAGGCCCAAAGGACAAGCCCCACATGGCTTTCACTGGTGGTGGCTTCACATGGAAGTCACTGTTAATGACTTAGCTGTGTGTGGCGGTCATGTCTCAGTTATGCTCAGTTACGCTGAACTACTAAAGTGGCTGATAGCACTACAAGGATGAAACATCTACGGTACTTGGTCTGAACACAAGATTGCAACGCTCTTTCCAAAGCCTGATTTATACTTCATTGTACAACGGTGTGCCAGATGCTGAAGATAGACAGTCTACAAGATCTCTCTCTTTCTTGCTCTTTCTCACCCAGTTGTGATTTTATCTACCAACTCGTTTTTTGGGGGTCGGTCTCTGGCTCTGTGTTGTATGTGATGATCAGGCTGGGGTCGGGCTCAACTCACTTGGTTGGTTCGTTTCTGGTTTTCATTTTCAAGGCCCATTGACAACTCTGTTGACTAGTACCGCTATACTTACCAGCCAGAGGGACAGGAGCGTTGTAATTGGCTAGCAGTGTAGATCCCTTAAAGCAATAGTTCACCCAAGTAATATTTTTTTTCCTATCGATTAGTCACCCCATGGAGACTTGAATTCATGGATTTTGACCAGTGGACTGGTAGGCAGCGGTTCCGGTAGGAGACACAAAGGAGACTCTTTGTGTCTCCCACCGGAACCGCTGCCGGTCATCAAATTATTGGCTTAGGAATGCGACAAAAACAACAAACAAAATATCCATGAATTCAAGTGACTAATCGATAGAAAAAAGTCATTTTGGGGGTGAACTATCCCTTTAAGCCGAACGGCCAGCTAGCTCAGTCGTTCTCAAAAGTTGCCACATGGACAACATGGACATACATGCGTGTGCGTGTGTGTGCATCACTACATCTGATTTATGTGACGCTCCTTTCCAGTGATTCATTCCACGAGTGGGCGATGAGGAGGGGATCAGTCAGTCTCCTGAATGACCAGGCCCGTAAAATACATACATCCAGCCTTCTATCCCATTCAGACATAGCATGATACGTGTGCTCTGGAGGCTGCAGAGAACAATTGTCCTTCGAGGGAATACACCCTACTATCATGATGGGTTCATTTGAGAGACGAGGGTTGTCTGGCGGCGTGTCGCCCACACAGACACTGATAGCTGCAATCAGTGGAAGAAGAAAGAGGGCCGCTTAAGAGGCTAGCTCGTCAGCCCTGATAACGCTTCTTGTATCACGTCTGATTGGGTTGGAATACTTGGAAGGCACAGGGTAATGATAGTCATCTTCTAGTGCGTGTGTGTGTACGTGTGTATACGTGTGTGTGTGTGTGTGTGTGTGTGTGTGTGTGTGTGTGTGTGTGTGTGTGTGTGTGTGTGTGTGTGTGTGTGTGTGTGTGTGTGTGTGTGTGTGTGTGTGCGTGCGTGCGTGCGTGCGTGCGTGCGTGCGTGCGTGCGTGCGTGTGTGCATGAGTGCGTGCGTGCGTACGTACGTTAAGTCACATTTGTTCAGTCTTGTATGCAGTGGTGTAACATAACTAAGTACATTTACTCAAGTACTGTACTTAAGTACAGTTTTTAGGTATTTTTTACTTAACTGAAGTATTTCCAATTTTCGGTACTTTTACTTACTCCACTACATCTCAGAAGCAAATATTGTACTTTTACTCCACTACAATTATTTGAAAACTTATACTAGTTACTTTGCAGATATACATTTTTCTATTATAAAACAAACATTAACCACTTTAGCCCTATTCTATACCTAGGCTAATTGAAAATAGCCGATCTACAAACTCACAACGCGCGTTGTGAGCTTGTAGATCTGCTACTTTTTCTAAGTGTCTTGGTGACCCTCTGTGGAGATTCCTGGTCCTTGCTGGTGCAGATGTATATTCTAACTTTCTATGTTGTTTGTTTTTGCCTGACTTCATCATGTCGATTCATCAATGCGACAAGTTTTTTTCCCATTACATTTTCGGAGATATGAGGTTTCCACCCGACGTTGACGATATGTAAATCAGCCTGGGAACTATAAAGACGATTAAACTGTCGCACAAGGAGTGCTGGCAGGGAATAATTTGGTCAGAGGCTAATAAAAGGCTGTTAACTGTGTGTCGTGTGTCGCTGCGCGTGTCGCTGCGCGTGCTGTTCCTGAGTTTGTTGCAGGGCCGGAGTGGGACTCCAAATCTGGCCGGGAGATACACGCCCACCCAGGTCACCCTGGGGGGTCCTTTTTTGGGGGGTCCTTTTTTGGGGGGCCCTTATTTTTGGGGGGCCTTACAAAAGGGGGGCCTTTTTGGGGGTTAAAGGTAGGGGGGAGGCCCGCAGCTGCACTGAGCTGCAAGCAACACTGACTGCATTGAATTGAAATTGACTGTGGTTGGCCTGGCCTGTGCTTAGGAGAGATTTTTTTTTGCTGCATCACTTAAGCGCCGCGCTGGCTGTGGATGGCTGGCCTGACCTGATATTTTTTTTTGATGCAAAAAAAAAAAAAAAAAAAAAAAAAAAAAAAAAAAATCAGTCAGGCCACTAGAGGGCAGGCCACCGGGAATAGTCCCGGTCCTCCCGACGGCCAATCCGGGCCTGGTTTGTTGAGAAGCGCTGATTGACACCGGCCAGACAGTCACTATTCCGCTGAAACAAAACAAAGTTCATGAGGGGTAGAGGTAACAAAGGCAGGGTGCTGAGGGCTAGGGTTCAAATAAAGGCAGAAAACAGAAATTCTGCCCCATTCATCGTAGTTTCAACTGTGCTTTTACTGTCCGTAGGTTCGCCTTACGTTGAGAAAACCCAAAACACACAGTCAGCAGTGAACAATCACAACTACCTTATTCAAGCACAGAAGGTTGGAGAACCATAAACATAAATTAAACATATTTAATTAAACATTCAAAATACATTATAAACGATTCCCTCCCTATCGGTTTGGAACACGGATGGTGTGCTAGTTGACATGCGAGGACAGAGGGTGCTGCTCGGCGGAGCCACTCGCTGTGTGTTGTTCTTGTGTCTGTGCAGCATTCTGTGTGTGTTGTGTTGTGTGTGTGGTTGTGTGCGTGCGGTTGGGCTGAGGTTCAGCTACCAAGTGGTGTTCAGTGTTTCTTTCCAACAGGGACACATCAAAAGCGACACCAATTTCCATCCAGGCCAGCTGATGATTGCCCTCAAGTGTCTTCAATGATGCACTTTTGCACTCGACTTGCCCATCAAGTCTCTATTCACTGGCGCCCTCTGTGCTGATTGTTCATCAAGTGATTCTCTCTACCAGCATAGTTGATATAAACATAATGCACAAAGACTTAAAGCATACAATAAGAATAATCAGTGTTCGATTTGTTAAATACTACTTTGTTGTAAGGCAAATAAAATAAATAGGCAATCTACAAGGTCATAACACGTGGCATCGCATACCCGTAATTTATCAATTTTTCCTTAGTTCATCCTAGAAATTCACAAAATCTGTGTGTGTGAGTGATTGAATCCCCCTGTGTAACTCGAGAACTGCCAGAATAACCAATTTCAAACTCGGTGTGCGTATTGCAGAGGACCCAAAGAGATGCGGAAAGTGGGAAGTTGGTCAGAAAAAAAAAAGAATTCTGGGTGGTGGTGTACTGGGGTTGTGGCTGTGCAGGCAAAGTGTAACAGGGGCGAAAACATAATTTCCGCCTGCCACCCTTTTGACCTTGCGTAAAAAAAAATGTTTTAATTGTGGGATCACTTTAGCGATCATTGTGGGATCGCTTTAGCGATCACACTAATGTTATCTTCACTATTTATTATTCCGCCCGTTTTCGGATTGGTCAAGCTTTACGTGACATCACAATATGTAATATAAATAGGTAAGACAGAATTCATCAGGAACAGTACTTTCTAGTGTGATACTATCAACATTCTTAGCGATCCCACACTGTTTCTTCAGGAACAGTACTTTCTAGTTTGTTTTGACATTCAGCCTATTAGCGGAGGGTTTTGTTATTAGCTAATAACGGTGTTGCATTGTAGGGGCTTCGTCTTGCCGATAACAAGCTGTCCATACAGGCTATGTCAAAATGACTCCAAAAAAGCCAGTTCAGTCAGACAACAATTGGATTGGATTAGAATATATATGTATTAAGCAAGCTTGAGCATAGATATAGGAAGCATAAAGAAGAATAGTTTGGCGTCAGGTCTCTGAATCCATTCACTCCCTGTAAGAATAATAACATTTTAATAAATGTTACATGCCAAATAGCATTTACAGGGAGTGAATAAAGACCCCCACGGGGCTCTAGAAACAGAACCTACAGGTGGATGCCGGGGAGGCGGTGGGATGAGACTATTCATGGTAGCAGCATACGTAGGCAAGCAAAGGCAGCAGATCCGGCAGGATCTCAGCAACAGAGCAGCAGCAGCGTCGGCACGACAGCCCAGCAGAAGAGCGCAACTAGAATGAACAGGTAGCAGAGCAATACTTATAACCCCCCGACCAGGAGAAAAATGCATGTGACTAGTCACCTGGTCGGATGGCGCAATCCCTGAGTTGCCTGGCCTGAACTAGCTCCGTAAACTGCGCCTCATTCTGTGAAAGTGTTATGGTTGGCATCTTTACCTGCACAGCCCAGAATGCAGCCGCACAACACCATTTTCACTCAACGCCCAGGCAGGCAAATGTTTACGATCTGACCAGATTATGCCACCAGTGCCGTTTGCGCTGTGTCTATGGGTCTCTGGGAAATCATGGCTCATCCTCAGTGGCTGGCTGCTGGACTTTCTAGATCTTTCTTCTTTTTTTACCCCCTTTTCACTGATTTGAATCATTATGTCAATTAATCCCTCCCCACACACATTTATGTGTTGTCACTGCTGTTGTATCCCACTGACCCATGGGCGTGACGTGCCACATGCAGCGCGGTGGATTACCACGGCGCCTCCCGAGGGCCTTTCCTGATCTTTCTGATGAGTATAACGGTGCACATCAGGGCCGTGAGCAGAAGAGCTCCAGCTCCGAGGAAGATGACCATGACCACCGGCGCTTTGCTCTCGATGGCACTTGCAATGGCTGCAGGGCAGGCAGGCACGATCTCCCAGATCCCGCTTGGTTTGGGGCATGTCTGTGTGACCTCAATGAGGGGACCATCATTCATCAAGCCACAGCAACGAAACACCCTGTGGAGGAGCGTCAAAGTGACAGTAAGGGCTGGGTCCTTGTCCTCGTTCAGAATGTACAGAACATACGTGGTGCTGTAGAACTCCAGCATTTCTGCCGCAACCTCATCCCTTTTGAAGTAGGTGAGCACTCCGAGTACTACCACTGACCCAGCCAGGAGGGCCAGCAGAACTGCGAACAAGTGCAGGGCGCATCGATTCTCCTTGTAGGCACTAACGCCTCCAAAGACAACCACGCCCAGCAACACTGAACCCAGTGTAATCAGTACAGTCACAACAACGACGAATGCACTTGTGTTGAGCTGAGCTATTTCAAAAAAGCCTTTGGTGTCTAATCTCAGCCACAAGCCAAGAGTCGACATGGCAAGCCCTACCAAAAGCAACACAGTGTTGAGAATGAGGAGGATCCATTTGGATAGCTTGCCGCATGCGCCCAGTGCCATGATGATGAAGAATGTTTCCCTCTTTTTCTCTTCTCTCCTCTCAGTGTCCTGGGACCGTCTGAACTATAGGTCACTATCACAGACAAGAAATAACTTAGCCACTTAGTTAGAATAACCAATTGCTTTGAAACCGTCTAACTGCAGTTTTGCTTATTCGACGTTCATTTTAAAGGGCTTGTTGGGACGTCGTCGCGTGATGATGTGACGTCATTACGTACGCACAATGACGTCACTGAAACTTACAGGCCACCTCGGCAAAAGCTATTTGAACTGCTGATCCAACTGATACAGTACACCCATATAGGCATATATGAAGATCCAGCTGTCCAGAACCGCCGATCCGGCCGCTATGTCCATATATGGGCATGCCCATATATGGGACTGACCGACTTCAAACTCGGTGTGCGTATCAGCGAGGACCCATGGGCGTGATGTGCCAAGGGGGAAGTCGGTTGGATCAGCAGAACTCCTTGTTTGCAAAACTAACTAAAATAACTGAAATCACAGAGAAAATGTCCTTAGTCTTTTATAAAATTAGCAAAAATAGCAGATATATAAGCTCACAACTCGCATTGTGTGTGTGTGTGTGTGTGTGTGTGTGTGTGTGTGTGTGTGTGTGTGTGTGTGTGTGTGTGTGTGTGTGTGTGTGTGTGTGTGTGTGTGTGTGTGTGTGTGCGCACGCACGCCTGCACATCTGTTTGTGAGTTAGGGCTGGGAGGGCATAGCGCATGTGCTTGTACTGTATGTGTATGTGTGTGTATGCAAGTGTGCATGAGGGCCTGAGTCAGAGGGTGGAGGGTTGTGTTCCAACCCACTATCCAGACTCCCACCAAAGACATCCTTGACCAGTTTCCTGTAACCATAGTGATGAAGAGCAGTGTCCAATCAGAGCTCTGTGTTGTGTGTTGGGGAAGTGCACTATTTCCTGCCCGTTTGGCTGATTTCCTCCCATTGGTGTGAGCTTGGAATTCTTTCCTTGGTCCAGGAAAGCTGATGCAGAAAAATAAAATAAAACTGTTCTTACAACATTTATTTATTGACTTTTTCAAATGAACCTTGAATACAACCATCAGTTAAATGTGATTCATGTAAGTAACATTTTTTATTCAAACTGGCATCTTTTATATCAGGGGTGCGCAACCACCTCTTTCTACCAGGTTCTCATATTTGGCTATTGAGGTGATCAATTGAGTTCCTCTGCAGATAGTCCAAATTAACTTTTAATTGGCAGCTTACATAACTATAATAAGATATAAATGCAATGGAGGTTTTCACTGTGTGGCACTGAATGATCACACCGGCCTTGGAAAATGGCTAAGTGATCATCATGTGCCTGAATTCCTGAAAGGATTGCCCACCCCTGTTTATATTGATTTTATTTTTATAGTTTACATGAACTTCGCATCAAAGTATGCAAAGTTGTGATTCTTCTGTTTGCATTGATTACAAATGCTATTTACCTTTAAAAAAATTATCTGATCTTTATAAATAAATTTAAATTGAAATCTGTTTCAATATTTCAATAACTTTTTAAAAATGCTGTCCGTTAAACTCTCTTCACTTGTTCATAGATATGATCTGATGCAAAAGAATAATGACAATACATTTAAAAAGCTATGTTGCATTGAAAACACAATTAATAGTGTCTATCCAATTGAGACATTATTTAAGTGATATATGAGAAGACTCCATGAAAAAGAGATTAAAGTCTTCAGTATGTCTCATCTGCCCTGAAATATTTCTTATTGAAAAATACAGCATTCTTTAATTGTTTTAATGAGGCTAAAATCCTTAAATTACATTTCATTCTGTTTTCTGTTTGGTTGTAAAAAAAAAAGTAAGAAAAATAAAAAATAATTTCAAATGTATTTTCTTTCTTTTTTTTCTCTTTTTTTAGATCTCACAGCATATGAAGCCACTAAGCCCATCGTAGCAGCAGGTTCCATGGGGATGCACGGGGGGTGTTTATCCGCATCAGACACCCCTTCCTAAAACCAGCGTCCAGCCGGATTAAACATGTCAACAACAACGGTCGAGGCTGGCAGTCAGGTCACCAGCAGCACCGCTCTCCAGATCCCTCCCCAGCCCGCGTCGACCGCGCCACGACTCGGGAGGAACCGGCACCACCCGGCCCTGATGGTGGACCCCGTCCGGCCGGGGGTCCCTCGGGGCATCATCAATCCTAAAAGGGGGATGGACGGCTCCCTCGAGCCCCAGACGCCACGCCCCCCCAGGACCTGCAGCAGCCCGGGGCCCACCACCAGACCCTGTTGGAGCATGGACGTGAAGGTGGCCGTGGTGCTGGTGACGGTGGCTGGAGCTTTGATCCTGCTTCTGCTGTACAGGCTCCTCCAGATGAGGCACAGGCAAGTATATGCGGTGGAGGAAAGACCAGTGGTGGAAAGTAACTAAGTACATTTACTTTAAGTACTGTACAATTTTGCAGGTATTTGTACTTTACTGGAGCATTTCCCATTTTCAATACTTTTACTTCCACTCCACTGCATCTCAGAGGCGAATATTGTATTTTTACTCCAATTATTTGAAAACTTTAGTTATTATTATTACAAAACATACATAACCACTTCAACCCTATACATGTTGTCCATTTGAAAATATATAATGCTTTCAAAAGATTTTTTCACATTTGAAAACTTGGGACATTCTGCATAATGAGAACTGTCTACTTTTGGTACTTTAAGTACATTTTGATACTAATAATTTTGTACTTTTACTCAAGTAAATTTTGAATTCCTTACTTGTAACAGAGTATTTCTACATTGCAGTATTGATACTATCTATACTATATTGATACAACTATATTTCAGGTGCATAGGTTGTGTTGCGTTGCATTGCAGTGACTTGTGTTGTGTTGTGTTGCGTAGCATTGTGTTGCCTTGTTGTGTTGCGTTGTGTCCCAAAATGTAATTTTGTTTTGTCATGCTAACCCATTAAGTTGTGTCATGTTAACCCATTAAGACCTGAGGCCGATTCCACAAATGCCCTCTAAATCAGTAGTTCTCACACTTCAAAATAGTACAAGCTTGCAAGCTGTGAGCTTGTATATCTGCTATATGTTTAAATAGCCAAACGCTATAATCTAAAATGATGGTGTTCTGTGGTCTTGTGCTCATGTTGTGCTTTGTGTATGTTGTGTGATGTCATGTTATCTTGTGTTTTGTATGTCTTGTCTTGTCTTGTCTAGTCTTGCCTGCATGTCATGTTGTGTTGTTTTGTCAAGTCGTGGCCTGTTGTCATGTTTCATCATGTTGTGTTCTGGCAAGTTGTGCTCTGTTGTGCTTTGTCATATCGTGTTATGTTATGACATTGTTATGCAGTGGTGGAAAAAAAGCACTCACATTCTTCACTGAAGTAAAAGTATCAATACTGCAATGTAGAAATACTCTGTTACATGTAAAAGTCCGGAATTCAAAATTGAATTGAGTACAAGTACAAAAGTATTGGTATCAAAATGTACTTAAAGTACCAAAAGTAGAAAGTACTCATTATGCAGAATGTCCGTTTCACAAGTTTTCAAATGTATAAAAATGTTTACAAATCTTTTGAAAATAGCAGATCTACGCGACGCATTGTGAGCTTGTAGATCGGCTATTTTCAAATGGCCAAAATGTATATAGGGCTGAAGTGGTTAATGTATGTTTTGTAATAATAATAAAAATCTCCAAAGTAACTAGTAACTAAAGTTGTCAAATTAATGTAGTGGAGCAAAAGTACAATATTTGCCTCTGAGATGTAGTGGAGTAGAAGTTGGAAATACTCAAGTAAAGTACTCAAATACCTCAAAATTGTACAGTACTTAAGTACAGTTTAGTAAATGTACTTAGTTACTTTCCCCCACTGTTTTTATGTTGTCATGTTGTGTCCTGTCGAGTCGCGTTGTATGTGTGTTCTGCCATGTCGTGTCGTGTCGAGTCATGCCGTGTTCTGTCCTTGTTCCAAAGGTTGAAACTGGCCAGGGCCAGGAACGCTCTGCAGTACTACAGCTTCTACCACGCTGCCGCCTACACGTTTCAAGACCCGGGACTGCCCCTCACGTTGCCTGCCAAGAACGGCAACGTCCCAGAGGCTATTCCAACGGTCCAAACGACGGTAACCACGGCGACACCTATTGTCATCACCCCGCTGCTGCCGCCGTCGTCCCTACCGTCGTCACCTCCGCCCTCGCTGCCCTTACCCCCTCCTCCCGCGCTCCCTCCGCCTCCTCTCCACGGACTCCACCCTCCACCACCTCCTCTGCTGCTCCTCCCTCCGACTCCTCCCGGCCCGAGCCTCCCTCTTCTGCAGCTTCCCCTCATCCACACCACCCCGCCCAGCCCCCACCTGTCGTCGTGGGGAGCCAGCTCGGACGCCGACGTCTACTCCCGCATCGGAGTGTTCAGGCCGTCGCGGCGGCTCTCCAGCCTCTCGGGCCGAACGCAGGTCATCCTGTTTGAGCACTCCTCCCTCTGACTGCTGCCGCCGCGCCTCTCTCAGGGCACGGAACTCCGTCTAAAGGACAAGTCCCGGGAAAAGGAAAAAAAAGTGAGTCTAAGGTTAATCACAATGTGCCACCCAGAGAATGAAGGGCATCAGTAAAGAAAAGATAAAAGAAGCAGTGCTGAACAAGAACAAAATCTTCTGCTACAGCTATGACGAATTGATTTCCCTCAGGATTAACTTAAACCCTCTCTAAACTTAGTGAACTGGAGTTAATTGCCTCTGTACATGGACCGCTTTTTTCCCCATCTACACAAAATCTCTTTAGACAGCACTTATGTGCATATACAATGTACACCTATACAGGGTACAGCACTGCCACTCACTCACACACACATGAAGGCACAGACTAACAAACCAAAGGCCTGAGAAAATAGAAAAAATGTGTGAAATTTGGCCATTACGGAAAAAGCAAGAAAGTGAATCATATAAAATATAGAAAACTGAAGTTCATCCTTTAGTCTATCTGTAAAATAGAGAGGTTATGTCTGTAAACATTTTATGATTTTACCAGTCATCACAAAGAAATAAAGAGGCATGCTCTCTTAGATACTTGGTTTTGTATTTCTCTCTTTTATTTTAAAACAGGGATAATTGTGTCATTTTGTCCAAAGGCCTTCCTCAATATGTGATACACACTATTGTAACCTGTTGGGAGAGCATGGTGACTCACTTTGATCATTTTAGCAAAAGACAAGAGTACAATAGTCATGATCATCAATCATTTAGTAAGAGATCGAGTAAAGGCTGTCATTTTAGAATTATTTGTTATGTCCCATGTGTCTCTCTGTTAGACTGTCTAGACAGACTCAACCAGATAGTGGTTTATTTGTTTGTCTTGTTGTTGGTTTGTTAGTTTTTTAAGTGCTGCCCTACTCAAATGGTTGTGCAGTAACTGTAGCCAATACTGAGCTACTCCTCTCTGCCTTTTTTAAACTTGTCCTGCTGATCTAAGAACTGCTGTAGATCTTCAGTAGAGACAGGAAGAATGATATAGCTCATTGTTTGTTTGTAACAGGTTTCATGAAAGCGAGCATGCTGAATCCAGGGTTACATTTGAGAATGATAAAAAAAGAAAATCCTTTTTAGCTTATCGATTGGATTACAGCTCAACACGTAGGCTATCCACAATTTGTACACTTTCTTCCTCAGTGATATATCTATTTATATTCTTAATATACTGTATCTCTGTTCTTTTTTTAATGATAGAAATCAAACATTATCCAAAATCACTTGCTGGCCTTGTGATATCCTTAGAAGGGAGGCATTTCCTGAGGTGGTTTTCCTTGAAAAGGACTCTGTTGATTTCACTCCCTTCTGTGTTTCCTCTCATTCTCTCTCAGTTTCTTTTTCTCTACTTAAAGGCTGATGAAACTCCCACTTCCGTTTCCTTTGAGTCCATCCTGCTTGGGCTTTGAGGAGAGCAGCAGTGGAAAGGGAAGGGAAGCAGGCATAGGACATATCTCTACCTGCATAACTGTTATAGTGGCAGTGGCGTAAAGTAACTAATTTACTTCTTTCTTTCTTTCTTTCTTTCTTTAAATCTGGAAAGCATCTGTCATTTTATATTTTTACGTTGGCTATTAAAAAATGGCAGATCTACAAGCTCGCAGCGTGGCACGAAGCTTGTACATTTTCTATTTTTAAACATTTTTGAAAAATCTTGAAAGTGTGAGAACCACTGATTTAGAAAGCATTTAATCGGCCTCAGGTCTTAAAGAAATGCCTGTGTTAGTTTAGCTTTTATCACACTGGTGAAAACTGACACTACCTGCCTCTTTATTTTATTTTACATCTAATGCCTAATTCATGCTCCATCATACAACGGTGTTGCCTGCTGACGATTATGACTATTATGCACAGCAGCCATATTAGAAGGAAATTGGGCCTCTTCCTTACTTCCTTCGCAGGTGTTACCAATGATACTAATGAAGGCTCTGTTCCATTTCGTGTAGCACAGTGGTTCTCAAACGTTTTAATTTCAAGGACAGCCCCATAACTCTACGGGTCCATTTGGTTCCATTTGTACACTCTCAGAGTTACACACCCGTAAGTGGCCATTTGGAATCCACTCAATGAACCATGAGGGTCCCTGGACCCCAATTTATGGACCACTGGTGTAGCAGAGTGTTTCCAGTGAGCCAACATGCACAATAATCAGCACGCTGACTCTGTTTGACCAGAATGGAACAGAGCCTTAATTAGTATCATTGGTAACACCTGTGAAGGAAGTAAGAAGAGGCCCAATTTCTTTCCAATATGGCTGCTGTGCATAGAGCCTATTCAATCTACCTATTATCTGAACTGAGCACAGTACAAGAGTGTGCATGTATTTGTGCACTTTTGGTAGCAAGGCATTGATATAGAAAACAAAGTAATTTGTACTTTTGCATACGTATTTTAAAAAGCATGTACTTTTATATACTTATGTATTTTTAAAAGCAAGTACTCCAGTACTTTAACTCAAGTAAAGATTTGACTGAGCAACTTCCACTTGTAGCTAAGTTGAGTAATATTTGAACTATGCTGGAGTTGAGTTACTTTGCCCACCACTGATCAAGTATACATGCAGGTTGGGATTGACTTTCCCGGCAAAAGGTTGTAGTTAAAAGCAGGCTTGTGCAGAACAGAGTTGAGTTACAGTTTGTTGTTGACCATTTTCTTGTATCATAAATTTGAACCCAGTGTGGTAATGACTGCTTCACAAAAGCCCTCGACATAGAGATACGTGGTAATTGCATCTGCCATCCTCTAGCTTTCTTATCTCTGCAGTCAAAGCGAGAGGAAATGGATGCTTTGAGCGTTGCTCTCAGTGCCTGTCTCCTCTGTGCAATTCCAAAACAAGTGTTTTATGTGTGTGCTGTACCCAGGTGGTAATAAACTAACATTGGCATATAGTACAAGGAACCATCAACATTATTACAGTGTCATTTTAGGTGTTGTACAGAAGAAGGCTCCTTTTTGCATCGTACATGGTAAGGTATTAAAGTTAAAACATTCTGGTATGACATCTGTGATACACTGGCTTAAATTACAGAGGCTCCCTTCCCGTAAGACCCTGAAGTTTGCCTCTGAGGCAATTTGACAGCTATCAGTGCAAATCTAAGAAAACACAAAATGACATTTATAGAGGTGGCACTTGGAGTTGCTAGGAAATGTATTGCAATAACATGGAAGTCTAACTCCCCCCTCCTCATTGCGAGATGGTTCTCAGAAATTAACAGCTGTGTTCCTCTTGAGAAGATTACTTATCTTTTTAAGAAATGGGCATTTAGCAGACGCTCTTAATCAAGAGCGATTTATAGTAAGCAAGGACACAATACATCAATAATACATCAAATGCATAGAAATAGTAATCTAATAATAAAGTAATACATAAGTAAACCAATAATCTAATAAAGTAATACATAAGTAAACCAATAATCTAATAATAACTAATACATACCTGGCATCAGTCAACATAACATGCTATCTAAATTACATTTTAGCCTTTGCATAATCCTGCAAGGATTAACAGCCAAATTGCTCCAGTTGGCCTGCACGCTATCCAATAAGATAAGACTAGACACAAATAAATCATAAGCATACAGTATTATATTATGTGTGCATTTAACTGTATGAGTAATGGATACAAATAAGAGAAAACCTGTACACTTAATTTATTCCTAAACAATGGAATTAAATTAGCTATATGAGACACTTGATGTTACAGATTCTTGCTGAATGATGATACATTTTGCATCTATAGGGCTACCTATTGTAGGCCAATTAAAGATTGACTCTAACATGCTTATGTTTTCCTTAAAATGTAGACGATATTAAACAATAAAATAAATGCTTTGACTTAAATGTGAAGACAAAGCTAAACACATTCATTTAAATATTGAATAATAAATAACTCACATAATTCCTAAAAGTTTGTTTTGTTTCATTTCTCCTTCATCATTCACATTTTTGTTTTCAAAGCTTTTGCAGGGTAGCTCACAATGAGTGTGTGTAGGCCACTCTAATCAAGTAGAGTCATATCTTTGATCTTCTGCATGAGTCATGGCTGAGTGAAATCAAGAAGACAGGGCAACTGTAGCACCTGCAGAGGCTTTCAAACACACAAAACAACAAAGATCATGCTCATGTCAGCGTCCCTTTGAAGTTCCCACTTACTGTATACAAACCAACTAAAAGCACTGGTTGCTGTGGAGTGCAGTGGTTGGTGGACAGCATGTAATAATGCCCAATTTATGCTCTTGTTGCCACATGTGCACGTGCTTGTGTGTGCGCACGTGTGCACGCACGCACGCTCCCACGCACGCACGCACGCACAGACAGACAGACAGACAGACAGACAGACAGAGACACACACACACACACACACACACACACACACACACACACACACTGTGTGTGTGTGTGTGTGTGTGTGTGTGTGTGTGTGTGCACACACACACACACACACACACACACACACACACACACACACACACACACACACACACACACACACACACACACTGTCCTGACCACTTATCATAGACACACAGATTTCTGTCTCATGTGAAAATTGCATTCATAATATGATATTGCACCCTATAACCCTTATTTTATAAGTTATGTTATTAACATTATACACATCAGAGTACAGCATAGGCCTATTTTTTTTTAGGCCTAGGCGATATATCTGTTCTAAATGCCTATTGGGGAAATACATGGGGTTGTGTGTATTCTGCACTCTCTGCATGATACTGCAATACTTTACAGAATGAATTGAAACTAAATGAATGAATCTTGTTAAATGCTGTTAAATCAAA
Source organism: Gymnoscopelus microlampas (assembly GCF_963454915.1). Taxonomy (NCBI): domain Eukaryota; kingdom Metazoa; phylum Chordata; class Actinopteri; order Myctophiformes; family Myctophidae; genus Gymnoscopelus; species Gymnoscopelus microlampas. The sequence continues at coordinate 34,409,840 of NC_139958.1, forward strand.
AGTTAAACACTTCAACAAGATTCCTTCATGTTTTTGTTTTTTTTATCTGGTTATAAAATGGACTTTTGCTGTACAAATCTCTTTTGAAATGTGATTTAGTTTTGTCTCCTTTTTTGTTTTCTGTTTGGACAATCCAGAGAATGTTCAGGTTTGTTACTATGTTTCGTTTATTATGCTGCTGCCTGTCTTGGCCTGCAGGTCTCCAGAGAATGTTTAATCTCAATGGTGGCTGTCATCAAATCAAATCAAAATATATAATGGTATATTAATTTATTGATTAGATACATATAATGTGTGTGTGTGTGTGTGTGTGTGTGTGTGTGTGTGTGTGTGTGTGTGTGTGTGTGTGTGTGTGTGTGTGTGTGTGTGTGTGTGTGTGTGTGTGTGTGTGTGTGTGTGTGTGTGTGTGTGTGTGTGTGTGTGTGTGTGTGTGTGTTTCCAAAAGAAAACACTGAACACTGGTAGAGATGAAAAAAACGTATTGTGTCGCTTATTTTATTTGATGAATTTGAACAAATACGTGACTCTTTAATAAACACCATGAACCTGTACATAATTTGAAGATATGCAATTCAGAAAGAGCAGGATGAGGGCATGGATTTTCAATCCAATAATCTTTATCTAAGCATAGACATCTATTGGCAATGATGGGTAACGGCCCTCAGCACGATTTATTTCCAAAATATTTTGAGTCATTTTAAGGACTGTCGAACTTTTTTTTTCGCTCTGGAATGGCTCATTATTATTATGTACACCATTGGTTCTCAAAGTGGGGTCCGGGGACCCCCAGGGGTCCTTGGGAGGGTACCAGGGGGTCCGCAGGAAAATGAATAGCCTATAGCGTCACAATCATTTTAACCACTTTCACCATATTTTATACTTTGGCTATTGAAAAATAGCAGATATACAAGCTCATATAGTGCCGCGCTATGAACTTGTAGATCTGCTATTTTTGAAAAATCCCTGGCACAAAATATTTTTTGAGATGGGGGTCCGCAGCCAAATACATATCACGTTGGGGGTCCTTGACAAGTTGACATGAAAAAGTTTGAGAACCACTGAACGTGCAAAAAAAGCCCCGTTCCACACACACCACCGCTCCTCACGGCCTACAGTAATGACACTTGACGATCTTTTTGAACGCACTCTGGAAGTCCTTGTTGAAGTAGGCGTAGATGATGGGGTTCAGCAGGGAATTGGAGTACCCCAGCCAGTTGATCACGTCCACCAGCCAGCGGGGCATGTAGCAGGCGTCCAGGCAGAAGGGCATCACCAGGGCCATGATGAAGAACGGCAGCCAGCAGAGGATGAACGTGCCCATGATGATGCCCAGCGTCTTCACCGTCTTGCGCTCCCGCGCCATCGCGATCTTCCTCTTGGCCTCGGCCGCCTTATTCTCGTGTCGGCTCTCGAAGAAGAGAGGGCCGGAGTTCGGGGTGTTGGGCAGCGGGAGGTGGTTGTTGTTGTTCCTCGGGTTGCTGCCGTGATGATGATCCACCTCGATTATCTCCAGAGACTCGCCGTCGTCGGCGGCGTGCCTGACCGCGCCGTTGTTTACGCACGGGTTCAGCGGCTTGGGTTCCACCGCGCTGCTGCTCTTCCAACTTTTGCACGTCGTCCCGTCGCCGGTTGTCGTCTTCTTGTGGAAGAGAGCCGGGGACAGGGCCGAGCAAGAGTCCGTCACTTTCTTTTTCTCCGTTTTGCGCACGGTTCTCCTGATCCGAAACCTCGCGGCTTTGAAAATCCGCCCGTACAAGACGAGCATCAGAATCAGAGGGATGTAGAACGCCGCGAATGTCGAGTATATCGTGTACCAGGGGTCTTGCCGGATCACGCACTGCTTGGGGTTGGCCCGGTCCTCCGCCATGCTGCCGGGCTGAGAGCGCATGATCAACATGGGCGGGATGGAGATGAAGAAGCCCACCAGCCAGGTAGCGCCGATCAGAACCGCCGCTCTCCGCGGCGTGCGCTTCTTCATGTAGTCGATCGGCTCGGTGATCGCCCAGTATCTGTCCAGGGCGATGGCGGACAGGTGCAGGATGGACGACGTGCAGCACAGCACGTCCAGAGAGATGAAGATGTCGCACGAGATCTGGCCGAGAGTCCAGCGGTTCAGGACCTGGTTGAACGCCGCCATGGGCAGCACCAGCACGGACACCATCAGGTCGGTGACGGCCAGAGAGCCGATCAGGTAGTTCTGCACGGTCTGGAGCGACCTCTCCAGCCCGATGGCCGCGACGACGCACGCGTTCCCGAATATGGCGCACAGGAGCAGCGCGACCAGAAGGAAAGACGTGATTATTTGGTAGCTCAGTTTCATCTCCTCCTCCTCCTCGTCCTCGGCTGCTGATGTTTGGTTGAAAAGGTTGTCGGATTGTTGCACTGTCGTGTTGTTCGACCCCTCCATGTTGGTAGAACACAACTTTTTTTTTTATTGATTGAATGCAGAAAAAAGCACAGGAAAGTACAGTTCAATACAAGGTCAGCTAAGAAGAAACCCAAGAAATCCTACGGCGTGTTTCCATTGGGGTCCTTGAACGTCCTTGGGGTAAAAAAGTAAACGGGAAAAAAAAAGAAGAAAACCCTACCGCTTTTCATCAATTAAATTAATTCCAACATATTTCAAAAGTATTTCATAAATAAAATTACAAAATCAACGCGCTGCAGCCGGCTCAGGTGGCAACCCCAGTGCGCACAGCCTCAGCCCATGCAGAGCGCACAGTGGAATGTGCCAGCATCTCCACGCCGTGCGCGCAGCGCAGTGCGAACTCTGTGTCGGTGGGTGGCGACGAATGATCAGTGTGTGTTTATATACCGCATATAGTGGAGAATAGGCTACGTCAATTGACTGACTGTGCAGTCAGTTTGGTTGTGGGAACGCAGGTGGGCTGTCTTTCTATATGATATGCACCAGTGGTGGAAGAAGTACTCACATTCTTTACTTAAATAAGAAGTATCAATGCTGTAGAAATACTCTGTTACAAGTAATGAGTAAAAGTTGTACAAAAGTATTGGCATCTACTTAAAGTACCAAAATTAGAAGTACTCATTATGCGGAATGTCCCATTTCACAAGGTATCATATGTATAAAATGTATTACAATCTTTTGAAAAGATCTACAAAGCTCAAAATGCTGGCATTTTCAAATGGCCGAAATGTATAGGGCTGAAGTGGTTAATTTAGGCCTATGTTTAATAATAATACAAATCTACAAAGTAACTTGTAGCTAAAGTTTTCAAATAAATGAAGTAAAAGTATAATGTTTGCCTCTGAGATATAGTGGAGTAGAAGTAAAAGTACTGAAAACTGGAAATACTCCAGTAAAGTAAAGATACCTCAAAATTGTACTTAAGTGCAGTACTTAAATGTACATATATCAATAGGTTGTGCATACAGACCGAGACATGGGCATAGTTATGTGGACAGGCACAGTCAATAGGCTCTATGCACAGCAGCCATATTATCACTTACTTCACAGGTGTTACCAATGATACTAATGAAGGCTCTGTTCCATTTAGTGTAGCACAGTAGTTTCCACGACCCCCATAACTCTGAGAGTGTACAAATGAAACCAAATTGACCCGTTCTATTTGTACACTCTCAGAGTTACACACCCGTAAGGGGACATTTGGGGGCCCATGAGGGTCCCTGGAACCCAACTTTAGACCCACTGGTGTAGCAGAGTGTTTCCAGTGAGCCATGCACATTTGACCAGAATGGAACAGAGCCTTCATTAGTATCATTGGCAACACCTCTGAATGTCTTCACAATATGGCTGCTGTGCATAGAGCCTACTGTGAGATGTGTAATGAATAGAGCAGGGCGTCACCATGCTGAGTTTGGGTTCAGCACCATGGTCAGCGCCGGTGCTGCGTCCTTGCGAGCGTGCTGCCACCTGCTGTTGACAAGCCTGTTATGGAGTGGGTTAGCCCAGGCCGGCCAGTGGCGAATATGGCTCGTTTACAGCTGAGCTAGCCTTGGATCAAGATAGTCATCGGTCATATTATGACAGTCTTATCAAGGATATAGATCTGGTCCGTTTAGGAGAACTCCTCCTAACGCTATGGACCAGAGGGCTATATCAAGGCTAGTTTACAACAATTTTAAGGACCCCCATTATTAACTCATACACTCTCAGAGTTACAGAAAGGCTCCTTTTGGAGGCTGAGTGTCCCTGAACCCCACTTTGAGAACACTGTGGCTAACCCACTGGTTCCCAAACTTTTTAGCTCGAGACCCATAAGAGAAATTCGATATCTGCCCGGCAATTAAAATTGCTCCGCGACCCAAACATGGGTCATGGGGAAACTGTTGCAAAACAGTTTTGCAACAGTTTCCCCATGACCCATGTTTGGGTGTTTTGCAACAGTTTCCCCATGACCCATGTTTGGGTCGCGGAGCAATTTTAATCGGTCGCGAGTAAATATCCCCTTTTTGTGAAATAAAAATATTATTTCAAAAGATTATAAAAAGTAAAAAGGCAAATTAAATCACCACTTTTCATCAATTATTAAAGTATGTCATGAATGAAATTAAACAAATCAAATCATTTCCATAAATAAAAAATATAAACGTTTAAGAAGTAGTGAAAGACAGGGAGTGAAGACTAGTGAAAATTGCTGATCAACAAGCTCACAACGTGTCGCAAATGTAACACCCTATTTTCACTAGTTTGGGTCCCGGGCAGATATCGAATTTCTCTTATGGGTCTCGAGCTAAAAAGTTTGGGAACCAGTGGGTTAGCCACAGTGTTCTCAAAGTGGGGTTCAGGGACCCTCAGCCTCCAAAAGGAGCCTTTCTGTAACTCTGAGAGTGTATGAGTTAATAATGGGGGTCCTTAAAATTGTTGTAAACTAGCCTTGATATAGCTCTGGTCCATAGCGTTAGGAGGAGTTCTATAGATCTATATCCCTGATAAGACTGTCATAATATGACCGATGACTATCTTGATCCAAGGCTAGCTCAGCTGTAAACGAGCCATATTCGTTTATAGGTAAGTGAATAATAGGCTACTTAAGGATACTCAATGAAATAATTAAACGTAATGCTTTATGAGACCAATACTCAATGAATAATTAAACGTAATGCTTTATAAGACCAATAAAAAAAGACTATACTGTCATACAGATCTAAAGTGCCCAGTCCTCTTGCATTCATATTAAGCATGGAAAACCCATAGTTATAAAATATCTAGAGGGCGGACGGCCCCGCAAGTTGCTCACAAGGGCATGAAGCACCCAGAAGTACCTCTACTTCAAGGATTGGCTCCAATAGAGCAGGCGCACTAGCGTTTCAGACGTAAGAAGCATGCGCAGTAGCGTTTTGAATGCGTGAGTCCTGCAATACCAGATTTAGCCACCAGGCTGCTGAGGCTTCAACCATTCTCCGCGGTTCTGGGGGCTTGGGAAAAAAACAGCCTTTATTTATTTTTGGTCCAGTTGACTTTCCGTAGCTGTTCTGTTCCAGTGACGTCACCGCCCCTGTGTGTGTGGAAGTGGACATGATCACAACTTGATGTTTTGTTTTTTAAAAAGCCTTTCTCTTTAGATTCCTGGTGTTTGGGGATTACTTTTAAATACCCGGTACGTTACTTTATTGTATGCATGAAGAAGATGCCCATTGTTCGTATTGTAACAATCTGTTGTGATCTTTTACCCTCTGGTCAGGTATTATATTCCACTGTAACGTAGTGCGCACCGAACATAGCAGATCTACAAGCTCATGGCCCATGAGCTTGTAGATCTGCTATTTTCAGTGAGAGACCCCGTATACGAAGTATAAATACTAGGGCTGTAGCTTTTAAACATATAGCATTATAATCAGTGGTGGAAAAAGTAAAAACATGTTTTACTTAAGTAAAAGTATCAATACTGCAATGTAGACATACTCTGTTACAAGTAAAAGTCCGGAATTCAAAAGTTACTTGAGTAAAAGTACAAAAGTATTGGCATAAAAATGTACTTAAAGTAACAAAAGTAAAAGTACTCATTGTGCAGAATGCTCATTTCACAAATATCTATCTGTCTACAAAACAATTCTACAAAGTGACAACTAAAGAGTAAAAAGTACAATATCTGCCTCTGAGATGTAGTGGAGTAGAAGTAAAAGTAAAACTGGAAATACTCCAGTAAAGTGAAAATACCTCAAAACTGGCCTAATGTAGGCCTAATATCATCAAACATAAACATGAAAGTGTGATTGCGTTATTCGTTCTAAACTACATTTTACAATTTAGGCATTTAGCAGACACTCTTAATCCAGAGCGATTTACAGTAAGCAAGGACAACACAGGGTAATACATCAAATGCATAGAAATAGTCATCTAGGATCATCGTAGGTAAACCAAGAACATATCATCAGTCTAACAGTAGAATATCAGGGGGGGGGATCAATAATCAGTATATTGAAACTATACACCAGGGGTCTTCAATGTTTTCAGGCCAAGGACCCCCTAGCTGAGAGAGAGATGAAGCAGGGACCCCCTCTATATCGTATAAAATTGTGTTTCAGATTTTTTGCTATTTTTTTCCCTCTACACCTATGCCTCTTTGCCAAAGTTCCCCTCAGAAAAGGGATGCTAGGGTTCAAGTGGTTAAGGTAAAATAAAAAATCCTATCACACAAAGATTTGGCAGACCCCCTGTAGTAACTCTGAGGACCCCCTAGGGGTCCCGGACCCCCTGTTGAATACCCCTGCTATACACTATTGACTGGGGTCAGGATGTAATCTGAAGACTCACCTCTTCAGACTCCACCTTAGCCCATATAGCACTTGACCTAGTTTTGACATCTATGCAGTCTTAGTTACCCTGGTCATTTGTTCTCATGTTTTTGTTGCACTGCGGGGAACATAGGACCTAACCTAACCCTAACCCTAACCTTAGTGGGGGAACATAGAACCCGGGGAACATAGGGATGACCCCATTTAAGCAACCTAGCATCAGTTAAGACTGATGCTAGGTTGGTTTACCTGTGATCCTAGTTTACTGAGGCACTATACCACACTGTCTCTCTGCATTTGATGTATGTGTTTACCTTGCTTATTATTGTAAGTCGCTCTGGATAAGAGCGTCTGCTAAAGTGCTTAAATTGTGAATTGCAGCCTACAGGACGAGGCTCAAGGCCTTCCATGGAGAGCCTAACAAGTGAGTTGGCCATGCTGCGCTGCAGGAGATGTCGCAAAGCCTTCATAGACTCCACCTGCTTGCATCTGGTGAGTGACAAACGCTGTATTAATATTATAGCTGGCTACGTAACGTGCCCTGAAATGTGGGTTTTTAATTGGCTTCGTGAAATTGGCGGAATACGGTTTATTTATCCGCCGTTTAAATGTTTGTCGTTCACATCCACTTACAGGGTTAGGGTAGAGGAGCACAGTATAGATAGAGCTTCATTTATGGCCACACACACACACACACACACACACTGAGTAACCTATTCCCCTTATCATCAGTGTGTGTGTCTGTCAGTCAGGAGGAGAAGGTAGGCTGTCGTTGACCTGTAACATAATGTATTTTACTTTACTTTAGTAAACGTTACTAAAGGACTGTTTATACCACTATTCCTAAGGTTCTGCTTAGTAATAGTGGTACATGTTTTTATCAGGAGGAACAACAACAGAGATTTCCCAGAATCACCAGGGCAGGGATACAGTGGACACAGCATGCATGAGTGAAATTATTTAATCTTGAAACAGGTAGCAGCCACAGATGAGAGTGCAGCGGCCCTGTGCAGCGTTTGGCACGTGAACCTTGACAAGCTGCCAGATTGGATACTGACGTCTGTTCAACAGGTAAGTGTGTTCAGTATAGGGGTGGCAACCGTTTTTAAAAAATATATATTTATTTTTGGGCTTTTATGCCTTTATTGATAGGACAGTAGGCTGACAAGGAATGGAGAGAGATGAGGAGTGACTTGCAGCAAAGGTCATCGGGCTCGGGACTCGAACCCGCGACGCACTGTTAGGCTACATTGCGCCTAGGTGCCTGGACAACTACGCCAGCTATTACCAATTTCATCCAATCAGGAGAGAGAACTCATACAGGTTACAGGATAAACAAGTGAAATTAGAAGTGATGACACAAAGAAATGAGCAGACACATTTTGAACTGGAACACTATAAAATTGAAACTGATAAATGGGTACTCTACTCTCTCCTGATTGGTTGAAAATGTGCAACCCACCTGAAAATGTATTTTCTGTTTATTGAAGAGCTGGAGAGATAGGGGGACCCCTGTTATTGAGCAAATACTCTATAGCAATGAATACTATCAGAATTACAGTGCTTTAACAAATAAAATACATTATTACCGGTATTATAATTAACCTTTTAGCAAAACACTTAAAAAAATATCACTTACCCTTACCTTTAATACAATAATCGATTAATAATAAGTAGGTGAAAAGTTTAAAAATATTAAAAAAACTAAAATAGCAGATGTACAAGCTCACAGCTTGTAGACCTGCTTTTTGCATAAGTAAGTAAACGGAGTGGCGAGATGTCGGAATGGAAGGAGCACCCCCCAGCAGCCATAGTGTGAAGAAATTCACAGGTGTTGCCAATGATACTAATGAAGGCTCTGTTCCATTCTGGTCAAACAGAGTCAGGGTGCTGATATTGTGCATGTTGGCTCACTGGAAACACTCTGCTACACCAGTGGGTCTAAAGCTGGGGTCCAGGGACCCTCATGGGCTTCCAAATGGCCCCTTACGGGTGTGTAACTCTCAGAGTTATGGGGGTCGTGGAAACCACTGTGCTACACTAAATGGAACAGAGTCTTCATTAGTATCATTGGTAACACCTGTGAAGGAAGTGATAAAATGGCTACTGTGCTGCTGTGCATAGAGCCTATTATGATGACATGCTCGGAAAAATAGTTAATGTGGTTAAGATATTTGTGCATGTAAATTAATGTAATCCAGTCAGAGTGTGGTACATTATTGTCATAGTAACTCTGTTTCTTGTGTCCTCTCTTAGGCCCAGTGGACTGTAGGGAAGTTGAACTGCCAGAATTGCGGCGCTCGTCTGGGTGGCTTCAATTTCATCAACCACACCAGGTGTCCCTGTGGCCAGAACATCACCGTCCACATCAGCAAAAGCCGCGTGGATCCCGACCACAGACACTCCATTCGCACGGTCCAGCCGAGGAGGGCCAGCAGGCCTGAGGGAGAACAGGGCTGTTTGCGTGACCAGCAAGGAGCCTGTCACCGCATTGGGCGGGAAAGCCCGGAACTCCTCGGGAACGTATTAGCCGGATCACAGTTTGGCTCTGCCATCGTGTCCCACATGAACCCTCAGACACGACCGATCACGGCCCACGCGGAGGACACGCAACGGTCGATGGGCGGCGAGGCGACACAGTCGCTTCTCCTCGACCCTACGTCCAGCGTCTCTTTTGGGAGGAGGTGCGTGTCAGAAGATGACGGCTCCAGTGGCTCTTCGGGTCTGTGCCCAGCGGGTCCTGCGGACAAGACGCAGTCGATGAGGACGGGGACGGTCCAATGTGTCCATTCACCAACGGTGCATCGCAGAACTCAACGGATTGACGGCGTCACCGATGATATGTTTGACAACGTTCCCCGTCATTCAGCTGTTTCCAGAGGGAGACGCTCAATGCTGGATCAGCAGCAGCAGACATCCGCCATGGAGGGCGCTGTGTCCTCAACGGACGTCCCAGGGGAGGCGTCTGACTCGCTGATGTTCCTGCGAGGGAGGACCATCACCGATAGCATTGGGGAGGAGGCAGGACAGGAGCAGGAGGAGCAAGTGTTGGTACGGTATGCTGGTCCTCTCCACATCCAAGCCACATTGACTATTTAAAAAAAATCTATAATACATGTAAAAAATATATATATCCATGACCTTCTACTCCTTGGCCTGCTGGCAGCATGCACAATCAACCTTTCGGTCCAGCAGTGTGCAGGATTAGCCCTGGACAGACACACACACACACACACACACACACACCACACACACACACACGCTCGCACACACACACACACACACACACACACACACACACACACACACACACACACACACACACACACACACGCACACGCTTCCCTTCACTGTCCTGACCACTGATCATAGATACACGGATTTCTGTCTCATGTGAATATTGCATTCATAATTTGATATTGCACCCTATAACCTTACTCTTATTTTATAAGTTATGTTATTTACATTGTACACATCAGAGTACAGCATAGGCCTATTTTAAAAAAAAATATAGGCCTAGGCTATATAATATCTGTTCTAAATGCCAATTGGGGAAATACATGTATTCTGCACTCTCTGCATGAAATACTTTACAGAATGAATTGAAACTAAATTAATGAATCTTGTTAAATGCTGTTAAATCAGTGCTGTGGATTGATGATGTTTTAGTGGCTTATTCAACAGCATTTCAACATCTGTTTTTATTTATTTAATATGTGACGTACAGTACATGTACAGATCAGGCCCAACAAAGTCAGGTTGAAGTCACAGACTCCTTGAATAAACCACTAAGCAAGGATCAACTCCGGGCATCTGTACTTCTGTTCACTGCATGAGCCAAGCCGTCTAAATCAGGGTTCCTCTGTATGTCTGTCAAGTATTTCTGTCCCCTCAAAAGTAGACCAGTCACACAGCTTCATGCTACTTAGTGCATGATGTCGTGAAACAGAAAGCAGGAAATGTCTGCTTAAGTGAAATTGAAAGTGAAACTTGTTTACATTTACTTAATCATCTCATATTTTGTGCCAAGCACCGTATTCAGATATTGTGGCGCACAATTCCCAAACCTCTGCTCTTTCACTCAGCCCCAGGCCTCTAGTGGCTCCTCAGCGGCACCAAACAGGCTGAACAAGAGGGAGAGGAATCGTCTGAAGAGCCATAGGAGGAAACAGAGACGAAGGGAACGCTGGCTCCATAGTCAGCTGGAGCAGGAGCAGGTGAGACACCAGGGCCCGTACTTCAAACTGGGTTTTGTGTCCCGAGAACGGGGCTAAATGTCCCACAAGAAACACACCATAGCGGCTGTTGATGAATTGTTGATGGCTTATACACGTAAATAAAACCTACTATACATACCGTAAATGGGTCCAAGTTCGCTGTCGTTCAGCAGCCTGACTCGCTGCTGTTCAAGCAGTGATTGGGTCCATTTCTTTAGATAGTTAGTTATAGCCTATATCTTTCCTTATACATTGTCTGATCGATGTGTTTGTGTGGGAGGAGTAATCAGAGCGTTGTACATTGGATATTATTGATGGATAACAGGAAGCTTAAAGGGGTGTTTCCACAGAAATTGACCTTTTTTTTTAAAACAATGGAGCGCTTTGGATATCATGTCCGGAGTGCTACACATGCACTGAGCAAGACACCTGTGCTCAATGACTGTGGGCGTGTCTCTCCGGCCCATAGGAAAGTGACATTGATGAGTGGCACTCCTCTCCTAAAAGATGAATTATTTTCTGCTTGAGTGGCCCAGAGTGTTCTGCCAAAAAATGCTGGACGCCGTGAGAGCTGAAACACGATGCTCGGTGCTCGGAAGAGGAGTGCTCCAAGTGTGTCTTAAAGGGTTAGTTCAGATTTTTTGAGTATTTTCTGTAGGAAATACTTACCATTAATGTAGTGGTTGCAAAGGTATTAATTGATTGCCCGAGTCCCGTCGTCAGAGTTATGGTCCGTTTCTGATAAATATGAATGTAGTTCCGGTAGATTACTATATTTGGTGGGGGCCGCTCATTAAAAATAAATAAATTAAAAAAACTAGCGTCATTTGTATTGTTGACCTATTTTTACCATATAGAGCAGGTTTCGTTCAATTTCGACCCCTCTGTCACATGGTACTATTTTTTGTGTCATATATTTTGTGCGTGAGTAGGCTGCCGCGGATGTGATTCTGGACACAAACATTAGTACCATGTGACAGAGGGGTCGAAATTGAACGAAACCTGCTCTATATGGTAGAAATAGGTCAACAATACAAATGACGTTAGTTTTTTTAATTTATTTATTTTTAATGAGCGGCCCCCACCAAATCTACTAATCTACCGGAACTACTTCATATTTATCAGAAACGGACCATAACTCTGACCACGGGACTCGGACAATCAATTAATACCTTTGCAACCACTACATTAATGGTAAGTATTTCCTACAGAAAATACTCAAAAAATCTGAACTAACCCTTTAACCTTAGAAATACATGGTAGAAAAGTGCTGGCAGCAACAACAAATAAATGCTTTCTGAGACAGGACCCCTTACCAGAAGCGGACCTTGGCACAGTGTGGTGGAAGTAGGGTGTAGATAACAGCCTGTATGAAGGTCAGGTACTTACGTGTTAAATGTATTTGGTTGGGATTGAGCAGGCCCTGATAAAAGGCTGCTACAGTCAGACTGTACACTAGTGTGAAGGGAACTCTTGGATGGCCGTCTTTCTCTTTTGTACACAGCACAATATGCAGGGAGAGCAGGGACAACCGCCACAGTTGTGGGTTAGTTGTATCAACATTCTGAGTCTACCACACAGATTGGTTAAAGTATGGATTGCAGCTTTAAGCATGAATCAGGCTGTCTAGATAACGTGTCTCTGACTAAAACCATTTGGACTCTGACCAGAGCATTACAAAATCCCCTCTGCTTGGCCCAAACCAACAACCTCTATTTGAGCACTCCGGTACATGATAAGCTGATTTCAGTGTGCTGTTCTCATTTGTTATGTGGGAATGGAATCAAGGGTAGATAGCATAAACACACCAGCTGCAGAATCTTGTCAGACTACTAAGAGTAGTGTTTTTCTAACTTTTTGTGCCTTAGGCACACAGAGCTAACACGTTATCAACACTCTTATCACTTTGTAAATGTTTATTTGTATTTACTTTCTGTTATTCTAGGTGTTGAATGCAACGTTTTGTGCGCGTGTACATTTTGACAAATCAGTACACCGACCTATCTGAAATAAAACATAAAATGCGAAATTGTGAAATTCTTTAAAACATTTGGAAAAGTTTAGATAAAATAGTGACGACAGGGTTAATGTGGTTAAACGTTCCTATTTTCCCTCTTGAGACAGGAATTCCTGTGAAGTGGTTACTCCCTCAGAGTTCTGTTGCCAAGGGCTTTGTGTGGCAATACACACTTATCTTGAGTGTGAGAGAGTACAGGCAGGACAAAGAACATGGTGCAGGGTGAATTATTGTGTTTGAATTTACTATTAATGTTGAAAAGGAAGCTACAGTACAATGAAATGCATTTTTAACCACTTACCCTATTTTGGGAAAATGATATAGGGCTTAAGTGATTAAACTGACTGTTGTTGAGTGTTGTTTGTTAACATCTCTGTGTGTGTGTGTGTGTGTGTGTGTGTGTGTGTGTGTGTGTGTGTGTGTGTGTGTGTGTGTGTGTGTGTGTGTGTGTGTGTGTGTGTGTGTGTGTGTGTGTGTGTGTGTGTGTGTGTGTGTGTGTGTGTGTGTGTGTGTCTCCGTGCGCGCGTACACAGAATAGCTTGTTGACGGACAGTGAAGAGGACGACAGAGAAGGCTACACGTGTGCTGTGTGTTTAGAAGTCTACTACAGCCCCTACAGCTGTCATCCCTGCGGCCATGTCTTCTGTGAGCCGTGCCTCCGCACCCTGGCCAAGAACCGGGCATCCAACACCCCCTGCCCGCTGTGCCGCACCCTCATCTCTAGCACCCTCCTCCAGAAAGGTCAGCATCCCCCAGGACTGATGGAAAGTAAATATTGGTTATACTGATTTGGTGTGAGACGGAGGCTCTACGTTCTCCCAGTGGGGGCTCCTCACTGGCAGATGAGCCAGTAGGATACAACAGCAGTGACAAGACACAGAATGTGTGTGTGGGGAGGAATCAACTGGCATAATTGGGGGAAAAAAGGTTAAATAAAATGAAAAAGAGAAAAAGAATCAGCCTTTATACAGTAGATATCGTGTCTCTGACTAAAACCATTTGGATTCTGCTCAAAACGCAGAGTTTATATTTGACACTATTTTCTTTTTTTTTCTTTAAGACATTTTACAGCAGTGATGCCACAGCCAAAGACTTTTTTATACGTCAGTCCTTGGCATGCAACATCCTATAGGAATTAGCGTCACCGCAAATTAAGTGACTGTGAACACAGAAGCAGATGTGCTTATGACTGATCTATATTTGTATGAGCGATCGATATTTTTATATCTATGGAATGAATACAGTTTGGACATTCCGTGAATGAAATACCTACTGTTTCCTTTCCCTTTCAGACCTCAACCAGACAGTGAAGACCTTCTTTCCTAAGATCTACAATGTCCGCAAGCAGAACTTTCAGAGAGCCACCTGTGCTAAATGGCCTCTGCCCAGCTGTCGGAAACGCTTCCGGATCTTCTGGGGTTGGTTAGATGTGTTGTTGGCATTCTCTGTGGATCCTTCTGAAGGTGTCTGGAATGTACTGTAACTCAGTAAAACATCTGTGATAGTAACTACAGTGACGTAGTAACACCCCATCTCGCCTTTTGCTCTAACATCTAAGCTAGTTGGTGCTAATGCTGCTTTATTAGCACAAGTTCCATTAACCACATGAATCCCATTTCAAATCAGTACACATTTGGGGTTTGCGCAGGTAATTTATCCTTAAATATGAAAATATCATGATATTTCGGTCGTAACTGAAAGGGTGTGTGTGTGTGTGTGTGTGTGTGTGTGTGTGTGTGTGTGTGTGTGTGTGTGTGTGTGTGTGTGTGTGTGTGTGTGTGTGTGTGTGTGTGTGTGTGTGTGTGTGTGTGTGTGTGTGTGTGTGTGTGTGTGTGTGTGTGAAGCAGGGTGTTCCTGAAAAAGAGAATTAGTTCTCAGCGAACCTCCCCTTGGTAAATAAAGGAGAAAGAAAAGGGAGAGTGTATCACTTGGTTTTTCATGGACATTAATCTATAGAGAGAGAGAGAGAGAAGCATGGCCGTGTGGTCACACCTCTTGTTTGTATTTGACTCTAACCTCACATGTCACTGTGTAACTCCAGGCTACCAGAGACAAGCGGCAGGCAGGCGCTGGCACATTGGCCAGGCGGGCTTCACTCTGGATGCTCTGGACCTGGCCGACATGAGAGGCTGGCTCTTTGACATCGACCTGGTTATCATCTACATTCACTCAGTCAACTGGATCCTGGCCTTCCTCCTGCTCTGCTTCCTCGTTTACTTCTTCTTCTCATGAAGGCCGACAGCGCCAGAGGTGTGTTTTAAAGTCAGGGGTTCTGGAGAGACCCCCAAGGGGTCATTCGAGGGGTTTCCGGGGGGTCCCTAACACAAAAATGAGGAGCAGTTTAATTTAACTGTAATTCAGTTCACTTGAAATGATTAACAATAGTGTCCTAGTGGCACAGGGGTTAAGTTCCTGCCCACCGCCATGGAGACTGGGATTGGAATCCTCCGCAGTGCCTCCGGCTTGGTTCCAAAGAACATAATTGGCCGTGTTTGTGGGTATGAAGGAGGGTACTCTCTTTGTCACTGTATTAATGACTCCTACAGGGTGGTCGGGGCACCTGCTCAGTAGGGAGTGGAACTGGACTGCATGTGTTTCGTTCTCCCAGTGAAACTCCTCACTGTCAGGTGAAAAGAAATGGCTGGTGATCAGTGTTGGGCAGTAACACGTTACTTAGTAATATATTACTGTAATATTATTACTTTACCCAGTAACGAGTAGTGTAACTTATTGCTCTGCCAAAACAGTAATATTATTACATATTACTGATTCAAGTAAAGCTGCCTCACTCGTTACAATCAACGCGATTCGTTTTTGTTCCTGACCGAGATAAAAGCCTCTCTCTTCTCGCTGTATTGGTCTATGAGCCGGCACCGCAGTGTATCTATGTCCAGCAGTCAGCTGCAGATCCGTGGAGCAGCGCAGTTAAACGGCAGAGTACAAGCCAAGGTTGTCACATGCACAAAAAGAACAGATATACAGTACAAGCTATCAACACCGTGCGATGGTACAGGATGTTAGCTTGTAGATCTGTTCTTTTTAAGCATGCGCCATCACGCAAAGTTATGATGTACATGCAGGCCTGGGGTCTGACGCAGGTCCGTGTTCCTCCGTGCGTGGCTCAGAAACGAAGCCATGTACACATGCATACTTTCAACACTTTGAAGTATTGTCGTTATTTTATTTTAGTTTGTGTCAGTCAAAGATACAAACATTGTCGTCCATTGTAATCTTTGTGCGGGCAGCATAGGCCAATCACTTTCAAGTATTGAACTGACATCTAAAACCAAATTTATACTTCGTCATACGACGGAGTCACGCACCGAAAATAGCTCTACAAGCTCTCAACATGTCGCGGATGCGACGCATTTAAGCTTGTAGATCGGCTATCTACAATGTGTTTAGTTCTGCTGTTTGGTTGATTTTTGACTCCTCCTGTATAAGGACGGGGATGTTTTTATATTACTCTTGATACAAAGTAATAAATAATATGATATTGCTTTTTAAAGGAGTAATAAGTAATAAGTAACGTATTACTTTCCTAAGATATATTGCCCAACACTGTTTGTGACTCCATGTATCAGATTAGACATGTGGTTGTCTGCACCTCCACAGGCCAACTGTAGGGTTTGGCAATTACTAAATTGAAGAGAAAAAACAACAACTAAACAGCTGATTTGGTAAATTGGTTATATTCTTAGAGTTGCAAATTCATTCAGCTTCATCCAGCTGATGGCTGCTGAATTGGTCAGGGATACCAGGACACCTGGGACCTTCGGTTTCCCAGGTGGCCTCTCTACCCACTCAGCTATGGCCCACTAAATTGATATGTTAACAATGAGGATTTTACTCGGTATTTGTTCTCTACTTAAACACTGTGGTATTTAAATGAAACTGGATAAATGAATGCATCCATGTATTTGCTGTATTAATGGCAGCCACTGTTACTAATAGTTAGGATGTGTACCTGTATATGCAGAGGAAAGTGTTTTTTCACAACACATGTTGTGAAATTCTAAACGCTGATTGGTATTTTTAAGAAGTGTTAGAAATAGATAGAAAAGTGTTAAACTTGTGTTAAAACGGTACAGTGTACAGAATTACTGTATGACCTGCACCAGTGCACCTGCTTTATGGACACACAGAAGAATCAGTGTCACCTTTTCATTGTTTGCTATGTTATAGAACAGGAAGTACAACGCAGAATCCTGACATTCACTATCTCAGAGTAAAATGAACACTCAGGATTTTAATGTGCAGTGAAACGAGGCAAAGGAAATGAGAGGCGGATGCCAGAGCAAACCGAAGCAAAATAAATCGCCAATCGGTGTCATCCTAGTTAGGAGCAAAGAAGAGTTCATATTTAGCCGCTTGGTCAGGTGCCTTTCATGTCCGATGCTGACGGCAAGTGAATGATCCCAATGGATTCCCACCCTATCGTTATGTAACTCGAACGGTGCTGAGCTGGCAGAAGCGGGCTTCGCACCGCTTGGAGTGGGCACTCTTGCCCTCACTCACGTGCCTCACAGGGCTCAAGCCAGCCTCTGATGGTGCACCTGCCTTGTTGTCGTTTTTTTACTGTCGGAAGGAAGCAGAAACTGTGGGATGCGTTGGTTTCTTGTTGAGTCTACATGGTCCAGTCTACATAGTCCGCATTCCCTTGTCACGTGCCTTGACACGAGATGTCTCAGGCATGTGCAGGTCACTCAGATCTGACAGTCAGTTGTATATGAAGACTCCACGGTCTAGCACAGTAAGGACGGGCGACTGTGCCTTTGAGTTGGTACCGAAGTTGTGGAACAAACTCCCTTCTTAAAACTCCCCTTTTCACTGTAGAGGACTCGTTGTTTTGTGGGTTGTGTGTGTGTGTTTAGCCTCTGCTCCCTCCTGTCGTGACTGACTGACAGTGTGACTGAGTCCTTGTTGTCCTAGTCTAGTCTTCTTTGTCTTGTCCCATGTTTTTCTCCTTTTCTCTTTCTTCTGACTGTGCCCGGGCCAGTGTAATAACTGGACAGGGGCCGCACTACAAATACCGAACCTATGAACCTATGGTTCTCAAACTGCGGTCTGGGGACTCCCAGGGGTGCTTAAGGGGGTTCCAGGGGGTCACCAGCTAACTTATTGATAGTTAGGAAACAATTGGACCCTTACAGGTCTGTAACTGTCTGTAAAAAAGTTGGAGAATCAATCAGAAAGGGACACCTGGGGCACTTGACCAAGGGGTCAAATGGTATTTCACAAACTGGATTATGTGGTACGGTAGAAGTAGTATTATTATGAGCTGTATGAAGACTTACGTACAATGAAATTGTCAACTGTTCTGAGCCTGTCTTTTACTGTTGCCTAGAAGTTCTTGATGTTGTGAAAAATAAATGCCTGACACTTACAAACATCATGATCCACCACGTTGCTTTGTTGTAGGTGATACAACAGTTTGCCTTCTTGTTTATACCCCCTCACGCACACACACACACACACACACACACACACACACACACACACACACACACACACACACACACACACACACACACACACACACACACACACACCATATGGTAAGATATATATATTTCATGTTTCAAATGTGGGAAAATGTCTCCTACAGTACCAGTATATGGGAGAAAACATTTCCAGTAGTCAAAATGTATTTAGAATATTGTATACGTTTTTTCAGCAGTGTTTCCGAAATAACGTAAAATACATTTTTGGTCACTTTTTCTCTCCAGCTCATTAGTAAACACAAAAATAAATGTTAATGTAGGGATATCAATTTTATCCAATCAAGAGAGAGAACGCACTTTGGAGAGAGAACTCATACAGGATACAGGATAAACAGCTGAAATCGGAGGTGATGGGGGGGAAAAAATACCAAAAAAGAGCAGACTGAATTATCAATGATTACTATCGTGATCGAGCTTGAACTTTTTAACAAAAACATTTCACTTAAACTCCCTTTTAAGATTTTGCAGAGATGGCAGGGCCAGGCATGCCTGGGAAGATGCTCAAACACTGGCCTCCCAAATCACGGCCCCCCTTTCCTATAAGACCAGAGGAATGTGTGAGTTTGCAGAGGACCTGAACAGCTTCTACTGCAGGTTTGACAACACAACTCCACAGGGAGGAGCTCGATTGATTTGATGTATTGATTTGCACAACAGTAATCATATACATATTATATAAACAGTATACTACTTCTTTCCTAGGAAAGATGACAGAGTATTGTTTTGCCGGTGAGGTAAGAAACCCTAGGAGGGCTTAAATGAGAACCACACTTGACCTCCAACATCTTGTCAAATGTGCAGTGGTGGAAAAAGTACTTACATTTTTTACTTAAGTAAAAGTATCTATACTGCAATGTAGAAATGCTCTGTTACAAGTAAAAGTCCGGAATAAAAAAATTACTTGAGTAAAAGTACAAAAGTATTGGTATCAAAATGTACTTAAATTACCAAAAGTAGAAAGTACTCATTATGCAGAATGTATAAAAATCTTTTTAAAATAGCAGATCTACAAGCTCACAATGCGTTGCATTGCGACGCATTGTCACTTCCACTAGTCACATATTTTGCCAGGTCACCAATTTCACAATAACAGAAGGAGGTGAGGGGGCAGCAATTTGGCCGTAGAGTTTCACCCAAGGGTTTGTTGAAAGAGTGCTCAAGGGGACAACGCCTAAAGCTCCAGGTCCTGACAAACATCAGTCTCTAAAAGGTTTGTCATAAGCAACTGGTTGAGGTCATCTTCTGCCCAGTCCCCAGGAAAGGTATTGATAGGCCGTATGTGGAGGTATAAATTGTAATGTAGAAATTCCACCCCTAAACTTGTTTACAGGACATTTTATGATGTGAATGCAAAATTACGAAAAGAAATTGCGTGGCATTGTGGTAAGGGAAGCATAAAATGCTAGTCCCAGCAAAATTGATCATTTAAATCATGATGAGGTAGCCTACATTGAGTATACTGTACATCATTTCAACAACTGTTGCAAAGATGGTGAAATTAAATAATTTATGAAGAGCATAGGTATCATTTCTGGAGCTTATAATTGATGCAGTGTGCAAATGCTTGTATACACAAATTTAAGCTTTTGTGATAGTACATGGCATGGTAACAAAACTTTTAGTCTCATAGATTGCAGCGTGTTTATGCCTCTCAAGTCCATGAAGGAAGACATCTGGTGAATCTGTATTTGGTGCTGGGAAACATCCACAGGGTCTTACTTCCCGTAAAGAGATGGGGTTCAGAGGTTGTGCAAGATTTCCATGGAACTTCAACTGTGATAGGGGGGGACATTCAATGGGCGTTACAATATCCCCCTTCGTAGTACTTAAGATCGAGGCTGAGATTGCAGTGAGAGGCAAACCTTATACTAGGGGGTCCTCTTATCTGTTCACAGTCAGACACAAGGTGACCGTTGGGTTTATCCCTGCAGGGAAGGACATCAGCGGAGTTTGATTCTGTTTTGTTTTACTTACATGGTAAGTCATCATTTGCATCTTCTGAGAACACGCTTTGGTTGGATTTTAATGGCAGTGATCACATCTGAGAACAATAGAAAAACTAAAGTTGAAGCAGCAGCATGGATATGGCATTGTTGCTACTGCTTCATTAGATGAGCAGAAATGACGCAACAGGTTTTTCATTCTGAAGTTAATGTGACGCAACATGAAATTGTTTGGGTGGCATTGCATAGACGTTGTAGGCTAGCTGTTGTACCCAGTGGCAACATGTTACTGCATTATGTGCATAGGGACACATACAGTACAGAGATGTTCTCTAGTTTTCACTAGCCCTTCTAGAAGTGGGTGATGCACATTATTGAGCACTATGATACTTGCATTGGATTGTCTCTTCTCAGCCTGTATGTATACTGTCCATATCAAGTTAACCATACTGCAACAGAAGCTGCAGGCTATTCTAAAATCGCATTATTTGCACAACTTTATTTGTATTTTTATTGTATTTGCTTCACTCAATTTGAATATATTTTACAGTTTACCTTTAATCCCGCTTCTTATTATATTTAGCCAAGGGAATTGTAGAATAAGCATTTCATTGGCAGCAATGAATTTTATCTAAAACTAGGATGAGAGAACATATCACTCCAGTTATAGCTTCACTACACTGGCTCCCGGTTGTTTTTAGGATTGATTTTAAAATTATTTTAATAGTTTATAAAGCTCTAAATTGTCTGGCACCTTCCTACCTCTATGACTGCCTAGAGAGATATGTTCCAAACCGGCCCCTCAGGTCTTCAAGTGCTGACCATGCTCGAGGTGCCTACAATGACAATAAATACGGTAAAAAAAAATACGGTGAAGCAGCATTCTGCTTTTACGGACCGACAGTGTGGAATAAACTCCCATTACACCTAAGACAGGCAGCCTCTGTCGATAGCTTTAAAGCACAGCTCAAGACCTATTTCTTCACTCTTGCTTTTAGCTGATTCTTTGGTTGATTTTTAAGTCCTCACTGTATTGCCTATTTTAATGTTGTTTTATGCTTTTGCTTTTATTTTATTTTATTTTATTTTTGTTTGCTTTATTGTTAAATTGATTGTAACTGTAATTGTATTCTTGCTCTGTAAAGCACTTCGAGCTGCATTTCATGTCATGAAAGGTGCTATACAAATAAAGTTTATTATTATTATTATTTATTAATATAAACCCTGCACGCTTTTACCTGTCACCTGTCACTATTCTCTCTTTTTTTCCACTGTAGAAAAGGAGAGTAAAGACATACAAACAAGTTTGACTTCAGGCCTGTGACCTGTGTGTCAGGACTACACCAGCTGTCGCTGTTTAGTGGACTGATGGCTCGCAGCAGCATTCTCCTCCTCCTCGTCCTGCTGATGCAGGTCCTGGGTTGGGTGACATTTGTCCAGGCTTGCTTCTGTGATCGCTACCCGTGGCAACCGTGGTCTGCTTGCTCCAGAACGTGCAACCATGGCGAACAACAGCGACGCAGGTACCTGCCAGTGGTGGGAAAAGCACTCAAATGTTTTATACTTAAGTAAAAGTATCAATGCTGCGACGTAGAAGTACTCTGTTGCAAGTAAAAGTCCGGAATAAAAAATGTACTTGAGTGGAAGTACCAAAGTATTTATTGGTATCAAAATGTATTTAAAAGTACCAAAAGTAAAAGTGCTAATACGTTTGAAAATAGCAGATTCACAAGCTCACAAAGCGAGCTTGTAGATCGGCTATTTTCAAATAGCCTAGGTATAAAATAGGGTTAAAGTGGTTAATGTATGTTTTATAATGTAATCATTTATATCTGCAAAGTAACGAGTAACTAAAGTTTTCAAATCATTGTAGTGGAGTAAAAGTACAATATTTGCCTCTGAGATGTAATGGCGTAGAAGTAAAAGTATAGACAATTTGAAATACTCCAGTAAAGTAAAAGTACCTCAAAATTGTACTTAAGTACAGTACTTGAGTAAATGCACTTAGTTGCTTTACACCACTGGTACCTACTACCTACCTAGTACGCTTAAAATGTATAGTCCTTAAATTCCGCAGTGTCACAGCATGTGTCATTAAGTCTGCCTTTCTTCATTGTCAATACTCTTCTTATCAGCTTTTTCTGTCACGGTTTCACTGCTGGTTCTGTGTGACATAAAAAAAAATCCTATTCTATAGCACTCTGTAACTAAGAAAATATGCTACACACACAGCTGTTATTAGCTGCAAAACTATAATGATGAGCTAGCTGTCTTTCTGTGTCAGAATGCTTGTCATTGTTTTTACATTCGTCCACCAGAGGGCGTTGAAAATGTTAGTGTTTTTAGTATTAGTAGAATTAGCATGAGTAGTCCTACTATTAAGTGTACTAGTAGCAGAATTTTCAAATGCTGTGGAAGGGCAAGAAATACATCTTTAAATAAGATTCTGTTCTGAGAGTAGTGACCAGAGTAGTGACCATAAATGTATCTTTAGAATCTTTATGAAAAGTAAGGAAGAACTGTACTTTTATTTAACCAGGCAGTCCCACTAAAATAAATAAAACGTCATCCATACCAGTACATAATATGCAGTATATTGGTCCACATAATGAATATACAAAATGTGTCTTTGTTTTTAATCATATTTCATCTTATTTATTATGCTTTTAAATGCCTTTTGTTTTTGAATGCCTTTCTATGCCTCACATAAAGTGCTTTGTATTGCCAAAACAAGTATAAACTAGACGCGTCGCAATTCCGGGGAAATTGCAGAGTGTGGTTGCGCCGACGCCGGTCGCGGGTCGCGGCCGCCGGGACTCGAGGAATACGCCGGGAGGAATAACGTCGGAGGCTGCGCCAATTACATTGTGTCGTCACTCCTGAGATGGCTTGCGTTTCATTTTGAGAGGATCGATCCCCCCAAAATAAGGTTTTTGCATCAAACGGTTACATTTTGAGCATTCGTGGCGCCCCCTATGGATCAAAGTAGAAATGCTTTTGGGGATTGGTTTAGTATACCACCCTCGACATGTGATTCAAATTTGGGATTGACCGGACGTTTCGTTCGTGATTTATGGCATTTTTGGTCAAACGGGCCCCTCCCGCTAACTTTGGAAGCCATTTACGGACGGACGGTACGGACTATCAAAATTCCGCTTGGATAGGTTTATCGCATGGGTCCATAGATCACGTGTACCGATTTGTGTGAGATTTGGAAAAAAATTGAAGGAAAAGGAGCAAAAAGTGTGTTTTGAAGAAAATTCAAAATGGCGGAAAATCTATCCTGACGCAAATGGGCGTGGCCTATATGGGAAGATGCGTCGTGACCCAAGGAATCCAGGGGAAAAGAAATTTTGATTTTACGACCTACGGTTCAAGAGTTATAGGCCAAAAGGTAAAGGGGGCTGTTATAGCGCCACCATGTGGCCGACTGGTGTGATTATTTTCTTAATCATTTTTCAAAAAACTATTAACCTCCCCTCCAAATCTTGTAACTGTAGCCCTTACGGTTTCCGAGAAAAAAATACTTGAATGGGAGTTTTTGCAATTCCCATTAAAGTGGATGGGGAAATTTAATGCAGAAATAAATCAATATCAAAAAATCTATCCTGACGCAAATGGGCGTGGTCTATATGGTGAGATGCGTAGTGACCCAAGGAATCCAGGTGAAAAGAAATTTTGATTTTCGGACCTACGGTTCAAGAGTTACGGGCCAAAACGTAAAGGGGGCTGTTATAGCGCCACCATGAGGCCGAATGGTGTGATATTTTTTTCAATAATTTCGGACAATATTATGAATTATCCCTCCAAATCTGATAACTCTAGTTCTTACGGTTTCTGAGAAAAAAATACTTGAATTTGAGTTTTTTCACTTTTACATTAAAGTGGATGGGGACATTTAATGCACTAATAAATCAATATCAATTAAACTATTTAACCAATCTCTTAGCAAAATACAAGCGCACGATTCCCGATTTAGACGGTCATTTTGATATATGGCACAACATTAGGGGATAAAAACTGTGGGAGGAGATCCGGTTTGAAAAAAAGTTAATCTATAAATAAAGTGTATAGAGTACTATAGTCTGGTTGCCCTGTTGGGCAACCACACTAATAAATCAGGCATAAGCCTAATGCAAGTTATCTGAATGAAGGTTTTCACATTTCTTTTGGCAGGAATCTTGTTAAAAATGAAGGTTACTACTGGAGGAACAGCTGTGAGCAGCTGTGCAAATCAGAGACCAGAGCTTGCAATGAGCATTTCTGTCCAATCAACTGTGTGCTCACAGAGTATGGGGAGTGGTCAGCCTGCTCACCGTGTGCCAAGAAACAGGCAAGGACTCGCATGTATTCGTCACTGTCGGGTACAAACCTTGTATGTCCAAAACTGTCACTTTTCAGCAAACAGAAAAAAGTAGGGCCTTCATTTATGAAAAAACATAAAAAGTTGAAATATGGAGATATGAGATTTCTGCCCGACAGCAACCATATGTACTGTATGCGTGCGCACACGCACACGCACACGCACACGCACACGCACACGCACACGCACACTTGCACACACACACACACACACACACACACACACACACACACAGTCACGCATGCGTGCACAAAATACAATGAATTACTGAGTTTCTATGCTGCCATTATTAATCTGAATGTTTGTATTATGAAGGGCTGGACAAATTCTGTCTTTCTTTACTTTATTTGTTTACTTTTTAACCCCTTTCATCCCTATTTTAGGCATGTCATCATAGGCAAACGTTCACAATCTTTCACATACACATTTCAAAAATAGCAAAATGACATCGCAGATCTACAAGCTCACAAGGAAATAGCTGAGATTGTAGAGCGCTCATTTTGCACGACACCGACAACATATAACAGGGCTTAAATGATTAACACATTCACTGCCAGGGACTTTCTAATGCTGGCAGGTAGCTTTTGCCAGCATTTTTAAGCATTCTGACTAATTTTTCAAGAACCACAGAATATTTATCTCCAGTAACGTCATCGTGACCTCCCGTTCTCTTGTTATACCCTGTTGAAAATAGCATGTTTCACACACTTTTTTGAGTGGTGCCGAAGGCAACCACTCCTATACATGACTTTGTCCGTGTGTCCGTATGTATGTATGTACTGTATGTATGTATGTCTGTCCACAAACATTGATGACAACATCAATACGGGGGTCAATACAGGGCTCATTAGAGGCACCACTCACTTCACACAGGGTGTGATTTTTTTTTTACACATCGCAACGTGTTGTTGTGAGCTTGTAGATCGGCTTTTTTTACTAGTTTGGGTCCCGGGGAGACCCGAGCTAAAATGTCTCGAGCTAAAATGTTTGGGAACCACTGCTGTAGTGTACACTGTTCATCTTTCAATCTGTATTTCTCTTTTACTTTGGAACTGCGTGCTTGTATTTTATGTTATTGTTATCCGCTGTAGCTTCGAACCCGGTACGTCCAGAGACCAGCCCAGTTTGGAGGCGCTGCTTGCGACCCGGTGCTGAAGGACGACAGGCCTTGTTTCCCTTCTACTGAATGCAAGATCCCAGCGGTGAACTGCAAAGACAAGTTTCAGTGTGAAAACGGTATGCAATGTTCTAATCACTTTCAGCCTTTATTCACATCACAGGTTTACAGGTGTGACATTTTTCTTTTGATTGATTGATTGATGGAATATTAGATTGATGATTTTTAAAAGTACAGCCGCACAACAATAAAAAAAAAACAGCAAATGGATGAGACCAAAAGCCAGGCTTGTTTCCATTGTGGTCCATTAAACATTCAACAATCAAACAACTGGACAAACAACAGTGGAACAAACAACAATACAAAATAAAAATATCAATATACAGTTTGAAACAATTCATGATAAAAATAGAAAAAAAATAGAATAAAACTGTAAGTAAAACAGGTCAGAAGTGTCAGATAATTCCCTAATATGAGTATAGTGAATATTATAGCGACCCCGCAAAAGACCAGTCGTAACTTGCTCCTCCAAGCGAGCTAGCTCTCTTGGCGTTGCTTGTTACCTGCCGGTCTGCCGAGCTGGAGGCCGGGGTTTGACTCCAGCTCGGTGCGCGAAACTTTACAATATATACAGTACACAGTACATGAGGTCCATCGTTAAAATGTGTGTCAGTGTAAAAAGCACACATGTGTGCACACATGCACAAAACTACACACTCTGACGTCAACGCAGAGCCGGCGGTGGCCGACAACGGTGGGGGGGGGGCGGTGCATAAGTATGGGGGATTCTTTTTTAAATTATTTGTTTTTACCGACAGCAGTCCTTGTCATGTCTGTCTGTCTATTAGTCTCTTCCGGTACACACAACACCACTGACCACTTTTTAATACGCTGAGGGAGGCGTGGTGCCGAAATGCTATTAATTTAAAATTACCAGAAGGTTAGTTCTTTTAACTGGCAGTCTTGACTGAGGGGGGCAAGATGGTCCGGTTGAGGGGGCGTCGCCCCCTCACGCCCCCCATGACGCCGGGCCTGTGGCAACGTATAATGATTTCTGTCTTACCATCACAGGGCGCTGTATCAACATGACACTAACATGCAACACCCAGAATGATTGTGGCGACAACTCGGACGAGAGGAACTGTGCCCAAAAAACAGGATTCTGTCCAACCTCACCAGTGGTCCCTGGAGCTGACCTCATAGGAAACGGGTAGGCATTGTGTGATGAAGGAGACGGACGCCGTGGAGTTATCGCCATGACAACAACTTTACTAGTAACCAAGGAAGCTTATTTAAGGAAGGGACGCGCTGGACGCCGGAGATGCGCCATGACTAATAGTGTTTGTTCATAAGCTGTCCAGCCGAACACCAAACTTCCGGTGTGAGTTTGGTGATGTTGGCGATCTTGCCTTAAATAAGCTTCCTTGCTAGTAACCAGGAAGTCACATACCGCCAGTGCATCATGGGTAATGTAGTCTATGCACTACTGCTACATCTCCCCTTTTTAGCTCAGCAACTAATCTCAAGAAGAGATTCCGAGCTGCGCTACTGCATCTGTCGGGAGGGCGGAGGCCATTCTGGCCTCCAAGTGGGCGGGCCTTAGATCAGGAAGCAAACCGCGCTTTACCCAATCAAATGTAGTGGGCGGGATTTACATCTGTGTGTTCGCTTTCTAATGTGTTCCCACTGGAAACAAACCCAAACTCATTCAACAATGGCGTCCTCGGAGCCGACAACACCACGGAAAGTTAGTAACATTTTAAATTGTTCTTCCATTATAGAAATTATAGAAACAAGTGGGCTTATAACCAAAACGATCCTTGTTCTGTGGGAGAAATGTTGTTAGTGTTCCGTGGGAGAAATGCTGTTTGTGGGAATGAAAACATAGGTGCCCCAACCGGAAGAGTAGGGCTGAGGGCGGACCAAACGGGCCAACATCCTGTTATCAACATTCTATTGCAGGTTTGATGCCATTGCGGAGGAGCCCAGAGGAAGCGTGCTGGGCAACATGTTCATGGGAGGCAGCTGCGTTCGCGAGAGGCCGAGAAACTACTCCGCCGCTGACCTGCCACAACTCATTTACTATCGCATCCCCTACAACTTCGAACGCTTTGAGATTAAGGTACTAAATAATTGCATTCCCTAATTCGCATAATTTGACCATCACCTTTTTTTTAAATGTATTATTATACTTTCTTTGTGCCATCCAAGTGACATGAGCTCCAGTGTGAAGTGTTTACACAGATTTAGGGTCAATGATAATCTCCACGGTCATTCTTTATCAAGGAAAGACTTAATAATAGCCATAACAACAGCGTCACACAAAAGTACGTAGCAAACATTTATTTATTTATTTTTGCTATTTTAGGATTTTTTGGAAAGTGAAAGTGGAAAATGTCCATCTGTGGGTTTTATAAATATTAAACCAATGTAAAGTATAACAAGAGCTTGTGACTAAATAATAACTACATTAGATCCATTGGAACACAGGTTCTTTCTTTTTTTTCATTTCCTGTAAAGTAACTTGGACAAACAAGGTTTCCACCCAACACAGACATATTTCTTTTTTCCATTCCTGTAGGATAAGGCTCTTCACCTGTTCTAATACACCTTTAAACCCTATTTAGTTGGCCCGGGGTCCCCCAGGGGTCTATATTTGGTCTGCTCCTTTTTTTCCTGTACACCAAATGTATTCACCAAAGATAGCTGCAACGTGGCGCGTTGTGAGCTTATACAGGATCATCTAAAAAATGTATGTATATCATGGAAAATGTCATGTATGCCTATATACTGTAATCACCTAGATTAAAACAAAAAAAAGGTTTGAAATATTTCACTTTAACTGCAATGAATCGAAAATATATAGTAGTAGTTGACACATGTCATGCTGGTTGCTGTCCTACAGGTGGGGGTGGCGGACCACTTTTCAATAGATCCTCGGCCAGTGGAAGCTGAGGTAGTCAATCCAGTCAATGTGGACAAAAGCAGTTCTGATGGCGATGTCGCAAAAAAAATCAAGAAGGGCTTTATCCTCTTCGTCGGAAGTGAAAGCAGAGATTCCTCCTGGAAGTACAACGACGCTTTCAAGGCCTCAAAAAGCAAGGCAAGTCTGTTATTATTAGGATGGTTATTATCATCAACATTATTGTTGTTGTTGTTATTATTATTATTATTATCATCTACAGGCGTCTTCGTTCATCAGGGTGAATCAGATTTTGCCAGTGTCCAAGTTCAAGTTGAGGGCTGAAGACCTGATCCTAGACGGGCCTTTTCTCCAGTTCCTCAATGCTCTCCCACTGGACTACAACTACCCTCTCTACAGGGACATCTTCCAGCGCTTCGGCACACACTACTACGCCTCTGGGACCATGGGAGGCCACTATGACCTGTTGTACCAGTACAGCCGGGAGGACCTCAAGACCTCAGGTGCAACAGTACAACCTAGTGCAGTGGTCCTCAAACCTTTCCATGTCAAGGACCCCCCAAATGAATGTGCAGCTGGACCCCCATCTGAAGATATTTCGTGCCAGGCCACCCCCCCCCCCCCCATGTGATTTGCCAATATGCGCAGTGCTGTGTCCCTCACTGTTTTAACAGATCTGAGACTAAAATAACGACTTATGTGTCATTCTACAGCTTTCCTGGCAACGACAAGGAGAAGAGGAAATGCTTATTTTATATATAAATATATATATATACATAAATATAAAAAATAAATAATATAGTAATGATAATAATAATATATAATAAATATGTATATAAATATATTTATTAGCCTATTAGCCTAATTTACTGTCTATGATATTAGCATTAAGACCCTTTTTAACCCTCAATGGTTCATTTCTGAAAAAGGAGGTTATTGTAAAAAGATTTACGGGTTCCGACATGTTTGTTTACAATGAAGAGTGGACGGCGCTTGGTGCCTCTTGGACCCGGAAGTGATGTCGGACTACAAAATGACATCAGACTTAAAAACCGCATTGTTAAAATCAAGGTTTTGAAAATAGCAGATGTACAAGCTCACAACACGGCGATGCGTTGTGACTCGTGAGCTTGTAGATTGGCTTTTTTCAAATGGCTGATGTATATAGGGGTTAAAGTGGTTAAACACATTTTTATGCTATATTAACACATTTTGCTGCGGACCCCCAGGAACCCCTCAGGTTCCCCCGGACCCTACTTTGAGAACCACTGACCTAGTGGACAAAACTCAAAAGGACAATGACAAACATGTCAGTTTTGTTTTACTGTGAATGTTATCAATTTAATTGCAAAGTCAAATAGATCATTTGTCTCTTTGTGCTGAGACATGCCGACATGGATACTTTCATCATACATCATGACATGTCATCATGTTTTGATTGATAGACGCCAAATGGATGACAAAAATAAGCCAAAGGCTTGTTTCTCCATTTTGGTCCACCATGTCATAATAATGTAAATACAGTAGTAGCCTATGCCAGCGATTCTCCACCTTTTTAATTCCAAGGACCCCCAGAAATGGACCCTTACAACCCATAATATGGGTCCCAAATAGACCCATATTATGGGTCCATGTACACACTCTTGGAGTTACAGAACTGTAACTGTAAGAACCTGGAACCAGTTGCCTCACATAGCCTACAGTAGACTTTGCATGTCGTTGCTGTTGAGCTGAAACCTCCTATCTCCATATTAAAATGTTCTGTTTGGTTTTTCTTTTCAGTAAATTAATGCCCTACTACATTATACACTTACAAAAAAAGAGTCCGGTTTTGGACATACAGTACAAGGTTTCCACCGACGTAATGTGTGATTTGATCCGATGTGTTCCTCTCCTCCAAGGTCAAACGTTAAAGGAGACTGCAGGTTGTCTTGCAAAAGATACCCTAATCATCGCCATTGTCTATAATCGACGCGATCACTCCAATAGATGCGATAACAACAAGATGACGGAAAATTATGACGGTAAATTACAACAATTAGGTATTTTTTCTGTTGAAATTACTTTTTCGTTTCAAGCGACATGTTGTGTAATGGTTATTCACCAAGGCATAAATTATGCTTTAACCTTATTTATATATAATATTTCAGTAACATAACTGTACAGTACACAACTATCACTGGACAAGAAAAAGATGTTTCCTAACTAATGACAAACACTGCACTCACAACGTTTACAATACAAAAATGTGTCAGATTTAGATTTGTCATTCTTTTCATTTTTCCTAAACTAAGAAATCCAAAGAACATTTGGCACTTTGAAAAATACGGTGCTAAAATAATCCTGGTAGCAGGTCACAGTCACAGTTACAGTTGCATGTTGCAGAGATGGGAACTTGAGTTTCTCTCAAGTGAACACAGTGACTTGAGACGCATCCTTAAAATACTCACGAACACCATATATTACATTACATTACATTACATTATTTCCTTTGCAACTATTCTTTTTGATACTTTTTCGATTCATTGACTATCCGAGAAGTGTGTTTTTATGTATTTATCATAAAATCTATTTATTTTTGTTCTAATTGATTCAATCGATTGGTTTGATTAACTGTTGAACACCTTGATGTGTGCAATCCTCAGGGTCTTACATCAAGTCAGCAGAGAAGTCCTTCTCCATGGTGAGAGGAGGTGGAACCAGAGAGGCTTCGGTGCTGGCCTGGGAGAGGAGAGGCGCCCTTCCCAGCACGGACAAATACAGGGACTGGGCTAAGACCCTCATAGTAAACCCTGCATTGGTGGAGTATGAGGTTAGGATGATTTTCATGGAGAGCTTCTGTTAGCACATTACACAGTAAGAATGCACTTGGAAATGATGTAGCCTTCCGGCTTTGTCAAGCTGACAAAGTTACTGACACAATTGGCCCATGTTCGGGGGGAAGGAAAGCCGGGCGGGGAGGGTGATATTTGCGGCACCTGGCTGTCAGCGGGGAGTGTTGGGCGGGAGGAGTAGGACGGAGGCTCTACGTCCTCCCGGTGGGGGCTCCTCACTGGCAGGTGAGCCATGAGGATACAACAGCAGCGATGATAACACACATGAATGTTTGCGGGGAAGGAATCAATTGGCATAACGAGGGAGGAGAAAAAGGGTTAAAAAAAAGCAACAAAAGACACATACATTTCATAAAGCGGTCTGAGAATCAGAAGTAAAGGTTTTACAGTGCGATTTATTTTTTACTATCACTGGAAGCATGCTCCAGTGGTGGAAAAAGTACTCAGATATTTTACTCAAGTAAAAGTATCAATACTGCAATATATATAGAATATATATATATAGAATATAGAATGTCAAAGTATTGGAAAATTGGAAATACTCAAGTAAAGTACAAATACCTCAACATTGTACTTAAGTACAGTACTTGAGTAATTGTACTTAGTTACTTTCCACCACTGCATGTTTCAATGTATTTCAGAGTACTGCTTGTCTGTGTCTTTGCATCTAGGTGCGGCCTCTCATTAACCTGGTTAGGGGGATCCCATGTGCTGCCACAAAACGGAGACACCTGAGGACGGCGTTGATCCAGTACCTGCAGGAGTTTGACTCCTGTAAGTGCGCTCCCTGCCCCAACAACGCCAGGGTAGTCCTATCTGGCACAGAGTGCAAGTGTATCTGCCAGACCGGCACTTTTGGTGACAACTGCGAGAAAAGATCCCCAGACTATACTTCAGGTCAGTGGTTCTCGATCGTTTTAATTCCAATAGGTTTACATACATTTTTTACCACTGAGCACTCCTACTATACTTACTATGGGGAGACATTTCACCTTCAGGGCAGTACCACTTGTCAACCAGTAGAGGTCAGACCCTAATACACAGGGTCAAACCTTCTCAGTAGAAGTAGCATGGAGACCAAATACACAGTTGTGTTAGTTTTAGCTCTATTGTATCAACATACTCCACTATACAGATTGGTCAAAGTAACATTTTATTCACACACACAAAAGTGACATAGTGTAGCTATAACCCATTTAGACCTGAGGCCGATTCTACAAATGTCTTCTAGATCCTAACAGTTTTCTAAAACACTTATGTTGCTATGATATCAGTGGTTCTCAAAGCTTTTTCATGTCAAGGACCCCCAAAATTATATGTATTTGGCTGCGGACCCCCATCTCAAAATATTTGTTATATTTGAAAAATAGCAGATATACAAGCTCATAGCTCATATGAGCTTGTATATCCGCTATTTTTCAAAGCATAAAACAACGGTTTAAGTGGTAACACAGATGTGTACCCGGTCTTAATGGGTTAAGAAGTGGTTATCAGAGTATAACATGTATGTGCTGGTATGTAACTGTTGGTCTTGGTGAGAGAACAGTGGGAAATGAATGTGACTTGTACATATTCTTGGTGCATATATTTGTCCAGAGACGGTGGACGGTTTCTGGAGCTGCTGGGGGGCTTGGTCAAGCTGTTCAGCTGTCCTGAAGAGACATCGGACGCGAGAATGTAATAACCCTCGTCCCATGAAGGGAGGCAAGCCGTGCCAGGGTCTCAGCAGAGCAGAGGAGAGATGCCACATATCTCTTTTTGAAAAGTAAGAGAAACACTGAATAAACAGAGAGACTGTTAATAAAGGACACAGTCAATCAAGCATCAGTCAATCAAGTAGGAGATGCTACAGTGAATAAGGTAGCAGAGACTGTGGATTGATTGATTGATTGATTAATTGGTGTGTGAAATGGACATCACATTGGACAAACCAGATTGCTTAATTGTTTAGTATACATGTACTCATTTTCTGTTTCTATTATGTCTTCAGGAGGCTTTTTACAATTTACAATGTAGGCATTTAGCAGACACTCTTTGTACAGAGCGACTTACAGTAAGCAGGGTAAACACACACATCAAAATGCATAGAGACAGTGTAGTGCCTCAGTAATCTAGGATCATAAGTAAACAAATAACTTGGCATTAGTCTAAAGTTCTCTTAAGAGAATATCACAAGATAAATAATCTGTACATTGAAACTATAGAAACTATAGAATGTCAGGTCAACAAATGAACCTGGCATCTGTCTAAATAACCTGCTAAATGACATTTTAACCTTTGCATAAGACTGCATGGTCGTTAAGGCTATTACCATCAGTGAATAATGGTACAATAGCTTTTAATGAGAGAGATGAGTCTCTTTTTTTAAATACTGTGGACATGAGTGAGTCCACTATTGCCTAGATTTAGTTCTGTGTGTGTGCTTAACACATTGGCTGCCAAAAACGCAGATCTGCGTTCTTTTGAGCCCTTACAACGCAGGCTGCCAAGAACGCAGATCTGCGTTCTTTTAAAAAAATGAAAAAATAAAAAAATGATTTTTTTTTTTTAGATTTGACCCAAAGACCAAGGAGATATGATTTTTCGAAGATTTAGACTCCCATCCACTTCCTTGTTAACTTAAAACTTAAAAATTCTGTATCTCGGCTCCTGAGTACTTTTATTTTTTCATTGAAAAAGTCTGGCAGTCTACTGTAGAAAATAAATAAATAATTCTGGCAGCCAATGTGTTAATGTTATTCCTTCACAAGACAAGGCATTACACCATAACGTGAATCAAATGTGTCTGTTTGTCCAGAAACACAATTTCTGTCAAATTCACCAACACATTTTAACCCATTAAAACCGGGAACGCGATGGGGGCACGGTGGCGCAGTCGGTAGCGCTGTCGCCTCACAGCTAGAAGGTCCTGGGTTCGATTCCCGCCAGGGACGCTGTGGGCGCTGGGGGCGTGTTCTCTCCTCCACGTCATCGGCGCCCATACCCTAGGTGGGGTTGGTGAAAGGGCCTACTCTGTGTGGAGTTTGCATGTTCTCCCCGTGTCTCCTAGGGTAGTTAATACCCTCACAAAAACATGTAGTAATCCTGGTCACTATACTGCCTCCCCCTGGTCAGCCGGGGCGCCTGATGGAGGAGAAGGGAACTGGTTGGAATAACGTGTTCCTTCCACGCGCTATGTCCAACCAGGGAAACTCCCCCCTGTCGGGTGATAAGAAGCGGCCTGCTTGCTCCTCATGCATTGAAGGAGACATGAGCTTCAGCTTGGGCCCTCCCTAGGCTGGCAGAGGGTAGGTAGTGCCCAGGATTACATAGGCAATTGGCACTGGGTGAAAAAATGTGGGTTACAAAATCGTGGGACAAAAATTATAAAAAAATAAAAATAAAAAAAAACGGGAACGCATCTGTGGGTTATAAAACCATGATTTTATACTTTGGCTATTCAAAAATAGCAGATATACACATGAATTAAAGTTCTCAGTCGCCACGATTGATTTCAGTCTTTTGGAGCATGTTGCGCAGCGAAAATAGCCGACCTACAAGCTCTCAGTGTGCTTGTAGATCGGCTATTTTCGGTTAATATTTTCAAAGATTGGAGCATTTGATATGGTCAAACTAGCAAAATGTTTAGAAGCATTTTCCATAAAACCCTAATAGTCTTGAATATGTCACAAAAGCAACGGTTAAAGCCTCAATGTGTGATTTCTTCACCTGGTTGGCAGTATGTAGAACAGCAGGTACAATATTACTAAAACATAATCAAGATTCATTTTACATATTGTGTTAATTGTTTAGGAAACGGCGCTAGCACTCCTTTCACGCTGTTTCACAAAGCACATAATAAGACTTGGCCATACACATTCTTTCAGTCGTGAGATTTTATTTTGCTTTAATCCATGCAGTGTCCACTGAACACTATAAACAACTGAGTTAAAACACATAAGTATTTTGTCAAGCGACATTTCAAAAGGGCAATATGACATATTTAGAGCCACAAGGTCTCCAATATTACCTCTAATGTTTTATTATGGTGTTATAATTTTATTATCAGTGATTCAAGTGACTGCAGGGTTCATAGACTACCTCAGCCCTTTGTGTTTTAATAAAACGAATGTAATATTTAACATACTGACTTCTCCTAACCATCATATAACACGTCATACTTTATAATGTCATATATTAGGAAATAGTGTAAAAAGTACAGTACAGTTAAGTACGAGAGTAAAAGTATCATAATAAGAGTCTGATACATTTTATAGTAAAGTATCTTGATTACTCAACAAGATTACTATAATCGATAATTTAATTTCTACATGAATCCTCTATTAATTACCATTACCATTACAATCATTCAAATAATCCTGTTATTGTTGGCATCATTACTTTTACTGATATTATTAATACTACATCATCATCATCATCATCATCATCATCATGTTTAACTACGTTGTCCCAGAGTCACACTGATCTTCCATGGTAACATCTTCAGAGGGAGAGTATGGCCAATGAATGGAAAGAGTGTGTCAGTGAAAGTGTGTGTGAAGGTGTGTACGTGTGTGTTAGTATCAGGATCAGAGAATGACAGCGTTCCTTTGTTCCAGTCCAGCTGGACTCTGATCTTCTTGGGGTTCTGCTTCACTGAGAGAACAGCGAGTGACCCTGATGGGGAGTATGCTTTGTATTTACCTTCATATAACCCTATGCTCCAGAGCTGACCCCCTCTGTCTCCCTTCCTCTGATAAGACTCTTCTAACGCGCCCAGTGACCAGTATGTATTGTCTCCAACCTCAACATCCCAGCTGTGAGTCCCAGAGTTAAAGCCCTCAGAACCCAGGACATGGTGCCAGTGGTCAAACCTCTCTGGGTTGTCAGGAAGCTGCTGTTTCTCTCCACGTCTCACACTGGTCAGGTCATCAGACAGGTTGTATACTGGATGGGCAGTGTTGGGATCCAGAATGACCGGAGTGTAGGAGACAATGTCCTTCATCTTCTCCCAGACTCCGAAGGTCAAGTTCTTCAGGTGTTTGGCCTCGTCTATCAGTGCTCCCGAGACCGGCTGTGGGTCCTGCAGTGTGAACTGGACTCTTTTCATTGTGGTCTTGTAGTTCTGCAGGAATGAGATGTGTTCAGCTCTCAGCTCCTCCTCTATGGCTCTGATTGTGTCTGAAATGCTTGATATCTCTCTGTTCAGACCCTCAATCTTCTCCTTCATCATCTGACTCTTCTGCTGCTCTTCCTCCCTCAGTGCAGTGATCCTGGCCTCCTCTTCCTCTTGTAGAAACCGATGAAGCTTTTTAAACTGTTCCTTCATCTGCATCTCTGTGTGCCTGGCCCGGACCTTAATGTGTTCTGCTGTTTGGTCACAGTTTGTTTTCACTTTATTAAAGACCTCCAGTTTCTCCTGTAAAGGCTTCAGTGATTTCTGGACTTCCTCCTTGTGATCCAGGGCAGCTTCATCGATAGATCTGAAACTGTGGTTGACGTGCTTTTTAGAATCTCGACACACAAAACACGCTGGCTGTTGACATTTCTGACAGAACAGTTTGAGTTTCCCATTATGCAGACTGCAGAGAACCTCAGAGCTCCTCTCCTGTGTGAAGGCCTCACACAGGTTCTTCAGAGCCAGGTTTCTGGGTGGATCCACTAAATGTCTCTCCCTACAAACTGGACATTCCTTTATTACCTTCTCTCTCCACCATTCCTGCAGACAGGCTTTACAGAAGCTGTGGCTACATGTCAGGAGAACAGGATCTTTAAAGATGTCACAACACACAGGACAGGAATAATCCTCTTCTGGGCGAGATGACTTAGAAGCCATGTTGTCTGTGTAGCTACAAACACTCTGATCAAGACAGGAAATCAGCCAGTCAGTGGTGGTCCCTCTTCTAAAATGTTCCCTGAAGTTTACTTTCAGTGTGAATCGTGGTTCTTGTTAGGTTCTGTCTTTCCATTCAGCTGACAGAAGCAGCAGTAGGTTCCAGTGGTCTGCGTCAGTATTCCCTCATGTAGCTGTGGAAAGACAGTCTGTCCTCCTCACTGGAAGTTGTGTGTTTGATCTGAAGGTGACTCTTATCGTCTCAGATGAATCTGACAAAGTCTGGGTGGAGCTTTGACACACAAGGAAACTCTGTTTGTGCCTCAAGCCGTCAGGTATGTTGTCAAACAAGAATGTGGGGGGATTTCTTCATCACATGGCATTTATGGGAAAACAGGTTAGCTCATGGAGACCCGGTGTGTGTGTGTATGTCTTTTTGTGTGTGTGTGTGTGTGTGTGTGTGTGTGTGTGTGTGTGTGTGTGTGTGTGTGTGTGTGTGTGTGTGTGTGTGTGTGTGTGTGTGTGTGTGTGTGTGTGTGTGTGTGTGTGTGTGTGTGTGTGTGTGTGTGTGTGCTTCCTTGCACACATGTGTGACTAGTGGTGGTTAGAATATTACTGGAAAAGGGTTAAGCTGGGCATAGAGACAAATTAAGTCTGAAACTGGCCCGATTTGTGAGCCTCATAATCTTCGCTGAATAATTTTTTTCCGTGCAGTGTACAGGGGGTTCAGAGGACCGATTAACACTCCCGATTGGCCCATCGGGAGATTGGATGAATTCTGACATGTTAGAAAATGCTGTTTGTCAATCCTCTGGGCAACATGGGAGACACACATGCCAAATTTTAGGCTGTTCTGACAGACAGACAGACGTTTTTTGAATTCATAGAAGGATATAGGCAGGGTACAATAGAGAACAGCATGAAAAATCAATGTTTATTTTTCATCATCCCAGAATGCACTTTGAACATTCATAGTGCTTTACATTCACTCTTTCACACAGCTACGGCAGAGGCAGCCATCACAAACCTGCTTATCAGGAGCAGTTAGGGGTTCAGTGTCTTGCTCAAGAGGAGAGAGATGAATACATCAAGAGACTCATAGTCACCAAGAAGAGAAGAGAGACAGTCATCTGACACATTTTAAATAGAGACATAGAGTCCGTGGCCAAATACATATAATTTTGGGTGGTCCTTGACATGAAAAAGTTTGAGAACCACTGATTATAGCAACATAAGTTTTTTCAAAAAACTGTTAGGATTTAGAAGATATTTGTAGAATCCCTAGAAGCAAAGATTTGAGTTACAAATGTTCACTTAAAAAATATGTATATATTCAAAGATTTGCACACATTTTTTACGATTTTTCAAAAATATAGCAGATCTACAAGCTCATATATCTTGTATATCTGCTATTTTTGAATAGCCAAATAAATCTCAAAATGACACACAGATGCGTTCCCGGTCTGAATGGGTTAACATAGCTGAAAGAACTTTCTACGCTTGCAGATTTTTGAGATGTTCGTGTTTCCCTACAGGCAAGACACCTGTGACAATGACGATGACTTCACAGAGGGCTTGAGAGATGAGCTGCCCCCTGGTGTGCAGGGCTGTCTGAGACCCAAGAGGCCGGGGAACAGTTATCTGCTGGTAAGGTTGACAAGCCTGCTGTGCGGTGTTGATTTCGTCGACTAAAACTATGACGAAAAATGTCTACTGACTAAGACTTAAGACTAAATATATTGACAATTTCGTCAACAAATAAAAACTAGACTTTAATGTTAGGACGAGTGGAGAAGAGATCCAGTAGAACTAAAAGACAAGTCATTTAATGTTTGGTTGCGCTCGGGTGTTGCGCTCTGAAAATAGCAGATCTACAAGCTGACAACGCGTCGCGCTGCGGCGCGTTGTCAGCTTGTAGATCGGCTATTTTCAGAGCGCAAGCAAGTGTGAAATCAGCCATTACGACGCCATCAAGGCCCCATACATACACCCCCCAATACATTTTAGTTGACTAAATCAACTGTTGATTTAGTCGACCATAATCTTCATTTCAGATGTCTAAAATATGACTTAAACCAAATGGAATTCTATTCAAAAGACTATGACTAAAACTAAATAAGAATTTGCTGTCGAAATCAATACTGATGCTGTGGTCATGCAGCATGTCACATGCTCAAACATTTTCATGTCAAGGTCCTTCCAAACGAATATGTATTTGTGCCGTGGAACCCCGTTTGAAAGATTTTTCGTGCCAGAGACCCCCATATGAGATCTGTGTTGTTAAAATGTTTCAAAGATATTCAAAGTAGCAGACCTACAAGCTGTGTACGTACATGAATATAGGGTTTAAGTGGTTAAACAGACTAACCACTTTTGATATTAAAGGAATAGTTCAGCCAAAACATAACCTATTTTCTATCAATTACACACCCCATGAAGCCTTGAATTCATGGAATAATTTGATGTCTGGGTGTATTTCCGGTAGGAGACTTAAAGAGTCTACTTTGAGTCTCCTACCTGAAACATTAGCATATTTCTGCCCGTAATCAAATTATTGGCACAGGAATGCGACAAAAACAAACAAACAATGAATTCAATGCTTCATGGGGTGTGTAATTGATAGAAGATAAGTAAAGTATTTTTTTTGGTGAACTACTCCTTTAA
This sequence comes from Gymnoscopelus microlampas, assembly GCF_963454915.1. Classification (NCBI taxonomy): domain Eukaryota; kingdom Metazoa; phylum Chordata; class Actinopteri; order Myctophiformes; family Myctophidae; genus Gymnoscopelus; species Gymnoscopelus microlampas. Next base: position 34,449,954 of record NC_139958.1, read on the forward strand.
CTGGAACCCCCTCAAGGACCCCTGGGGGTCCCCTGACCTCACTCTGAGAACCACTGTACTGGACTACTAGCACCCAAACAGACAAAGAGAGAGAGATTGATTGATTGATTGATTCTTCTAACGATGTAAAAGCAGGCCAGAGAAAGGAATAAAGATCTCCAAACTCACCTGTGTTCATTCTGCACCCCCCTGCTCCCCCCCCCCCATCCTTTTCTCACGATGTCAGAAAGCCAAGCTGTACTATGACTTTGGAGAGCATGAGTCGTTCCAGTGTTTCACAGGCTTTGAACTGGATGGGTTCCAGTACGTCAGCTGTCTTCCTGATGGAACCTGGACTCTGCCAACAGGACAATGCATCAGTAAGGGCTAAAGCATGATTCAAGATTCAAGATTGCTTTATCTGTCATTTGTTTTCCAAATGCAAGCAGCTTTAGAAAAAGAAAAAAATATGTTTCTCCTAGTTAAAGACAGCAGAAATTCATAAAATAATAAAATAAATAGTGCAGAACAACGATATGAGTAGTGATATCGTTGTTGTCGGGCAGAAACCTTGTATCTCCATATTTATTTATTTTCGTAAATGAATGCCCTACTTCATCGGTGTGTGAGTGTTTGATGTTATTTTTCATCTCTGGGATCCCAATCTACACTGCAAAATCCTCACTGTTAACTTATTTAAACTTTAACTTCATTTAAAGGTAGGGTAAGTGATATTCTTTTGTTAAAATAAGTGTTAAATAGCTCAATATTCTGATAGTACTCATTGCTATATAGAGAGAACTCTCACAGCCTCAGGACAGGATACAGATTAAACGAGTGAAATTGGAAGTAATGACACAAAGAAATGAGCAGACACAATTGGAACTACATGGATACTTAACCCCTTGAAATGTATGGGCTGAAGTGGTTACTGTATGTTTTGTGATAATAATCAAAACCTACGAAGTAACGAGTAACTAAAGTTTTCAAATAATTGCAGTAGAGTAAAAGTATAATATTTACCTCTGAGTTGCAGTGGAGTAGAAGTAAAAGTACAGAAAATTGGAAATACTCCAGTAAAGTAAAAAAATACCTCAAAATTGCACTTAAGTACAGTACTTGAGTAAATGAACTTTACATCACTTACTCTTCTTGTCTTTCAGAGAAGCAGTGCTTTGCTCCTGAGAACGTGCCTGAGTCGATGACGTTGTACCCGACCAAAGAGGTGTACCGCATGGGGGAAGAGGTTGGCCTTAACTGTAAGGAGCGAGGCCTGGCCCCTATTCCACGAGGCTTCTACAGATGCAGCGAGAGACTCACCTGGGAACCACCGTTACCTGCTGACTTACGTTGCAGTGACGGTACAGTAATAGTCTTTTTGATTGATTGATTGATTGATTGAATACTTTATTAACATGCTTGTTAACCAATTTAAACCGGGAACGCATCTGTGTAACCACTTAAACCATTAGTTTATACTTTGGCTATTCAAAAATAGCATATCTACAAGCTCATAGCACGGCACCGAATACATATATTATTTTGAAACAACATTTTTAACTCAAATCTTTGCTTCTGGAGGGGTTCCCTGGAACAACATATTTTGATGGGGATCGGCGGCCAAAAACATATCATTTTGGGGGGTCCTTGACATGAAAAAGTTTGAGCACCACTGATATAGCAACAATAGTTTTTCAGAAAAATTAACACATTTGTTGAGACATTTGACAGTTACAAATGTTCGCTTTAAAAAATGTGTTCAAAGATTAGCAAAAATGAGCAATGTTCGCTATGAGCTTGTATATCTGCTATTTTTTGAATAGCCAAATAAATCTAAAAATGACACAGATGCGTTCCCAGTCCCTATTTGTAACTATACCTTTAAGGATGGGAACCCCTTTTGGGGTTCTTGTTGCTATCTATGTACTGTATTATAGCAACATACATTTTTTAATAAATATTTTTTCAGAAAACTTAGGTCAGGATTTAGGCGTTTTTAGAATCGGTCTCAGGTCTAAATGGGTTAATGGGTTAACAGTACAGGTAGTACAGTCAAAGTTTATGCTAAAAGGATTACACGAAAAGCCCCGGTTTCCATTGTGGTCTATTGTACTCAATTCATCGGTGAAACGAAGTGGGAAATCCATAGGATTAATTTAAATCTGACATTGTGCGGGAACCATAATACTATAAGACATACCGTATATCTAAACCTGAATCTTAACAAACTAATATTCTTGTGTTTGTCTAGAAAATCCATATATTGTTCAGTACCAGTGTGCTCTGGGACAGGCACTAGAGGGCGGTCAGTGTGTTTGCGTTCGACGTGAGAGCTGCCTGTAAGTGACATTCCATATTGATTTCGTCAGTAGAGTTATTGCAAGAACATTTGCAATGGAATTTGAGGGTTTTGTCCATCATCAATAGGAAAGATATAATAAATATCAATGATATGACATGTCTTAGAGCTCAGCAGCTGAGTGAAGCCACTGTTCTTTCTCTACAGTTGACATATCTCTGTGTAGTTTTATAATAATATTTGTATTCTATGTATTTTCTATGTATTTTCTCATTTGTGAAAAAAAGAAACAATATTCTGAGATAAAAGTACCAAGAAATGTAGCTTCCATACTGTGTATGTATATATTTAGGAATCTGCATACAGTAAATAATGCATTTATTTATCCTTATCGCCAGTGGTGGAAGTGTTTTTACTCATGTACTGTACTTAAGTCCAATTTTTAGGTACTTTTACTTCTACTACTACGTCCATTTTCCAATACTTTTGCTTATACTCCACTACATCTTACAAATATTGTACTTTTTACTCCACTTAGTATTTGAGAACTTTAGTTACAAGTTACTTTGCAGATTTAGTTATTATTACAAAACATGCATTAACCCCTATTGTGTACTTTGTCTACAAGCTCACAACATGTCACATCACAACACGCTATGAGCTTGTACAGATTGTAGATTGTCTATTTTTGAAAGATTTTGAAAACCTTAAAAAAAAACTTTTACTTTTGATACTTTTAAGTAATCAATACTTGACTTACTTGTAACAGAGTATTTCTACATTGTGGTATTGCTTTTAAGTAAATTATCAGAGTACTTTTTCCACCACTCACTGACACTGACACCAATTTCAGCTCATTTAAGGAAGCCATCTGCGTGCTAAATGTGGACGTCAACGTCACAGTACCCATGTCCATCTGTTCCTTCCACGCTGGCCGATGCCACGGCGATCCCCTCTTCTTTGTCAACGAGGGCGAGTGTGATGACACCAAACTGGACTGGGCCAGGTTTAGAGCCGAAATGTCCTCCTTCAGCTCCACTAATGTCCCCTGTGGACTGGACCGCTGTTACGAATGGGAAACCTGCTCTGGTGAGTATTAACCGCCATTGATCCTTTGCAAAGAGACATAGGCGGCGGGTAATGAAGGCTAGGGTAGGCTAAGCCTTCCCAAATGTTATGCTGGGAAATTCTGGGAATTGTGCAAATTATATATAATATATGTGCGCAGCATTATGTAGTTAATTTCACCATTTTATTTGTACGATTGAATGGTAAATGCATGGTACATGGTGCATTTATATAACGCCTTCATCCAAAGCGCTTTACAGTGTGCGTTGCATTCACTCATTCACACACACATTCACACACTAACCTGTTAGGGGTTCGGTGTCTTGCTCAAGGACACTTCGACACTAACTCAGGGGGAGTCGGGGATCGAACCCGGGAACCTCCCGTTTCCCAAGTGGCCTATACCTCCCCACATACCTCCCCACCTATGACTTGCATGAAAGCCTATATGTAAATCACTTGACACTGCTTCTATATCGCTGTTGTCGGGCATAAACCTCTTATCGCCATATTCTAACTTTTTGTGTTTTTTTTGTAAATTAATGCCCTATTTGATCATACTACAGTGTCACACAAAAGTATCAAAAGTAGCAGATCTGCAAGCTCGAAACGAGCTTGTAAACTGATTGTACACCGTAAATCTACTACTGACAGATTGAACAATTGAATGTACTCGGTTCGGTTGCTATGAGCTTGTAGATCTAGTCAAAGAAATCTTAAAATGATACAGATGCGTTCCCGGTTTTAATGGGTTAAAGTCCAGGTACAGGTTGGCTTTCACTGAGTTAGTTAGTTGATTCATCTGCTGTTGTCTAACTAATACAATAACTCATCATATGAGTTTAATCACTTGAACCCTAGCATCCCTGTTATGGGGGAACCAAAAATAGCCTATCTACAAGCTCAGCGACACGTTGTGAGCTTGTAGATAGGCTATTCTTTGGCAAATGAGATTTGGTGTGTAGAGGGAAAACATTGCAGACCGAGTACAGAGCCAACAATACTTCGTTGACCGGGGTCCCCCAGGCCCCAGGGCTCCGTATTTGGTCCACTCCTTTTTTCCCCTGTACACCATCTCTTCGCCGAAAATTGCCGATCTATGTGAGCTTGTAGATCCTCAATTTTGTCCGAATGTTTGCCCCAGAACAGGGACGCTATGACGGGTTCATGCGTTTAAAGCGCTGCTTTAACTCAGTAGCAGTAATACATATTTTTGCTGCATTGAGCTTCCGACTCATTTCTATATTTTTATTTACTCTCTTTTCTCAGCGCTCGAAAGGTGCGAGTGCATAGCTACACGAGACTGCCACGGAGGTACAGACAGTATGTACTGCCTGAAGATACGCAACAGAAACAAGAGTATGAACCTGTGTAAAATGGCCACGCTCAAATGCTCAAACTATGTGTTTGAGGTCCTCAACGAAGGTAACTGTGAGGCTAGATGATCACTGTGACCTTTATGCAGTGGGTCCAGTGGTATTGGTCCAGAGGTTGGACCAATACAATGTAAACAACAATATTATATAATATAATAACCTATTGTGTACCAGTATGGTACTGCGTTACTGCACAGGTACTGGTGCTGCAATAGAAAATGTACATTTTTCAAATGGGTTTGGTTGCTTCCATCAACAATATTCAGAAAAAAAACACACACAAAATATAATATACATAAGACATCATTTTATTGTTTGCTAGGTTGACCAGTTCTAGCAACTTCCCAAACATGGAAGATTTCACTATTCTGTAATGTACTTTGCATTATCTCATTGAGTGCTCTCTTTTGAAATAGCTTGATACTTTGTTGCTGTTTTGTCCACATGCTGTCGTAAAAATAAAAAAATGTCTGTCAGACTGATTTTGCCAACAACATCATCACTTGTCTCAACTTGTCAGTTAAACATCAACTTCAATAATATCTTCTCATCGACTATCATCCATCATTGACATTTCAGATCAAATACTAAAATCAATACTAAAAGCAGACATTATATATTTACATTAATAAAGTGTTTTCTCTCTATATACATTTAATTGAAAACAGTCAAAGTCCCCTTGTACATATACTCAGCAAAATCTAGAGGTAATATAACTCAGAGGAGTGTACAAATGCACACTCCATTGTATATATCCATATATTGATATGAGATTAAACATGCGATTAATTTCGATTAATTAATTACAAAGCCTCTAATTAATTCGATTAATTTTTTTAATCGAGTCCAAGCCCTAGTATTTAGGTATTTATATATTTAAATGTATTTGTTTATATAGACAGACAGACAGGCAGAATAATAAAATAATAGAACTAAACACCCACACACACACACACACACACACACACACACACACACACACACACACACACACACACACACACACACACACACACACACACACACACACACACATACACACACACTCTAACCATTACACTTTTCCCCTGGATTGCAGTTTTGGCAGGAAGTGAACGTTTCTCTTGGACAATCACAGTCAGTGTCCTTAGCTAGAGTGAAGCTCCGCCCTAAACACTGCAGAGCTCCCAGCTGACAGGAGCCCAGGAGGCGTGTGCTGGAGCCCAGTCTAGAACACAGCTTCACTGATGGCCTGCCAGCCTGATCGCCAGAGAATTAGTATACATTGCACGGATTTGTGCACGTCATTCCGTGCATAGTCGCCTAGAAACACCCAAATTCCGTGCATATGTACGGGGAGTCCCACGGTGGGCGTAACCAGTCGCAACCCGGAAAAAACAGGAAGTAGAGCAGTCCCCACAACAAAATTTACGATTCTGTGCCTATCGGTACGTAACTCAAACGGCGCTGAGTAGGCTCAAGGGAATGTCGCAATGTTCAGGACGGCAACTCGCTCGCTTTAGCTCGCTCGGTGGTCCTTCACACGGCGACAATTCCCTTGAGACTGCGCGCCTCCGAAATGGTTTAGTCACAATGGGGGAGATGCGAGGCGGCTATGCACGGAATTTGTGGTTTTCCAGTAGTCTATGCACGGATTTTGAGAAACGTTGAAAAACGTTCAATGAGAACGTTTCCTCTGGCGATCGGGTTGGGCCTGCAAGACACATGCACAGTACATTCATAAATAACAAGGTGTTCAGCTTGTAGAGCATCTACTTTCACTACCATATATATTTAATCTTTTAATGTTTTTCCATACATCAATGCCCTATTCTATTCTATACTTTATATGAGCATATCTGCTATTGCTATTTTGAAACAAGGTTTCCGCCCGACAACGGTTATAAAATCAAATATGAAATACAAGGTTACTGCCTGACAGCAACAACATATTATTTATTTATTTACACCTCCATGTATATTGAAACAACAACAGGAGCATATATATACTCACACTGGAATGGCATTTTACATACACACTGAGCCTTTCCTGCAGTCTGCCATGGTTTACAGTTAAGACCAGGGGGAGTGGTGGCAGCAACGTTTGGCACTGTTAGAGAAAAAGACAACAGGAGTGATAATAATGTCAGTGGTTTTAAAACATGTTCATGTCAAGGACCCCCAAATTGATATGTATTTGGACGTATACCGTCATTTGAAAAGATTTTGACATTTTCAAGTTGACAAATGTCATGTATTTACTTGCACTCAACGTTTATTAGATTTTGGAAGAACTGTTAAGACCCCCAAAGGTCCATGAAATACATTGGTAGATTTTCAAATATGTTTTTTTCTAAATTCACTTGTTTGAAGATACATATCGTCTCTGTCGGTTGGAAATCTCATATGTCCAAAATTGGTACTTTTCCGGATTCAAATTCAAAATTAGCAAAAGTAGCAGATCTACAAGCTCAAAACGCGCTTTTCGATCTTGTGGATCTGCTACTTTTGATGCTTTTGCTTGACGCTGTAGTGTGATCAAGTAGGGCATTAATTTACGAACAAAACACAAAAAGTTAAAATATGGAGATAAGAGGTTTCTGCCCGTCAGAAGTGAAGTGAATCACCATACAGACTTCATGTGTACCTTCCATGCACCTGGCCTCCTCTAGAGAGGGGGACCACTGGAGGCAGGGGTTGCAAATGCTCTGTCATGTGACCCTGTAAAGCTCCTCCCACCGGGCAGGACAGGGTCACCCTGTCTCCAATCTGATAGGCTGCCTTGTTGGGTGTGTATGTGACATCACTGCTGAGTGGAGGAAACCCACATGTTGCACCTATTAGGACACAGTTTGGAATTATTAAATTAACCACAGCATCCCTATTCTGGGCATTTAAATACAACACATCGCAACAGGACGTGTGAGCTTGTAGGTTGCCTATTTTCTGCAAACAGATTTGGTGTAGAGGGGGACAAGGGGGCTAAATACAGACCCCTGGGGAACTGTACTTAGTATTGACCCCGTCCCGTCCCGTCAATGAATTATATAGGGTTTAAGAGGTTAATGAAGACAGAGAGACAGAGAGAGAGAGAGAGGATGACAACACGTACTCTTGCAAACCATTTGTCCAGTCGTCCATTTCTGATTGTCAGTGTATTCAGCCACAGAATCTCTCTACTCCCCACCAGGTAGAAATCTCTGGGGGTTCTGAGCCAAAACACAACAAAAGGCAAGACAACAGAAACACACGGTCATGAAATGATAAATGGTGCATAGATGTATAGCACCTCTCTCCAAAGCGCTTTACAATGTTCATTACATTCACCTATTCACACACACTTTCACACACTAACAGCCACCATGAAAGAAACCAGTCTGTTCAGGAGCAAGAAACCACGTCAATCCGAGCATCCCTATTTTGGTGGCGAAAATTTGACGAAAATGATTCTACACATTCTAGTGATACTGAGCTTGTAGATCGGCTATTTTTGCCGATGATATTAAGTGTAGAGCGAAAACAGGGGGGGGCTAATAGACCTCTAGGGGACTCCAGTCAATTAAAGGGGAAGACCCCTCAATTAAAGGGGAAGACTTTTGGCTCCGCCCCCTCAGTACTTTTGGCTGAGGGGGCGGAGCCAAAAGTACACCGTGCGTATGTCACTGATCACAATCAATTATCCTTTTCTAGGCAACATAGAAGGGGGGGGGACTTTTTTCTTATTTCCACACAACAGCTCTAAGGTGTATTAAAGACATAGTTCAATGTTGAAAATGAGTGGTCTCCCCCTTTAAGTATATCAGGTTTATGTCATCATGACTTCCAGTCATTATTTTGGACTTTTGTCACTCTCTGGTGGCCTTTTCTGGTCACATTCAGCTTTTATTTGTGCCTTCTTGATAACTTCCACACCTGTATGACTTTTGTCTCTCAGGCTTCACTGTTGTGTTCGACTCTTGTCTCTAAAGAATGGTACACCAAGTACGACTTTAGCCGTAATCTGAGAAATCGTGGGTTTTTTTTGGACATTGCTTTTCACTTTTTTACTTGTGCTGACATATACTGACATATACTGTCAGTCTGCTCCCGAGCAGACGTGAGTTTTGAGTGTACTTATAATATAATATAATATAAAGCAATACAATATAATGTAATATAAGGTCTTTCATTATGTCCTGTATGTACTTCCAGACATCAAACAGTTAACATGGTGAGTTCTGCTGCAGACAGAAACATTTTTTTCACACATTAAACCACATCTTTGCACAAAGTATGTAGAGATCAGTCAACTTACTGGCAGTAAGACCTTATTCTCACGAAACACATGAACATCTGTGGTCAACATTAGTTTCAATTCATAGAAAAATAGGCTTTGCATGTTGCACTTATAGGGGGGGGATATGTGTATGTCTTGGGCTAACTGGCACTTCATAAAGTGCCAGTTATGAAGTGACTCTGCCACAGTTAGAAGAACCACCATGAGGCTGATGTGAATTTTTTTGAGTGGCATTTCTTCCTCGGCCTAGTGGAAATGTGCATGCTAAAATTCACAGAATAAAAGCAGGATATTTACTTGTGACCAATGAAAGCCAGCTAGTCCCTATGTTTGGGAAACCATTATATTAGGTAATATAATTTTTTTTGTTAAAATGTGTGCAAAAATCGGCCTCCTGATGGCACTATAACAGGACAACGTGAAAAGGGTGGCATGTGTTCATCAGCCTAGTGGGAATGTGCGTGCAAAGTTTCACGGCAATCGGACGCTGCGTTTATGATTTGAGGCATTTTGTTCAAAACAAGCCACCCCTGCAAACATTAGATGCCAATTTTAGCCAATCAGGATGGATTATGAAAAATCGGACAGATTAGCATTGATCACATGACTAGAGATAATGTGTAGCGATTTGCGTGATATTTGGACAAAATCTGTAGAAGTAATATACATTTTTTTTTTTTGCAAAAATCGGCCTCCTGGTGGCGCTATAACAGGCCGATCTGAAGATTTCGGGGCAGAGGTTCTGCTCTGGCATCCAGTTAGTGCACGTGCACAGTTTCGCTGCGATCGGGCCAGCGGTGCCGGAGATTAGCTGTTCACAGACACACACATGCACACACACACGCACACACGCAAAAGGGAGCAAAACATAGTCCCAGCCATGCCTTTGGCATGCCTTTGGCATGGCGGAGTCAATGATACAAACACCACTGCTGTTGAAGGATATGAGTATATAATAGAAGACAGAAAGTGTAGAGCTGCGTTTAAAAAAAAAACACTGTTTCCTGTCTATCTTATATCATTTTCTCTCTCCAACCTTGCCCTATACTCATTCTTTGGGTATGCCAGTGTGGGAAAATGGAGATACATAATTGCAGAAGGTCACATCATTGCAAGCTCACATCATTGCAAGCATCTACAAGCATCTACAAGCTTACAACGCCTTGCAGCGCGTTGTAAGCTTGTAGATCGGCTATTTTCATCTGTGGAACCAAGTCAAACTAAATGTAATGCCTCCTATGTTCCAAGTGCTTATAAGGGTGGGACGCAGTTCAAATATGATTATTTTGTCATTATTTTGGGTGTGGATGGGTGGGTGGGTGCATCTGCACTCGTGTGCACATTTGCATAACATAAGGTCTGAGAAAGTTTTGTACTTCCTTAATGCTGCAGCATTGTGTCAAACGAGCCACAGGCAGATGTGACAAGGGTGAAATGAGGGGTTCTTAAAACTTTTGTAATTTGTTTTTATTGGTGCTTAATGTGTATAATTGCCTCATTTAACCCCACCATCTTATTATTTTTGTACCAATTATTATTACGCACTGTATTGTTTATAATTGTTTTCCCCATGATCCCCTGGTCACATGTATTGAGAGACATTGAGTGGTAGAGCGGCAGTCACGCGGTCACGCCCAAGGCCACGGTCATGGCCAATGTCCCCAGACAGACTGTCACCACGGACAAATGAAAGAAGAGGGAGGTGTGGTTTGGCAGGTACAAAAGCGGAGGCGGGACCGTTTGAAAGAAGAGAACAGAGCACCCAAGTGACAGAGGCGTCAGTGAGGAGAAGGACAGCAGAGGGGAAGGTTGTGCCGAGACACGGAGTAGAGGAGTGCATAGATGAAGTAGACATACCAGCCACCTAGGAGTTTGGAAGCCGAGGTGTGCCTACATTCAAAGGAGAAACCAAGAGGAGAAAGCGATCGAACCGAAGGGGAGGAAGAGGCGAGTGAGACCAGACCATATGAGAGACGAGTGAGACCAGACCATATAAGAAGCGCTGAGACTGGAAAGTGGCGATAACGTTGCATACGCAACCAACTCAGCGCCAGGTGTAAAAACCTGGCTGGCGAGTGAGTATTCGAACAAGCAACGTTGAATCCCTGTATAACCACTGCCTGAGACAACGCAAATGTATCGTGTAAATGCACAGTGAACTGGTCTAGATCTCTATAATTGCAGGCGGAGAGAAAGAAGAGAGAAGACGAAGACGACTGGCCTCAAACCCTTTCCCATCTTACCCCCATATATGGACATGCAGCATTACCCCTGAACAAACCGTGTTGAGTATCTTGAAGCACTTTATTGGCACAGCACTTTACTTGAAAAGTATTTGTTGCACAGAAACCCCCCATGCTAAGGAACCCTTGTGATTAAGCCCCGCGTAATTTGCACAACTTTATAATTTATTTTATAGTTGTTGTGTAGATTAATTGTGTTTTGTATGTTTATATAGGTTTTATTAGTATAGTGTTTATTTGATTGTTTTTAAGGCACAGAAGCCAATGTATTAGGGACCCAATAAATACGACTTACTTTTTTTGATACACTGTATTCGTGTCCAGTTTCTTAAAGGGATATTCTCATGCCAGTGTTGTATTCTCAAAACCAAAAGTATTGAAACTTACCAGTTAACCTCGAACCTGTGAAAGCCTGAAGAAGAAGTTAAAGTGTATTCAAAGGGGACTTCCCTCTATAACAAAAGTGGCGTAGTCGACAAACAATTAGTTCAGATAGGACTCACAGTAATTACGCACCCAGCACTTTATTGTGCATTTATATTTTATTGTTGTGAGTTTTATTCTGGATTATTTATTAAAGGAGAAGAGTGCAATAGTACAAACAAATTGCAAGTCAAATGTGATACAATTTCGGCCCTGTTCACATATTTGGCGTTGGCGGCAGGACTGGTTGAGAACAAACACATGAGAATACCCTTAAAAGAAACTGTACTGTTTTGTTGTTTTTGTTGCTTTTTGTTTTTTGCTTTACGGATTCAGAATGATGATGATGGCGGTGTATCCCGGTGCCCCATGGTTACCCACCTTTGGTGGAACAGAAGGCGAGAGTAAATATAGGGAATGGAAAGACCAGATTAGAGGATTATTAAGTACCCAGGAACTACCAGAAATCAGGAAAGTTGCTATTATAATTAAAACGCTAACCAACGAAGCTAAACGGCAGATTAGTGTGGTTGAGGAGGGCGAACGCGACACAGTGGCAAAAGTTTTTAAATACTTAGATGCTGTATATAAAGAAACTGTCTCTGTCGCAGAAATGCGCTCACTATTCTATCGGTGCGCACAGCGCGCAGGAGAGAATGTACAAACTTACACCCTGAGACTTAGAGAGCTGTTTTGTGGGCTGCGGCAGCACGACCCAAGCACCGCTCCCTCCGAAGCCATTCTTCGTGATCAGTTTGTTATGGGTTTAGCTGAGGGCCCCCTGGGCCAAGCCTTAAAAATATATGCTCGACGACACCCAGATGAAGATTTTGCTGCTTTACGCGAAGAAGCCTACCTGTTAGCTGCTGAACATGGAACTACTGAAATAACGTGCCACGCTGTTAATCCTATTTCTGTCCCCTACCCTTCTCAGGACCCTGCTTGGAGAGAAAAATTAAAACAGGAAATCATGGACGACGTAAAAACTCAAATGCAAGGATTCACGCAGGAACTCATGAAGGAAATCAGACCGCTCCTCCGCACTGGCACCAATGACGCACGAGCGCGCACTCCACCGCCACCTGAGCGACGGTATACGGCCTCTCAGCGCTACGAATGGGATGAAGGAGGTAGGCCGATATGTAGCCAGTGTAGACAGGCGGGTCATATAGCGAGATTCTGTAGATCCGACCGAAGTCAGTTAAACTAGTACGCCCTGTCGCCGAGGTCCGGGGGGCAGAGGTGCAACGTTCACAAAAAAAGTTAAGGGCCAATGAAGTGTTTGTGGGGGAATGTCCGACAATTGGGATAACAATGGGGGGAGTCCAAATGAGGGGTTTATTAGATACGGGGTCTCAAGTCACATTGATGCAGCAGAGTTTGTTTAACGAAAAGTTCTCGCAAGATAAAATGGAAAATGGGCCTCTGGTGTTTAGCCTACGGGCAGCAAACGGCCTTGATCTACCCTATTCTGGCTATGCCATATTCGATTTAGAATTAGAAGGACTGAAAATACCGGGAAGAGGAATCGTAATTGTAAAAGATGAACATTGTATTGAGCCGCTGATCATTGGGATGAACGTAGTCCACGCAGTGTGGCATGCATTATTTAAACTCTCTGGGAGGTCTGTGTTTCCATGCCAACAGGAGAGGACACCATGGGAAAAAGCATTCGCCGCCTGTAGGAGAGTGGAGGCAGTGACCCACGAAGACGGAGCATTGGGCTATGTGTGGCCTGTCGGCCGACGGAGAATCCGAGTCCCCGCCCGCAGTGAGTTAGTAGTATGGGGCCGTGCCTGGAAAGGTCCAAATGGAGCCGAATACGAGGCCCTGATGGAGGCCATGCCGGAAGGAACTGATCTGGGAGTGGCCCGAGCGTTGGTCACCGTGCGTAATGGCCGAGTCCCCGTGCGCATCTGCAACCCCCACGCGTATAGCGTGACCGTGGGCAGACATCAAAAGTTAGGGAAGCTATATCCAGTGGAGGAGGCCGACGTCCGTGGACGACGAGACCTGAACCTGTCCCTAGGAACCGACGGAGCCGTGGAAGTGTCCCTGGTGAGCATCGAAGACGAGGGACCCGTGAAGACCTTACCTGAGGAGATGGAGGCGTTGACCCGGCGAGATGACCTACCTGACCAGCAGAGAGAAGAGCTGCATGCGATGATGTGTAAATGGAAGAAGGTGTTTGCAGTCCATAATGAAGATTTTGGGCAGACGGACGTGGTGCAACACCAAATACCAACTGGAGACGCGGCACCCATCCGCGAGAGGCACCGACCGCTGCCGCCCTCCATGTATAGAGAAATGAAGACCTTATTGAGTGACATGCTGGACAAGGGAGTGATAAAAGAGAGTTGCAGTCCCTGGGCAGCGCCCATTGTCCTGGTGAAGAAGAAAGATGGCAGCTGGCGTTTCTGTGTCGACTACCGTAAACTGAATGCCGTGACGCACAAAGATGCCTTCCCTTTACCTCGGATTGAAGAGACTTTAACAAGCCTGACCAAGGCTCAGTGGTTCTCCACACTCGACCTGGCCAGCGGTTATTGGCAGGTGGGTATGGACCCTCGGGATCGAGAAAAGACAGCGTTTACCACCCCTTTAGGACTGTTCGAGTTCCAACGTATGCCGTTCGGTTTATGTAACGCCCCCGCGACCTTCCAAAGATTAATGCAGCGATGCTTGAGTGGCCAGGTGACAGAGTCATTATTAGTGTACCTCGATGACATTATTGTATATTCACCTGACTTTTCCTCTCACATGCAGCACCTTGACCAGGTTTTCGAGCGGCTGTGGAGACACGGATTGAAACTGCGCCTCGATAAATGCAAGCTTCTCCAACCGGAGGTAAAGTTCTTGGGCCACGTTGTAGACAAAGAGGGAGTGCGCCCGGACCCTGAAAAGTTGGCTGCGGTAAGAGACTGGACCCCACCCTCGACTGTCCGCGAGGTCCGCGCTTTTCTAGGTCTGGCTGGTTATTATCGCCGCTTCGTGTCCTCATTTGCTGCCATAGCTAGGCCGTTAAATAGTTTGTTGATCGGAGTCCCGAATGATGTGAAGTCCCATCAGTGTAAAATAGAGTGGTCCCCTGAATGCCAAAACTCGTTTGATGCTCTTAAAACTGCCCTTACGCAGGCTCCAATACTGGCTTATGCAGATTATGACCGACCGTTTGTAGTGTATACTGATGCGAGTGGCCGCGGGCTCGGCGCCGTTCTGGCACAGGTCCAAGATGGCCAGGAGCGAGTAATCGCCTACGCCAGCCGAAGTCTACACCCTACCGAACAAAATGATGCAAATTATAGCTCCTTTAAATTAGAACTCTTGGCACTTAAATGGGCAGTGACCGAAAAATTTAAAGATTACTTAACTGGCGCTCATTTTACGATTTATACAGATAACAATCCTGTTGCGCATCTTCAAACAGCTCGACTAGGCGCGGTGGGACAGCGCTGGGCAGCCCAGCTAGCATCATTCACCTATGATATAAAGTACCGACCTGGAAAAAGCAATGCGAACGCAGATGCCCTGTCTAGGTTCCCTGTTCAACCTGTAGGAGTGGCCGTAGTGGAGTTGGCACCGGTGGAGAGAGAGGACGGGTGGGCTGGAGCTGAGTGGCGGGGAACACAGGATCGAGATCCGGACATCCAGATGGTGAAGAGTTGCGTAGAGCGGAGGAAACTGCCTACCCTTATGGAGAAGAGGAGTTGGTCACGGGAAGCCAGGCAAATGTTACGACAGTGGGACCGGTTGCGCATCAGAGACAATGTGTTGTATAGGCAAGTGATTGATCAGCATACACAAGAATGTTACTTACAGCTTGTTTGTCCAGGGGCGCGACGAGAGGAGGTGTGGAAAGGACTCCATGAGGCCTCGGCACACGCCGGAGTGGACCGGACTTTGGCGCAGCTTCGGCGCCGGTTCTACTGGCCGGGCATGGAGGGGGCGGTGCGACAGTTCCAGCGAGGTTGTGTTGCCTGCAGCCTACTGAAAGACAGGATAGAGCCCAGGGCCCCCTTACAGCCATTCGAAGTATCGTATCCTATGGAGGTAGTGGCTATTGATTTTCTCACATTAGGTAGGCCGAATGACGCATGGCAGAATATTCTTGTAGCAACCGATTTATTCACCAGGTACAGTTGGGCTATTCCAACGCGTGACCAAACTGCGCCCACGACTGTCCGTGCGCTTTGGACACATATTATTCAGCCATTCGGTTGCCCGGCTCGTTTCCATTCGGACCGAGGCCCGAATTTTGAATCCGAATTAATGCAGCAATTGTGTCATACATACGGTATTACTAAGAGTCGCACCACCCCTTACCACCCAGCTGGTAATGGGGGGGTGGAGAGGTTTAATCAAACACTGTTAAACATGTTGCGCTCTCTAGATACTGATCGCCAAGGCAGATGGAATGAACACTTACCTGAGTTAGTACACGCTTATAACAATACTGAACATGGTGCGACAGGTTATGCGCCTGCGTACTTAATGTTTGGTCGCCACCTGAGGCGTCCGGTAGATGTAGCATTAGGAGTACCGTTGTCACAAAATCGAATGGGAGTGGGAGATTGGGTGCAAGATCACCAGAAACGAATGGCCACAGCGTATAGGACAGCCGAGAAAAAAATGGTGCATATAGCAGGACAGCGTAAACAGGTCTATGACCGCCGAGCCGGTATGCCACCATTGTTACCTGGAGAGAGGGTGTGGGTACGAAACCGGAACCGACAGGGACAAGGTAAACTGGGCCCATGGTGGGACCCAGAACCTTTTGTGGTATTGGAGAGGGTGGGGGATGCGGGCCTAGTATACAGGATCCGACCTGAAAAAGGAGGGCGAGATAGAACGATCCATAGGAATGCATTAAAAGTGTGTATAGCCCCCAGGTCACCGATGGAGAGCCCCGAACCTGCCCCAGTAGCCGAACCGGTGGGACCAATATGGCCGCCTTATGTAGGGTTTTTCCCCGGTCCTAGGGAACCTGAAGGTCCGCGGCGCTCTGGAAGAGCGAACCAAGGACAGCCACCTGAGAGGTACGGGCATGACGTTTAGAACCAGTTGCCAGGGACTGCCAACGAAAAAGTAGGGGGGAATGTGACAAGGGTGAAATGAGGGGTTCTTAAAACTTTTGTAATTTGTTTTTATTGGTGCTTAATGTGTATAATTGCCTCATTTAACCCCACCATCTTATTATTTTTGTACCAATTATTATTACGCACTGTATTGTTTATAATTGTTTTCCCCATGATCCCCTGGTCACATGTATTGAGAGACATTGAGTGGTAGAGCGGCAGTCACGCGGTCACGCCCAAGGCCACGGTCATGGCCAATGTCCCCAGACAGACTGTCACCACGGACAAATGAAAGAAGAGGGAGGTGTGGTTTGGCAGGTACAAAAGCGGAGGCGGGACCGTTTGAAAGAAGAGAACAGAGCACCCAAGTGACAGAGGCGTCAGTGAGGAGAAGGACAGCAGAGGGGAAGGTTGTGCCGAGACACGGAGTAGAGGAGTGCATAGATGAAGTAGACATACCAGCCACCTAGGAGTTTGGAAGCCGAGGTGTGCCTACATTCAAAGGAGAAACCAAGAGGAGAAAGCGATCGAACCGAAGGGGAGGAAGAGGCGAGTGAGACCAGACCATATGAGAGACGAGTGAGACCAGACCATATAAGAAGCGCTGAGACTGGAAAGTGGCGATAACGTTGCATACGCAACCAACTCAGCGCCAGGTGTAAAAACCTGGCTGGCGAGTGAGTATTCGAACAAGCAACGTTGAATCCCTGTATAACCACTGCCTGAGACAACGCAAATGTATCGTGTAAATGCACAGTGAACTGGTCTAGATCTCTATAATTGCAGGCGGAGAGAAAGAAGAGAGAAGACGAAGACGACTGGCCTCAAACCCTTTCCCATCTTACCCCCATATATGGACATGCAGCATTACCCCTGAACAAACCGTGTTGAGTATCTTGAAGCACTTTATTGGCACAGCACTTTACTTGAAAAGTATTTGTTGCACAGAAACCCCCCATGCTAAGGAACCCTTGTGATTAAGCCCCGCGTAATTTGCACAACTTTATAATTTATTTTATAGTTGTTGTGTAGATTAATTGTGTTTTGTATGTTTATATAGGTTTTATTAGTATAGTGTTTATTTGATTGTTTTTAAGGCACAGAAGCCAATGTATTAGGGACCCAATAAATACGACTTACTTTTTTTGATACACTGTATTCGTGTCCAGTTTCTTAAAGGGATATTCTCATGCCAGTGTTGTATTCTCAAAACCAAAAGTATTGAAACTTACCAGTTAACCTCGAACCTGTGAAAGCCTGAAGAAGAAGTTAAAGTGTATTCAAAGGGGACTTCCCTCTATAACAAAAGTGGCGTAGTCGACAAACAATTAGTTCAGATAGGACTCACAGTAATTACGCACCCAGCACTTTATTGTGCATTTATATTTTATTGTTGTGAGTTTTATTCTGGATTATTTATTAAAGGAGAAGAGTGCAATAGTACAAACAAATTGCAAGTCAAATGTGATACAATTTCGGCCCTGTTCACACAGACATGGTCATATTTTTCTAAACCAGTATCATTATGGTTATCTAGCTCATGTAATGAGTTTGATATAGCTAATCAATACAGGATCAGCAAATACAACAAAGTTACTATTTGTACTCAACAACAGTTACTCTTCAAGCCTCAAACTTACGATGTCTACAGATATTTATGCCAAGCCAGAGTTGACAAAGAAGGTGAGAAAGAGGGATGGAGACAGAGGAAAGAGGGGGCACACTGAGGACAGTGTAGAGTTGGAGGAGAGAATGGTGGACAATGACTATGAGAATGTTGATGACATCGTCTCTGGACCACAGGAGGGCATGAGGGACAACGCAGGAGGAAGACAGACTCAGGGTGAGTTTGATAAAGTTGTGAATCGTTGTCAAGGAGAATTCTCTGTTTAAACTGGAGCAATACTATAGTAGGCATTGTCTTTCCTTCAAGAAAAGATTACTCAGATTTCATTCAGAATTTCTTGCAGCACAAAACTTAACAAGTGCATATCCTTCACTATCATTCCTTTGATGTGTAAACGTGTTTAGAGAGATGTTGTTCACTTCTAGAAGGGCTTTTATAGACTCTCTAGTCTTGTTTTGTTTTTCTCTCTCAGTCACTGCACATCTAGTAGCTGTACTTTCTGTTACACTTTCTGTTGGTTGTTTGCAGCCAGTTGTTTTGTCATTATTCCATAAGCCATATGTATTGGCAGTTTTAACGTGTTTTTCCATGACAATGTCTGTCACAATATTATCCCTTTGGCTGATACAACCTAAAATACTGTTTTGGAAATACTTTAAGAGCTGATATCTTCTTCTCAGTTAAATAAATGATGCTGTGTGTTGGTTTCTTATAAATGCAAATAGACAGTTGTGTAGAACCAGAGTGTGTGTTCATTCAACGTGCGTGCATCATCTAGGTTGGCTCTGTGGTGCCTGATGCATTTGTGTGTGTGTGTGTGTGTGTGTGTGTGTGTGTGTGTGTGTGTGTGTGTGTGTGTGTGTGTGTGTGTGTGTGTGTGTGTGTGTGTGTGTGTGTGTGTGTGTGTGTGTGTGGGGGGGGGGGGGGGGGGGGGGGTGCATCTGCATAACATAAGGTCTGAGAAAGTTTTGTACTTCCTTAATGCTGCAGCATTGTGCCAAACGAGCCACAGGCAGACATGGTCATATTTTTCTAAAACAGTATCATTATGGTTATCTAGCTCATGTAATGAGTTTGATATAGCTACTCAATACAGGATCAGCAAATACAACACAGTTACTATTTGAACTCAACAACAGTTACTTTTCAAGCCTCTCATAATTACGATGTCTACAGATATTTATGCCAAGCCAGTTGACAAAGAAGGTGAGAAAGAGGGACAGAGACACTGTAGACAGTTTAGAGTTGGAGGAGAGAATGGTGGACAATGACATCTATCAGAGTGTGGATGACATCGTCCCTGGACCACAGGAGGACATGAGGGACAACGCAGCAGGAAGACAGACCAAGGGTGAGTTTGATAAAGTTGTGAATCATTGTCAAGGTGATTTCTCTGTTTAAACTGGAAAAATACTACAGTATAGGTATTGTCTTTCCTTCAAGAAAAGATTACTCAGATTTCATTCAGAATTTCTTGCAGCACAGTGCATATCCTTCACTATCATTTGATGTGTAAAAGTTTTTAGAGAGATGTTGTTCACTTGTAGAAGGGCTTTTAGACTCTCTAGTCTTGTGTTTCTCTCTCTCTCAGTCGCTGCACATCAAGTAGCTGTACTTTATGTTACAGGACAGCGCTCTAAAAGAGAGAGAAGGCCTTTTAGAGTTGTTGCTGGGTGTCTGGGGATGCTGTGTCTTATGCTGCTGGGTGTGATCACAGGCCTGGTCGTATACTGTGAGTATTACATGTCACAAAACTACCACATCACAGGGAGTTTGTTGCCTGACATTTTCTAGCTGTGACAACTATTAAGGCCACCAAAGTATATTACCCAAAACTTGTGACTTATTCTTTTATCGAATTCTCATTGTTTCTTTTTGTGTGTATTATTGCATGCGTCTGCAAATTATGATGAATAAAGTGGTGTTGACTTTAATCACGTAAATAGGAATAACAACATTGAGTTTTCTTCTTCTCAAATAAAAATTTCCACACACAGATGCTTGACCTCCTCATGAACAGTAGCAACAACTGCCTTTATCATCACCATTTCTGTCCTTTGCAGATCATTCACCCAGTAACAGCATGACCAACGACACTCTGGTACATGATTATAACCAGCTGAAGTCCAACTACAATACCCTGACCCTGGAGAATACCCGGCTAAAGACCAACTACGATACCCTGACCCTGGAGAATACCCGTCTAAAGACTAACTGCGATACCCTGACCCTGGAGAATCCCCAGCTAAAGGGGGGCGGCTGTGGCTCTGGGGTAGAGTGTTCGGATACAGGGGACTTGAAACTGTAAGGTTCCCAGTACAATCCCGGGCTGGGGGGCAAGACGCTGAACCCCTAATTGCTCCCAATGAGCAGGTTGGTGCCTTGCATGGTTTCCTCCGCCATCGGTGTATGAATGTGTGGGTGAATGGCACAATCAATGAAATCGCTTTGGATAAAAGCGCTATATAAATGCACCATTTACCATTTTACCATTTAAAGACAACTACGATACCCTGATGCAGGAGAATGTCCAGCTGACAACCAATCATGATAGACTGATGCAGGAAAAGAACCAGCTGACAACAAATCACCAAATTACAAATTCCAATCTGGCTTCAGAAAAAAACACGCCTGAATCAGAACGACTACATCAAACAAGAGGTCGACAAGGGCAAATATTGCGGCATGGTCATGCTGGACCTCCAGAAGGCCTTTGACACCGTTAATCACCCAATTCTGCATGATAAGCTAAAAGCAATAGGTTTTGATGATACCTCGGCTAGCTGGATGAGATCCTATCTGGAGGGGAG
This sequence comes from Gymnoscopelus microlampas, assembly GCF_963454915.1. Lineage (NCBI taxonomy): Eukaryota > Metazoa > Chordata > Actinopteri > Myctophiformes > Myctophidae > Gymnoscopelus > Gymnoscopelus microlampas. Next base: position 34,471,109 of record NC_139958.1, read on the forward strand.
GGAACAGGTGGTCGAAGTAAACGGAACCCTGCCCCCCCGCTCCCAGTGAGTTGTGGCGTTCCGCAAGGAAGTATACTAGGACCTTTACTATTCCTGATATATGTCATCAGCTTGCGACTGCAACCTGTTCCTGTTCGCAGATGACTCGGTGTCTCGGACAGGGACAGGCTGCAGTTTGAAAAATCTCTCAGCTCTGAACTCGATACGAATCAATCAAAAATCAATCAATCAAACAAACCCTGATGCAGGAAAAAAAAACAGGGCAAAAAGTGAATTGGACTGTTTTTTTAATGGATATTGATATGGCTAATTGTATGGAAAATATTCAAAATAAAGTTGAGATCCCAAGCCTAGAATCCATCAGTAGGTCCTAAAGAAGCCTCATGCAAAATTTGGCGCTTTTATCCGCTTCGTATTGATAATGTTAAAAAACAGGGTTAAGGTACTGGACTATAAGCCCTTGATCCTTTGCAAAGAGACATAGGCGGCGGGTAATGAAGGCTAGGGTGGGCTAAGCCTTCCCAAATGCTATACTGGGAAATTCTGGGAATTGTGCAAATGATAAATAATATATGTGCGCAGCATTAATTAGTTAATTTTTTGATTAATAAATCATTAAAATCAGGCAAAAATAAGAATTAAATAACATAACCCTAACCTAACCCTAACCCTAACCCTAAAACCGAAATAAAGTTACCAAAAAACGAAAAGAAACTAACAAAATCCACCCAAAAAATAATTTCGGCGACCCCCCCAGCCTCAAGCCAGATCTCCTAGCCTTCCCAATTGTCAGGCTCACCCGCCGCCTATGCAAAGAGAGGATGGTGCGCGCCATGCGCCTTCCCAGAATGAAAGCCTTCTGTGGTGCTAAACCCCCAAAAACATGTATACAGTACATGTAGCACTCGCCAACGTGTCAAAAAAGGACAAGAACAGTGCATCAATTTCACCATTTTATTTGGACGATTGAATGGTAAATGCATACAGTAGTACGTGGTGCATTTATATAACGCCTTCATCCAAAGCGCTTTACAGTGTGCGTTGCATTCACTCATTCACACACACATTCACACACCAACCTGGTTGCTCATCGGGGGGGAGTTAGGGGTTCGGTGTATTGCTCAAGGACACTTCGACACTAACTCAGGGGGAGTCGGGGATCGAACCGGGAACCTCCCGTTTCCCAAGTGGCCTATACCTCCTGAGCCACTGCCGCCCCACAGGCAGTGACCTACAGTATGACTACCATGAAACCCTATATGTAAATCACTTGACACTGCTTCTATATCGCTGTTGTCGGGCAGAAACCTCTTATCTCCATATTCTAACCTTTTACGTTTTTTTCGTAAATGAATGCCCTATTTGATCATACTACAGTGTCACACAAAAGTATCAAAAGTAGCAGTTCAGCAAGCTTGAAACGCGTCGCTTCCGCCGCGCTATGAGCTTGTAGATCTGCTATATATTTTTTTGTCGTGACAATTTGGTGCAAATCTTTGAATATATACTTTTTAAAGCGAACATTTGTAACTCAAATCTTTGCTTCTGGGGGGTCCCTGGAACAAAATATCTGGCGGCCAAATACATATAATTTTGTGGGTCCTTGACATGAAAAAGTTTGAGAACCACTGATATTATAACAACATATGTTTTCTTTTTCAGAAAACTGTGAGGATTTAGAAGACATTTGTAGAATCCCCCGAAGCAAAGATTTGAGTTACAAATGTAAAAAATATATATATTCAAAGATTTGCACACATTTTCACGTTTTCTAAAAATAGCTAAAGTATAAGATAATGGTTTAAGTGGTTACACAGATGCGTTCCCGGTTAAAGTCCAGGTACAGGTTGGGTATCACTGAGTTAGTTAGTTGGTTCACCTGCTGTTGTCTATTCAAGTCACTTATGTAACTAATACAATAATTCATCAGAGGAGTTTAATCACTTGAACCCTAGCATCCCTGTTATGGGGGAACCAAAAATAGTCTATCTACAAGCTCAGCGACACGTTGTGAGCTTGTAGATAGGCTATTTTTCGCCAAAGAGATTTGGTGTGTAGAGGGAAAACAGTGCGGACCGAGTACAAAGCCAACAATACATTGTTGACCGGGGCCCCAGGGCTCTGTATTTGGTCCACTTTTTTCCGCTGTACACCATCTCTTCGCCGAAAATTGCCGATCTATGTGAGCTTGTAGATCCTCAATTTTGTCCAAATGTTTGCCCCAGAATAGGGACGCTATGACGGGTTCATGTGTTTAAAGCGCTGCTTTAACTCAGTAGCAGTAATACATATTTTTGCTGCATTGAGCTTCCGACTCATTTCTATATTTTTATTTACTCTCTTTTCTCAGCGCTCGAAAGGTGCGAGTGCATAGCTACACGAGACTGCCACGGAGGTACAGACAGTATGTACTGCCTGAATATACACAACAAAAACAAGAGTATGAACCTGTGTAAAATGGCCACGCTCAAATGCTCAAACTATGTGTTTGAGGTCCTCAACGAAGGTAACTGTGAGGCTAGATGATAACTGTGATCTTTATGCAGTGGGTCCAGTGGTATTGGTCCAGAGGTTGGACCAATACAATGTAAACAACAATATTATATAATATAATAACCTATCGTGTACCAGTATGGTACTGCGTTACTGCACAGGTACTGGTGCTGCAATAGAAAATGTACATTTTTCAAATGGGTTTGGTTGCTTCCATCAACAATATTCAGAAAAGAAAACCACACGCAAAATATAATATACATAAGACATAATTTTATTGTGTGCTAGGTTGACCAGTTCTAGCTACTTCCAAAACATGGGAGTAATCACTATTCTGTATTGTACTTTGCATTATCTCATTGAGTGCTCTCTTTTGAAATAGCTTGAGACTTTGTTGCTGTTTTGTTATGCTGTAATAAAAATTTAAAAAATGTCTGTCAGATTTTGCCAACAGCATCAAACAAAGCGTCTAAACTTGTCAGTTAAACATCAACTTACATAGTATCTTCTCATCGACTATCATCCATCATTGACATTTCAGAACAAAGACTAAAAGCAGAAAGTGTTTTTTTCTCTCTATATACACTTAATTGAAAACAGTCAAAGTCCCCTTGTACATATACTCAGCAAAATCTAGAGTTAATATAACTCAGAGGAGTGTACAAATGCACACTCCATTGTACATTACATGCCGTATATCTGCACTCTTCAGAGTTAAGGTCATACTGTGTGTAATGTTCATTTTAGTTCTGATGCATTTCTATAATAAAAGTCAGAACAAAATCCTTATTACTGGCAGGCCTCCAGGCTGACCACTGTAACCGGCTCCCCAGCACACCTCCTTGCCCCCACCTCGCACTCTGTCATCGTCACGGCAACGCTCCCATCCGCCGGGGTGACGCACATTTGGGTGGAATCTTCGGGGCATTCCGTGGGGTCCCGGCATACGCAGTTTGTCGCTGATTCTACAGTTAAACACATTAAAAAAACCTAGCTGATTCTACGATTAAACACAACGTATAGAGATCCTAGTGTCCTGCTTTTAGCAACAGTTGTGTTGTCTATTTCTAATTTCATATTGTGAATTAAGATTGGAGATCTAATTGCTCTGTTAATTGCTATGTGTATGTATTGTATGTGCTGCACTAGCTATGATGTTATTGTAGCCTTGGATCAAGACTATAATAGATGTATTTTATCGAGTCTGATTTCTACTTTCGTATCTATGAGCAAATGTCAGAATCGATAAAATACATCTATGATAGTCTTGATCCAAGGCTAATGTTATTGCAAATAACACATGACTCTCAACCAATCAGATGTGTACGTTGCATGACTACAGTATGTATTTAGGTATTTATATATTTAAATGTATTTGTTTATATAGACAGACAGACAGGCAGAATAATAAAATGATAGAAGTAAACACCCCCCCACACACACACACACACACACACACACACACACACACACACACACACACACACACACACACACACACACACACACACACACACACACACACACACACACACACACACACACACACACACATACACACACTAACCGTTACACTTTTCCCCTGGATTGCAGTTTTGGCAGGAAGTGAACGTTTCTGTTGGCCAATCACAGTCAGTGTCCTTGGCTAGAGTGAAGCTCCGCCCTAAACACCGCAGAGCTCCCAGCTGACAGGAGCCCAGGAGGCGCGTGCTGGAGCCCAGTCTAGCACACAGCTTCACTGATGGCCTGCAAGACACACACATACATTCATAAATAACAAGGTGTTCAGCTTGTAGAGCTTCTACTTTCACTACTTTTGTGTGAGATTCCCATACAACAAAGTATAAAATACTGTTAAAATAGGCTGTTAAAGGGATATTTCACTGAAAAAAAGTAATGGAAAAATCAGAATGTCCTTCTAATGCGTGAGTGGGCCGTGATTTTTCCATTACTTTTTCATATTTTTTTAAATATTTTATTAGAAAGTGAAATTGAATTTATGAAGAAAAAGAGAAGACATATATTTAATCTTTTAATGTTTTTCCATACATCAATGCCATATTCTATAATAAGCCGAGCTGCTATTTTTGCTATTTTGTAACAAGGTTTCCGCCCGACAACGGTGATAAAATTAAATATGAAATACAAGGTTACTGCCTGACAGTAACAACATATTATTTATTTATTTACACCTCCATGTATATTGAAACAACAACAACAGGAGCATATACTCACTCGCACTGGAATGGCATTTTGCATACACACTGAGCCTTTCCTGCAGTCTGCCATGGTTTACAGTTAAGACCAGATGGTGTGGTGGCAACAACGTTTGGCACTGCTAGAGAAAAAGACAACAGGACAGGAGTGATAATAATGTCAGTGGTTTAAAAAAAAATCATGTCAAGGACCCCCAAATTGATATGTATTTGGACGTATACCGTCATTTGAAAAGATTTTGACATTTTCAAGTTGAAAAATGTCATGTATTTACTTGCACTCAACGTTTATTAGATTTTGGAAGAACTGTTAAGACCCCCAAAGGTCCATGAAATCCACTGGTAGATTTTCAAATGTGTTTTTTTCTAAATTCACTTGTTTGAAGATACATATCGTCTCTGTCGGTTGGAAATCTCATCCAAAATTGGTACTTTTCCAGATTCAAATTCAAAAATGGCAAAAGTAGCAGATCTACAAGCTCAAAACGCGCTGCGTTTCGATCTTGTGGATAAGAAGGAGATAAGAAGTTTCTGCCCGTCAGAAGTGAAGTGAAGCACCATACAGACTTCATGTGTACCTTCCATGCACCTGGCCTCCTCTAGAGAGGGGGACCACTGGAGGCTGGGGTTGCAAATGCTCTCTGTCACGTGACCCTGTAAAGCTCCTCCCGCCGGGCAGGACAGGGTCACCCTGTCTCCGATCTGATAGGCTGCCTTGGTGGGTGTGAATGTGACATCACTGCTGAGTGGAGGAACCCCACATGTTGCACCTATTAGGACACAGGAAGAGTATGTTTGGAATGAATACATTATCCACAGCATCCCTATTCTGGGCATGTGAAAATAGGCGAACATTCTGTGCGCCGATGTATAAGCTCACAACGCATTGCAACAGCACACGTGAGCTTGTAGGTTGCCTATTTTCTGCAAGCAGATTTTTCAATGAATTATATAAGTGGTTAATGAAGACAGAGAGAGAGAGAGAGACAGAAGGTGGCAACACGTACTCTTGCAAACCATTTGTCCAGTCGTCCATTTATGATTGTCATTGCATTCAGCCACAGCATCTCCACTGAGGAAGTGGCCGCCTATGCAGCTGTATTCAATTCTATTCCCCACCAGGTAGAAATCTCTGGGGTTCTGAGCCAAAACACAACAAAACACAAGACAACAGAAACACACATCGGTCATGAAATGATAAATGGTGCATAGATGTAGCGCCTCTCTCCAAAGCGCTTTACGATGTTCATTACATTCACCCATTCACACACTTTCATTGGCAATTGTCGCCGATGATATTAAGTGTAGAGCGAAAACAGGAGGAGGCCTAATAGACCCCTGGGGGACTCCAGTCAATTAAGTATACAAGGTTTATGTCATCGTTTGAGGACTTCCAGTCATTATTTTGGAGTTTTGTCACCTTCTGGTGGCCTTTTCTGGTCACATTCAGCTTTTATTTGTGCCTTCTTGATAACTTCCACACCTGGTGTGTATGACTTTTGTCCCTCAGGCTTCACTGTTGTGTTCGACTCTTGTCTCTAAAGAATGGTACACCGAGTACGACTTTAGCCGCAACCTGAGAAATCGTGGTGTTTTTTTGGACATTGCTTTTCACCTGGATTACTTGTGTTTTGTTCTCATGTATTTTGGAACTTTTGGTGAGGACTTGTGAGCGTTTTATTTTGGATTCATCTTCTGGTCTTTGCTTCTTTGGGACTTCAATGGGTTTTCATTTTGCTGTGATAAACTTTTCTTTAATTGAACTGAGTTGTCTCTACACTTGAGTCCCCACCCAGATGGTTAGTGCTGAGACCCGGGTTCGGTTCCCGACCCTTGACAGTTTAAGAGGTTAATTGTCTTGCTCAAGAACACTTCGAACCGGGAACGTTCCGATTCCAAGACAGCCTCTCTCCTGAGCCACCGCTGCCCCATGACACTCCTCACTCAAACAAGATGGACGCCCCCCTACTGTAGGTATGTTGGCACTGTGTGTTTAACCTTCTTTCATATTCTTTTATATATTCTTCCTCTAGCGATGGTCCTTTATTTGTTATCTACATGCAATGCTATACAGTACAATGCTGACATACATTGATAAAACATTAGACTACTGCTACGTATGGTTCATTTACACTGGGGTCTTTTGTGATTTTTCTTAATGGTTTCCAACATTGTCATGAATCACGTACTGTGTACAGTAGTGCAGTGACAGTAATGACAACCCAGGAAAATCCTTCCTTACCACAACATATCCATTCCTCAGGGCTGGAGGCGCTCCACATGTCTTTTGCGGGCCTAGGGAAAGACCAAAGCACTGTGGTTCCATCATCCTACACACACACACACACACACACACACACACACACACACACACACACACACACACACACACACACAGATTCAGTGGCCATACAATTCCATGTTATGTAGTATATACTTGTCTCTAACAATTTTGATGTAATCCTATGAATGCAGATACTCTTCTGTGAATGAAGTGGTTTTATTTTGTGTGTGCACGTGCGCATTTGAGAGTGTGTTTCCTTACTGTAAGTAGTGTATATCTGGGTCTTCACATGGCGAGGTTTCATTTTCCAGGCCGATACAATGCTGTCCTCCTCTGCTGGGGGCGGGGTTATTGCAGCTACGGGTTCTCGACCTTTGACCTCCAGAGCAGGAGCTCCATGACGACCAACAGCTCCAGCTTCCATGGATTACTCCTAAAAGAACAATATCCACGTTCATCCTACAACCATTTTACAAGATTATATACTAGTTGTGAGCTTGTAGATTGTCTCTTTTTGGCTCGAAACACCATCATTTGACAAAGTATAAATCAGTCTTTTGTGTGGTGTCAGTGGGTCCAAAGCAGGTCAATCAGACTTCAGTACTAGTTTATTGTGTGACTGTGAATGGTGTATATCAGTGGTTATCAAACATGTCATGGACTCCTTAAGTGATATATTATTTTGCCTCAAACCCCAAAAGATTTTGTGCCAGGGACCCCCATAAGATATTTATCAACATTTGTAAACATCTTTCAAAACTATAGCCAATCTACAAGCTCACAATGCCTTGCATCGTGACACGTTGTGAGCTTGTAGATGAGTGATTTTCAAATAGCCAAAAAATAAAATGTGGCCTCACTTTGCTAGGGACCCCCTGGAACCCCCCTTCAAGGACGCCTGGGGGTCTCATGGAAGCTAAGGTCCCATTTGGTTCCAATTGCACACTCTCAGAGTTAAATAAACAGTGTATTCGTTGGGTTCCCAGAGATAACATTTGTCATAGGGGTCCGTGGCCTAATGCATGTCAAACTGGGGGTCCCTTGAAAAGAATAAAAAAAGAGAATCACTGTATATTACCTGGCTGTTCACCACTGACTGTCCCTCTCTCACAGGCCAGTCCTGAGCTGCCAGGCCTACAGACACAGGAACACAGTGTGCCCGTCAGGAGAGGCTGGCCGTTGTTGCCACAGGGACCACAGTGACAGGGGTGCTCCTCAGCCAGAAGCTCCTCTAGCGCCCTCTTCAGGTGCATCTTCTTCAGGCCAGCACAACGCACCTCCTTCACCAGCTCATACACAGGACGCAGCTGTGAGTGACAACATGTAGGCTGTGAGTGACACCATTTAGACATGTGCAAAATCTCTGTCTGTGTATGCGTGTGTCTGTAGTTTTATAATGATAAAGAAAATACAGCTGGCATAAATGGATTTTATGAATGCAATGAAACAAAATATCAAATCAATAGCTATTCTAGTCTAGTCTATTGTTTCTTTTTCATATGTTTCTTTTATTTCCTTTATATGTAAAAGCACTTTGTAACTTTCTAGGAAAGGTGCTACAGTATATAAATACATATAATTACTATGTAACAAATATTATTATGCCAAAAAACACACACACAATTGAACAAAAAAAAAGAAATATCTGCAATTGCGCCCAAGAAAAAAAAAAGAGAACCACTGAAATATAATTTGTGAACATTCGGACTAGTTGACGCTCACATGAATGACACTTTCAGCTGGTCAGGGCCTTGAGAGAGTACGAATGTAACCAAATGGACCCTTTGTACACTCTCAGAGTAACAAATGGATAAACAAACACTGTCAGGACTTTACAGTAGGTAGGTTTTAAAGTGTTCATCCATGGTACCTTCTGGTCGATGACATCAGGGAAGTCTTTGACAGAGGAGGCCCACGTGGCGTAAGAGTCTGCGTTAGCTTCTGGGTTCTCCAGATCCAGAACGCCCAGGGCTCCCGAGAAGGCCGGGTCCCCGCCGATGGTGTTGGTCTTCACAGACAGATGTTGTAAGTCATGCCCTGCAAGAAAGATGCCAGTTGACTGTTTGGTTTTCAGATCGGTTTTAGATTAAATGTAATCCCAAAGTCGCTGAATTGTATTCAACGTAAAGATTTTACTGAACAATTGCAGCATACATTGTGTATGTACAGTATACAATTCAGAGGATTTTACTGTAAGTTACTGTGTTAAATTTAAAACTTACCACTGCTTGATTTTAGAGCCTGAGTAAGTTTTTCACATGTAGTTTTGACTTTCTTCCAGAATAAACGACGTTTCACCTTCCTCCAGCACCGTTGGTAATCTATGTCTGTTGTACCTATGGACAAGAGAGGAGGCAATTTGAAGTGACACCTTGTATATACCTGTCAAAGCACCAAACTGGAGTCAAATCACATTCCACTAGTCGCTCTGCATAACTACAGCGTCTTGTCAGAACTCTCCAAAATAAGTTGAATAATGTATCTCTTTGAGGTCCACTGGTACCAATGCCAGATGTTTAGGTCTGATCATGTTTAGTTTTTGACCATTTTGTCAAAAAGCACAAAATCTATTCTAATCACTTTGAAGAACTAGGCTAAACAGCAGATCTACAATCTCCCAATGCACCTCATTGCGGGGCGGTGTGTGCTTTTAGATCTGCTAGTTTTTTTAAATGCTTGAAAACGTTTTCATTTAATCCTCCTATTATGACATGCCCAAAATAGGGAGGTCAGGTTGAAAGTGGTTAAAAATCAGCTGCTTTGGCCCGGACTGCTGGCCTAGCGGTACAGGCACCTATATGCTCCAATTTAGCCTGCCAGCACGTCGTGGGTTCAAGTCCCGATCCCGACGGCCTTTGCCGCGTGTCACTCCCCATCTCTCCCTCAGAGAGATGGGGAGTGCCGATGTGGGTGCAGTTTGCTCATGATGTGAAAGAGAACATTCTTCCATCTACTTACTGGATTGCTTCATCGCATTCAGGTCAAACTCCAGCAGGGCTCGGTACTCCCCTCCCAGAGAGCCCTCTGACATGTAGTGGGTGCCGAAGGTCTGTAGGATCTGTCGGTAGGCTGAGTAGTCGTAGGTCAGTGGCAACGCGGCCAGGCCTTTCCAGAAGCCCTCAGCCAGTGGGAGGTACTGCGGAGCGGAGTTCTGGAACTGGGCGAGCTGCACTCGGTTCTTCAGGATTAGAAGCTTGTGAGCCTTGGGATGGATAGACACACTGTATGGTCATTTCCAAGTGAATAGAATTCCAGTGGTGTAATGTAACTAAGTACATTTACTCAAGTACTGTACTTAAGTACAATTTTGAGGTATTTTTTACTTTACTGGAGTATTTCCAATTTTCTGTACTTTCACTTCTACTCCGCTTACCAGTGACATCTTCATTAGGAAGTTTTTTTTTCCCTCTTTAAAAAAAAAAAGATATTAAAATGTATTTTTTTAACAGGAAAACAATGGCTTCCATTATAGCATGCTAACTTTCCATGAACAGAAAGCCTGCAGTTTCTATTAGCTTGGATTCCCCATCGATGATGTCACTGGTAGGCGGGTTTCTGAGCTGTCCACAGCCCTCCTCTGAGACACAGAGTGAATAGACTAAAATGGTACCATATTACAGTATAATGAGCATTACTCACAGTAATGTGTTTTTGCTCACCTTGGTTTCAGAGAGCTCGTTGTGGAAGGTGCGTCGGTCGTGTATGAACAGAGCATTGGACTGGATGTGCTGCATGTAGGACCAGGAGCTGTCATAGGTCTCATCGCTCTCCTCATTGTTTACTTGCACCTGTGAGTATTATGAACACACTTCAACTGTCTTGTCTGCATTCTGTTCAGACCATTCACTGCTGCAGGGCTCTAGTTTTTTTTTATATTTAATTTTTCATTTAAAAATGTTCACAAAAGTACACATACCACCCCCCCCCACATCCGTCCTCCCTCCCCACATACAACCCCACATACAAAGGACAGCACAGATAAAACATAATCAAATATAAAGGTATAAAAAGAAAAGAAACAGAACAACAAGAAGAGACAAATCTGCTTTGAGAAATAATAGATCTAGACGAGATAGCTGTAGATAACAACCTATAACATCTCTGATACAGGTAGGGACAACGTTTCCATATAATCCAAATAAGGTTGCCAAATCTTCAAAAAAGTGTCCAACCTATTTCTTAAACTATAAGTAATCTCAAGAGGAACACAACTGTTCATTTCTGAGAACCATCTCGCAATGAGGAGGGGGGAGTCAGACTTCCATGTTATTGTAATACATTTCCTAGCAACTCCCAAGTGCCACCTCTATAAATTTAATTTTGTGTTTTCTGAGATTTGCACTGATAGCAGTGAAGTTGCCTAAGAGGCAAACTTCAGGGTCTAACGGGAAGGGAGCCTCTGTAATTTTAGCCAGCGTGTCACATAAATCATACCAGAATGTTTTAACTTTTATACATTGCCATGTACAATGCAAAAAGGAGCCTTGCTGCAGGGCTCAAATTTGACTTCAAGTAACTGCAATCAATCAAGATTTATATATGTACGGTATCTAATTCACCCTGTACAGTGTAATTTAAAGTAAAAATCCATATACTTTCTGTGGAGAAGTCAACCTTTTCTAACTGAGCTGTGGGCAGTGATTAACAACTTAAACCTTACATTAGTTGACCGGGGTTCCCCAGGGCTCTTCTGTTGGTCCCCTCCTGTTTCCCCTCTACACCAAATCTCTTTGCGGAAAATAGTTCTCTCTACAAGCTCACAACCGCGTTGTAAGTTTGTAGAGCTGCAGAATGTTCGCCTCAGAATACAGTTGGGTCCATGTGGTTAAAAGACGCAGGGTGTCACTTACCTCAAAGTTGTATCTGAGGATACTCTGTGGCAGTCTGTAAAATACTCTATGGTCTCCACTGAACACCTTTCTGCACTGGCCTCCAAATCTTAGCGTGTCAATGACCCCCAACTTCAACTTTCCAGTTAACACATCATATCTGTATGAGAGGAGAGGAGAGGAGAGGAGAGGAGAGGAAAAAGGCGATAACGTGAAATGACGTGAGTATAACATAATAAAATACAAACATACAATAACACAACTTAACATACAGTAACGATAAACAATAATAGCATAACAAACAATGTATGAAAACAAATCTATCGTGCTAATATGTAAACATATTGAATAGTTTTGTACAGTATAATATTTAAACATTTTACGGATAATTTCTGTAAATAATACAGACAACGAGAAAAAGTGCTCCTTGGAGCACAGGTCTCCACCACATATAGACCCAGTCCAGTACCTACTTTATAGAAGTTACGAAAATGAATGATAATGAGCATTTTTACAGTTTAACCCATTAAAAAGCCTGTCAGCAGAACCTACTGCAGTACCAAGTCCACACTTTTGAGTGGACTTTTGGCAAGAATAATGTCCTATATTGTAAACCGCAGTTCACACCCACATGTCTGATACATGTGTCCAATTCCTTCTGCTGCTGTGTGTTATTAAACGTGTTGCATAGTGAGTGCTGATGGTGCCATGTCATTATTTAGACAGCCCATTATTCTGATGTCCCGTAACCCCCATGTTACACTGCATGCTACACAGGTTACACTGCATGCTACACAGGTTACACTGCATGCACATTTGAATGGCCAGACAGACAAAAACAAACCTTTAAATGCAGTCCATTTATCATACAATAATAATCATAAAAATAATATGAATGTATTATTTTTTCAGTGGAAAACATACATTTGTTTCTAGTCTGCAGTTTTAGTGTTGTCACAAATATATACGTTTTTCAATCCATCTGAATATTTGCTGCACTATTGATACTGTACCAACCATGCTTCCAACTACATATCTTCTTGTTTCTGCATAGTGGATAGTGTGTGCGACTGTGCGCACGCACGCACGCACGCACGCACACACACACACACACACACACACACACACACACACACACACACACACACACACACACACACACACACACACACACACACACACACACACACACACACACACACACACACACACACACAGCCAGAGAACCACTTTTACCGCTATTTAGCACCATTTACAGTATATCTAGTGTGAGATATGATCTACTGGTCCATACATTTCAACATAAAGTTGATGATGAAATTGACCACTTCTGTAACTGATCACTTCTCTCTTATTTTATCTTTTTGTACTCAGTTTACTCCCATAACATAAAAAAGGCAAGTAGTGTCAAAATATGAGAGAGTTTCATAAGCCATGTGCAGTACAATACTGGTTTGTAAAAAAAGACTGTAGGGGTCTTGCCCTATATAGATTGTATTGTATTTGTTTGATTGAGCTTTCACTATTTATCATTATTATTATTTCTTTAATCACAAATATCAGTTACAGCGGTGTAATTAAAGGGGAATTTTGGACCACTGTTTTCTTACCTTTTCTATGATGTTATGATATCATAGGATGAATGGTACAGTAGAAAAATGACATAACTCCATCCCGGGTCCGCCACAGCTAAAAACGTGCGCCAATAGGCCTTGCGCTAGATTGCATATTTTGATAGCTTTTTTTTTTTTTCTTTTCTGAGATCTGACGTTCATAGTGACAGAACACTATAGAACGTGATTGTCTTGAATGCACCCCACAGGAAGTCTCGCTAGTCTAGCGAAGGCTGACTAGCGAGTCTTCCTGTTGTTGTTGTTCCTTGTTTCCAGTCCACCCATGACATGAAGTTGGTGATAAAATGTACCACTTCTGTAACTTAGTCATACTTCTCTTTTTTATCTTTTGTCTTCAGTTTTCTCCCATAAAGTGAACAAATATGTTTCATAAGCCTGTGAAGTACCATACTGTATGGTTTGCAAAACAGACCTAAAATGTATAATTTACAATTTAGGCATTTAGCAGATGCTCTAAATCCAAAGTGATTTACAATAAACAAGGTAAACACGTACATCAAATGCATAGAGACAGTGTAGTGCCTTAATAGGATCATAGGTCAACCAAGAACCTAGTATCAGTCTAAACAGTGCATTATCAAAAAATAAATTATCTGTACATTGAAACCATACAAACTATAGGAAATTACATTTTAACCTTTGCATAAGATTGCATGGTCGTCAAGGCTAGGTCAAGTGCTACAGGCTAAAGTGGAGTCTGTGGTGTCTTCAGATTATGGCCGTAAATTGGGAGTGAGTCTGTAGTTCTAACTGCAAAGGGGAGTTTGTTCCACAGTTTGGAAGTCTGAGTGTTGTCCTGTCCCGGATGTTTTAGGCAAGGTTCTGACAGTTACTCTGTGTCCCCTACACACAGACATGCACTCACATTTGCACCAAAGGATGTTGCTATGTTTGCAGTTTACATGTGTGCCAAATGTCATGCCTGTATCCACCGCGTAATGATTTTTCACATAATTCCCATCTTTGTTTTTTTGCATTTGGATTCACACACCAGTTTGTTTACACAAGCCACCTGTCTGGCGCCTTGCTAATAAATGTCGCAGGCTCTAACGCAAATTTTAGTTGACAAAAATGTTGAAACTTTTTATTTATTCTACAATTGTTATGCTATCCCTTGTCATAAAGCCAACAAAATTAAATAAAATCGAATGTGACCTATCCTATATTAAAATTGCCTAATGCGCCGTACGGTGAATGGTGGGTCGACATCACAAACGTAAAATCCGGACTGGCGATGCGCGCCATTGTACCCCCTTTCAGAGGACCCCAACAGGTGACCTCACAAACACATTATGGAAGGGACTGCAGTGGAAACAAGCTGTAAGCTGACATATGTTTTATTTCTTGATCAATAAAGATATCAATCAATCAATCAAAGGGCTATATCCTGAAAGAACATTGGTTGAGGGAACATAGGGTCTAATTTGGGATTGGGGAACATAGGCTGAGGGAACATATGACCCCCTGCGGGGCAGTGAGCAGCAGTAGTGCTTTTGGCGCAAGCCGACAGTTATCAATGCCTGATTTTCTTTCCAAGCCAGTGCCAGCTAATGCAAAATCCCAAATCACCTAGAAGTGTGTGTAATTCTCCTGCTAGGACATAAGATCATTCCAAACAGCAGCTAGAGGAGGAATTCTTACTCTTTAGTGTGATGTGTGTTGTTGACTTCTTGTGGGGTTGTTTTTTATCAGAGCAGCTGAGAGAGTAGGCCCTACAGCTGCTGCACTGACCAGTGAAAGCGCACGCTCGAAAATAATTAATTAATAATAATAAATAGATAAAAAGGTGTCGGGCTTCGGGCCGGTCTGTCTGTCTGCCTCTGTCCGCCCCTCTCACTGATAAACACACATACCAGACCCTCAGAAAATGCTATATTAATGTTGCATCTCCATCTATTCTATTTTTCTGCTTCACTCTGGCCAAAAAAGTGAGTGAAATGCATGGTTTACGTATGTATTAGTTATGATTAGATTATTGGTTTACTTAAGTACTACTTTATTATTAGATTACTATTTCTATGCATTTGATGTATTATGATGTATTATCTTGTGTCCTTGCTTACTGTAAGTCGCTCAGGATTAAGAGCGTCTGCTAAATGCCTAAATTGTAAACTGTAAACTGTCTTTCCAATTAGTCTGATCACAGATTCAACTTGATGAATCTGGTGATCAGACTCCACTAATACTTGTATAAAGTTAGGTTCATATAATATAATATAATATAATACATTATGATATAATATCATATAATATAATATAATACATTATAATGTAATATAAGGTCTTTCATTATGTCCTGTATGTACTTCCAGGCATCAAACATGGTGAGTTCTGCAGCAGAGACAGAAACAGTTTTTTCACACATTAACCACATCATCTTTGCAAAAGCAACACCTATGTAGAGATCAGTCAACTTACTGGCAGTAAGACCTAGTAAGACATCTGTGGTCAACATTAGTTTCAATACATAGAAGAATAGCCTTTGCATGTTGCACTTTGCAAAAATAGCCTTTGCATGTTGTTGGGGGGGGGGGGGGGGTATGGGGGAGGGGGGTATGTGTATGTCTTGGGCTACAGTGCCAGTTATGAAGTGACTCTGCATGCCACAGTTAGAAGAACCACCATGAGGCTGATGTGATTTTTTTTGAGTGGCATTTCTTCCTCGGCCTAGTGGAAATGTGCGTGCAAAGGTTCACGGAATAAAAGCAGGATATTTACTTGTGCCCAATAAAAGCCAGCTAGTCCCTGTGTTTGGAAAACCATTATATTAGGCATAGGCAATGTAGTGTACTTACCCTCTGCCTGTGAAATGAGAGTTCGGTGGGGTTTGGTCCATGTCACACACATGGTGGCTGGTGTCCACATCACAGCTTCTCTCGTCCAGGCCGTCCTCACAGTCTTGGTCCCCATTACACACTAGATATGGGCTTATACACCGACCTGCAGCAAGAGATCTTCACTGTCAAAATATGGTCCCAGCAAGACAGATATCCACTACTAAAACAAATATTGACACTTTTAAAAATATAGTGATTGCCTGACAATGAAAAAGGTATTTAATGAGATACTGAATGATAAACTTAAGCCACGGACATATAAAGTATACTGCATACACAAGTATGAATGGTCCTTTTCAGACATTTGGCATTTGTTTTTTATGATTTGGCATTTGTGACATTTATCTTCATAAATGTTAATGGAATATCCTGACCCCTGCATCAGCGTTTTTATATTTAAACTAATGGTGAATGCTGAAAGTTCAGGAGACTTCACTTTCTGTTCATTCATCCCTACAACCAAGATGTACTCACAGGCCATAAGCTCGATGACACAAACTGTATATTCCATCTCTGCCCAAAATAGCAAATCTACAAGCTCACAACGCATAGCTTGAGCTTGTAGACTGAGCTTGTGCAGCTTGTAGAGAAGTATAAGTAAGGCCGAATGTGTTCTGGTCCTACCTGATAGCGGAACCGTTCTCTACAACCGGTGTCCAGGGGACATCCTCTTTCAGCAACACATGGCATAATTTCAGTGGCGGCTCCTGGGCATGGCATACCATTATACTGAGCATACACCTGCACTCGTCGAGTGCGAACCTGGACAGGAACAAATGAAACAGAACTAGAAAAAGTGCTTCTCGGAGCACAGGTATCCACCAGGTTAGTTAGGTTATTGTGGGGCAGCACTGTACGAAATTCACCAATCAGGATGGAATATGAAAAGTCGGACAGATCCGACTTGATCACATGACTATTATAGAAAATGTGTACTGTTTTGCATGATGTTTGGTCAAAATCTGTTGGAGTGATATCAAAAAATGTGTTAAAATGTGTCAAAAATCTGGTGGCACTATAACAGGACAACGTGAAAAGGGTGGCATGTGTTCATCAGCCTTGTGGGAATGTGCGTGCAAAGTTTCATGGCAATCGGACGCTGCGTTTATGATTTGAGGCATTTTGTTCAAAACAAGCCACTCCTGCAAACTTTAGATGCCAATCTTAGCCATACAGGATGGATTATGAAAAATCGGACAGATCAGCGTTGACACACACACACACACACACACACACACACACACACACACACACACACACACACACACACACACACACACACACACACACACACACACACACACACACACACACACACATAGACAATAAACCACTCCGACAAACCTACTTAGTAAGAAAGTGCTACACAGGTCAGTCATATTGCTTCTCATAGGTAGGCCCAATTATAAACAATACACAAGTAAGATGGAGGACAGGTGTCACATCGTTGATGACCTAACTAATCAGAGCTGGATCCCAGGGGCCCAAAGGTGAGCGGGGTCTATGAAATTGGCCCGTACACCCACTGTTCCCGCACATTTTACGTACAGGCAATGTAGGCGAGTAGGGCTCAGATCATTAAGACTCCACAAGGGCTCATTCAAGTCAGTCAGAACTTGTGACCCAATGGGATTTTTTGCCCAGGGTCCAAATGGTCATAACAATCAGCTCACACACTTTATCTCTTCCCTTTATGTTAAAGATGTGGTCTGTGGTCTGTTAAAACTATACACCCCTATACACCCCGATTTAAAGGAAGAAAAGAGTATTTTTTGTGTGCTGTGGACTCATATTTGGTCAAACATTTAATAGGTTCTGATGGTGAATCTAAATTTTGTGTAATTTGCTGAACATTTTGTCAGTATATATTAAGTTGCCAGACTTCCTTATTTTGCCTTCTGTGGTCACTGTGCTCTGCATGGTCGATGTCATCACTCGTTTAATGTGTTTGTGTGCGTGTGTGTGTGTGGGTGGGTGGGTGCATCTGTACGCGTACGTGTGTGCACGTTTGCATAACATAAGGTCTGAGTAAGTTTTGTTCTTCCTTAATGCTGCAGCATTGTGCCAAACGAGCCACAGGCAGACATGGTGATATTTTGCTAAACCAGTATCATTATGGTTATCTAGCTCATGTAATGAGTTCGATATAGCTAATCAATAGAGGATCGGCAAATACAACAAAGTTTATTTGTACTCAACAACAGTTACTTTTCAAGCCTCTCATACTTACGATGTCTACAGATATTTATGCCAAGCCAGACTTGACAAAGAAGGTGAGAAAGAGGGATGGAGACAGAGGAAAGAGGGGGGACACTGAGGACAGTGTAGAGTTGGAGGAGAGAATGGTGGACAATGACATCTATCAGAGTGGGGATGACATCGTCTCTGGACCACAGGAGGACATGAGGGATAACGCAGCAGGAAGACAGACTCAGGGTGAGTTTGATAAAGTTGTGAATCGTTGTCAAGATGATTTCTCTGTTTAAACTGGAAAAATACTACAGTAGGCATTGTCTTTCTTTCAAAAAATAATTACTCATTATTTAATTCAGAATTTCTTGCAGCACAAAACTTAACAAGTGCATATCCTTCACTATCATTCCTTTGATGTGTAAACATTTTTAGAGAGATGATGTTCACTTCTAGAAGGGCTTTTAGACCCTCTAGTAGTCTTGTTTTTCTCTCTCTGTCAGTCACTGCACATCTAGTAACTGTACTTTCTGTTACACTTTCTGTTGATTGGTTGCAACCAGTTGTTTTGTCATTATTCCATAAGCCATATGTAGTGGCAGTTTTAACGTGTTTTTCCATGACAATGTCTATCACAATATTATCCCTTTGGCTCATACAACCTAAAATACTGTTTTGGAAATACTTTAAGAGCTGATATCTTCTCAGTTAAATAAATTATGCTGTGTGTTGGTTTCTTATAAATGCAAATAGACAGTTGTGCAGAACCAGAGTGTGTGCTCATTCAACGTGCGTGCATCATGTATTTTGGCTCTGGCTGTGGTGCCTGATGCATTTGTGTGTGTGTGTGTGTGTGTGTGTGTGTGTGTGTGTGTGTGTGTGTGTGTGTGTGTGTGTGTGTGTGTGTGTGTGTGTGTGTGTGTGTGTGTGTGTGTGTGTGTGTGTGTGTGTGTGTGTGTGTGTGTGTGTGTGTGTGTGTGTGTGTGTGTGTCTCTGTCTGTCTGCCTGCCTGTCTGTCTGTCTGTCTGTCTGCCTGCGTGCCTGCCTGCCTGCGTGCTTGCGTGTGTCTCTTTATCTCTTCCCCTAATGTTAAAGATGTGGTCTGTTAAAACTATACAGCCCTACTTAAAGAAAGAACATAGTATTTTTTGGGGGGTCAGATACTTTTATGTGCTATGGACTCATATTTGGTCAAACATTTGATAGGTTCTGATGGTAAATGTTTTTAGAGAGATGCTGTTCACTTCAAGAAGGGCTTATAGACTCTCTAGTCTTGTTATTCTCTCTTTCTCAGTCGCTGCACATCTAGTAGCTGTACTTTCTGTTATAGGACAGCACTCTAAAAGAGAGAGAAGGCCTCTTAGAGTTGTTGCTGGGTGTCTGGGGATGCTGTGTCTAATGCTGCTGGGTGTGATCACAGGCCTGGTCGTATACTGTGAGTATTCCATGTCACAAAACTACCACATCACAGGGAGTTTGTTGCCTGACATTTTCTAGCTGTGACAACTATTAAGGCCACCAAAGTATATTAACCCAAAACTTGTGACTTATTTTTTTTACCGAATTCTCATTGTTTCTTTTTTTGTGTATTATTGCATGCATCTGTCAATCAAATTATGATGAATAAAGTGGTGTTGACTTTAATGCACGTAAATAGAAATATTTATAATTTTCCAAACACAGATGATTGACCTCATCATGAACAATAGCAACAACTGTCTTTATCATCACCATTTCTGTCCTTTGCAGATCATTCACCCAGTCTGGTACATGATTATAATAACCAGCTGAAGTCCATCAACGATACCCTGACCCTGGAGAATACCCGACTAAAGACCAACTACACTACCCTGATGCGAGAAAAGAACCAGTTGACAACCAATTATGATACCCTGAACCGGGAGAAGAACCAGCTGACAACCAATTGTAATACCCTGAACCGGGAGAAGAACCAGCTGACAACCAAGTATGATACCCTGAACCGGGAGAAGAACCAGCTGATAACCAATTATGCTACCCTGAACCGGGAGAAGAACCAGCTGATAACCAATTATGCTACCCTGAACTGGGAGAAGAACCAGCTGACAACCAATTATGCTACCCTGAACCGGGAGAAGAACCAGCTGATAACCAATTATGCTACCCTGAACTGGGAGAAGAACCAGCTGACAACCAATTATGCTACCCTGAACCGGGAGAAGAACCAGCTAACAACCATTTGTAATAACCTGAACCGGGAGAAGAACCAGCTGACAACCGATTATGCTACCCTGAACCGGGAGAAGAACCAGCTGGCAACCAATTATGCTACCCTGAACCAGGAGAAGAACCAGCTGGCAACCAATTATGCTACCCTGAACCAGGAGAAGAACCAGCTGGCAACCAATTATGCTACCCTGAACCAGGAGAAGAACCAGCTGGCAACCAATTATGCTACCCTGAACCGGGAGAAGAACCAGCTGACAACCGATTATGCTACCCTGAACCAGGAGAAGAACCAGCTGACAACCGACTACACTACGCTGATGCGGGAGAACAAGCAGCTGAAGGAAAAATTGAAAAAAAAAAAAGGTGAGGTTACAAACCTTTTTGAAGGAATATTAATTTGTGTATTATTTTTTATGTTTTAATTTATTTCGGAGATGTATTGTATGTATGATAAAAGAACAATCTGAGTAAACCTCATCATTTTATTTTTGTTCTTAAAATTGCAGTTTTCATGCACGCACGCACGCACGCACGCACGCACGCACGCACGCACGCACACGCACGCACACACGCACGCACACGCACGCACACACACACACACACACACACACACACACACACACACACACACACACACACACACACACACACACACACACACACACACCTAATACTGAGTAAGGTAATTTTGTTTAGTATTTGACTACTACTGAAATGGAATTGATTATCAATGTATTGAAAATCTGTAATTAAAACTCCTGTTTGGTTTTTAGACAATTAATGTCCCAGTGGATGGAAGAAGTTTGGTTGCAGAAGTTCATCACCAAGTTCAAAGATTGGTGATGGTCAACCACACTCTATCATGGTCCCATCATGTTGATAATACTGTGAGCAAAATGGGAAGGGCTGTTTCAGTTACAAGAAGAATTTCTAAGGGACTGCCACCAGATGTCGTCACCAGAGGTCTTAAATGCTTTAGTTCTGTCACAGCTTGATTATTGTTTTATTATTTGGTCTAGTGCCTCAATGATGGATATGAAGAAATTACAAGTTGTTCAAAATAGAGCTGCACTTTGTGTGTTAAATTGTTCCTACAGAACTAATGTAAAAGACATGCATGACATTCTGAGATGGTTGTCTGTTAGTCAAAGGACCAATTATTGTTTTGTACATTTCATCAGAAACATAAAAGTCACACAATCTCCAGAGATATTATATTATTAAAACATTTTGCTAATCATGAATATCAAACAAGACATGCAATTGAAGGAAGGTTGAATTTTCCCAAAGTTAAAACATCTGTTATACAGAAAACTGTTATGTATAGAGCTATTGTAAGGTGGAATTCATTGCCAGGTTATATTATTCAAGCAAATACAAAGGAAGGATTCAAAATTATGGTAAAACAGTATCTTCCAATATTTCATGAACTTTACTGATTTGTGTTTAACCATTATCATCTTATGTCTTGTTATTGACTTGTTTATTTTATTATTAATACGAAATGTATGATTTGTTGAAAAAAATGTAAGAGGTATGGGTAACCCTTTTCTCCCTTTGATCATGAAAGGTACAATATTGTAAAATTGATGAATGTATTTCTGAACTTTTGTAGGTGAACTATTGTCTTTGTCTGTGTTTGTATTTGTAGTATGATTGTTGTGTATGATGTGTTTTGGGGTGTGATGGACCCCAGGAAGAATAGCCATGTTTAGGCAAGTGCTAATGGGGATCCATAATAAAGTAAAGTAAAGTAAAGATCCAGGATTCAACACCACCCTGTACAACTGAATCCTGGACTTCTGACACACAAACCCTAGGTCACAATCTATGGTTGTGTAGATGTAATTTAATTACATTTTACTTTCTTTTCTTCTATTTTGCAATATGTGCCATTTGTTTTTGCTTGTTAAATTATATTATGGCTTTTTGATCTTCTTATATTTTTATTGTTGTCACACTGTTGAGTCTTTATAACACATTATTATTCAGATGTCTAGCCTGCATGGCTCCAGACCATAAACCCCGCCCACTCCACTGAGTGGACTGCTTCTGGAAGCTTCAGTCTGATAATCAGGCTATCTCATCATGTCATCATAGGTGAATGTTCTGAGAAAATAGGTGAACATTATTCAAAAATAGCTTGTACACTGAGCAGTGAAAGCTTTTTCAATAAAACTTTACTTGACAATAGACAACTTATACTTTATTTATGTTTTCTCTCTATATACATTTAATTGAAAACAGTCAAAGTCCCCTTGTACATATACTCAGCAAAATCTAGAGTTAATATAACTCAGAGGAGTGTACAAACGTACACTCCATTGTACATTACATACTGTATATCTGCACTCTTCAGAGTTAAGGTCATACTGTGTGTAATGTTCATTTTAGTTCTGATACATTTCTGGTGCCTATACAACATGTGAGTGTCGGGGGCAGACACATGTATGTGGAATGGTTATTATGAAACGTATACCAGTGAAAGATGATATCAGAAATAACTTTGTTTTTAATTAGAAAAGTGACAGTATGAATCAATGAATACTGAGGCTTTTACCATATGTGTAAAGGTGTAAATGGAACAAAAGTCAGAACAAAATCCTTATTACTGGCAGGCCTCCAGGTTGACCACGGTAACCTGCTCCCCAGCACACCTCCTTGCCCCCACCTCGCACTCTGTCATCGTCACGGCAACGCTCCCATCTGCCGGGGTGACACACATTTGGGTGGAATCTTCGGGGCATTCCGTGGGGTCCCGGCATGCGCAGTTTGTCGCTGATTCTACAATTAAACACAGTTAAAAAAACATAGCTGATTCTACAATTAAACACAAAGTATAGAGCCCCTAGTGTCCTGCTTTTAAGCAGTTTTAATAGAATGTCTAATTTCATATTGTGAATTAAGATTGGAGATCTAATTGCTCTGTTAATTGCTATGTGTATGTATTGTACGTGTTGCACTAGCTATGATGTTATTGTAGCCTTGGATAAAGACTATAATATATGTATTTTATCGAGTGTGATTTTTACTTTCGTATCTATGAGCAAATGTCAGAATCGATAAAATACATCTACGATAGTCTTGATCCAAGGCTAAAGTTATTGCAAATAACACATGACTCTCAGCCAATCAGATGTGTAAGTTGCATGTCTACAGTATGTATTTAGGTATTTATATATTTAAATGTATTTGTTTATATAGACAGACAGACAGGCAGAATAATAAAATAATAGAAGTAAACACACACACACACACACACACACACACACACACACACACACACACACACACACACACACACACACACACACACACACACACACACACACACACACACACACACACTAACCATTACACTTTTCCCCTGGATTGCAGTTTTGGCAGGAAGTGAACGTTTCTGTTGGCCAATCACAGTCGGTGTCCTTGGCTAGAGTGAAGCTCCGCCCTAAACACTGCAGAGCTCCCAGCTGACAGGAGCCCAGGAGGCGTGTGCTGGAGCCCAGTCTAGCACACAGCTTCACTGATGGCCTGCAAGACACACACACACACACACACACACACACACACACACACACACACACACACACACACACACACACACACACACACACACACACACACACACACACACATACATTCATAAATAACAAGGTGTTCAGCTTGTAGAGCATCTACTTTCACTACTTTTGTGTGACATTCCCATACAACAAAGCATAAA
Organism: Gymnoscopelus microlampas; assembly: GCF_963454915.1. Lineage (NCBI taxonomy): Eukaryota > Metazoa > Chordata > Actinopteri > Myctophiformes > Myctophidae > Gymnoscopelus > Gymnoscopelus microlampas. The sequence continues at coordinate 34,495,521 of NC_139958.1, forward strand.
ATAGGCTGTTAAAGGGATATTTTACTGAAAAAAGTAATGGAAAAATCACAGCCCCCTCACGCATTAGAATGTCCTTCTAATGTGTGAGGGGGCTCTGATTTTTCCATTACTTTTTCATAACATTTTTATATTTTATTTGAAAGTGAAATATCCCTTTTAATTTATGAAAAAATGTATACAGAAATTTAAGAAAAAAAGAACTAAAGCATAGTTTCGCTGTCAGACATATATATTTAATCTTTTAATGTTTTTCCATACATCAATGCCCTATTCTATACTTTATATAAGCAGAGCTGCTATTTTTGATATTTTGTAACTAGGTTTCTGCCCGACAGCGGTGATACAATGAAATATGAGATACAAGGTTACTGCCTGACAGCAACAACATATTATTTCTTTATTTACACCTCCTTATATATAGAAACAACAACATGAGCATACTCACTCGCACTGGAATGGCATTTTGCATACACACTGAGCCTTTCCTGCAGTCTGCCATGGTTTACAGTTAAGACCAGGGGGAGTGGTGGCAACAACGTTTGGCACTGCTAGAGAAAAAGACAACAGGAGTGATAATAATGTTAGTGGTTTAATAACATTTTCATGTCAAGGACCCACACATTGATATGTATTTGGATGTATACCGCCATTTGAAAAGATTTTGAAAATTATTCTGATTCTACTGTAATTCTTAACCATTATTTTAGACATTTTCAAGTTGAAAAATGTCATGTATTTACTTGCACTCAACGTTTATTCGATTTTCAAAGAACTTTTAAGACCCCCAAAGGTCCATGAAATCCGCTGGTAGATTTTTGAATATATTTCTTTCTAAATTCACTTGTTTGAAGATACATATCGTCTCTGTCGGGTGGAAACCTCATATGTCCAAAATTGGACAGACCGACAAGCTCAAAACGCGCTGCGTTTCAAGCTTGTGGATCTGCTACTTTAGATGCTTTTGTGTAACGCTGTAGTATGATCAAGTAGGGCATTAATTTACGAACAAAATACAAAAAGTAAAAATATGGAGATAAGAGGTTTCTGCCCGTCAGAAGTGAAGTGAAGCACCATACAGACTTTTCAGGTGTACCTTCCATGCACCTGGCCTCCTCTAGAGAGGGGGACCACTGGAGGCTGGGGTTGCAAATGCTCTCTGTCACGTGACCCTGTAAAGCTCCTCCCGCCGGGCAGGACAGGGTCACCCTGTCTCCGATCTGATAGGCTGCCTTGGTGGGTGTGAATGTGACATCACTGCTGAGTGGAGGAACCCCACATGTTGCACCTATTAGGACACAGTTTGGAATTAATAAATTAACCACAGCATCCCTATTCTGGGCATTTAAATACAACGCATCGCAACAGGACGCGTGAGCTTGTAGGTTGCCTATTTTCTGCAAACAGTAAAAGGGCTAAATACAGACCCCTGGGGGACTGTACTTAGTATTGACTGTCCCCCGTTCATGAATTATATAGGGTTTAAGTGGTTAATGAAGACAGAGAGACAGAGAGAGAGAGAGAGAGAAGGTGGCAACACGTACTCTTGCAAACCATTTGTCCAGTCGTCCATTTCTGATTGTCAGTGCATTCAGCCACAGCATCTCCACTGAGGAAGTGGCCGTCTATGCAGCTGTATTCAATTCTATTCCCCACCAGGTAGAAATCTCTGGGGTTCTGAGCCAAAACACAACAAAGCGCAAGACAACAGAATACAGAAACACACACAATCGGTCATGAAATGATAAAATGGTGCATAGATGTAGCGCCTCTCTCCAAAGCGCTTTACAATGCTCATTACATTCACCCATTCACACACACACACACACACACACACTCGCACACTAACAGCCACCATGAAAGGCACCAGTCTGCTCAGGAGCAAGAAACCATGTGAATCCTAGCATCCCTATTTTGGTGGCGAAAATTTGAAGAAAATTATTCTACTGATTATAGTGATACTGAGCTTGTAGATCGGCTATTTTTGCCAATGATATTAAGTGTAGAGCGAAAACAGGAGGGCCTAATAGACCTCTGGGGGACTCCAGTCAATTAAGTATATCAAGTTTATGTCAATTTGACTTCCAGTCATTATTTTGGACTTTTATCACTCTCTGGTGGACTTCTTGATAACTTGCACACCTGGTGTGTATGACGTTTGTCTCTCAGGCTTCAGTGTTGTGTTCGACTCTTGTCTCTAAAGAATGGTACACCAAGTACGACTTTAGCCGTAACCTGAGAAATCGTGTTTTTTTTGGGACATTGCTTTCACTTGGATTACTTAGTTGTGTTTTGTTCTCCTGTATTTTGGAACTTTTGGTGAGGACTTCTGAGCGTTTGATTTTGGATTCATCTTCTGGGCTTCTTTGGGACTTCAATGGGTTTTCATTTTGCTGTAATAAACTTTTCTTTAATTGAACTGCAGTTGTCTCTACACTTTAGTCCCCACCCAGATGGTTAGTGCTGATGATTGCCGACCCTTGACAGTTTAAGAGGTTAATTGTCTTGCTCAAGAACACTTCGATTCCGATTCCAAGACGGCCTCTCTACCTCCTGAGCCTCTGCTGCCCCATGACACTCCTCACTCAAACAAGATGGACGCCCCCTACTGTAGGTATGTTGGTGTGCACTGCTCTGGGTGTTTAACCTTCTTTCATATTCTTTTATATATTCTTCCTCTAGCGATGGTCCTTTATTTGTTATCTACATGCAATGCTATACAGTACAATGCTGCTGACATACATTGATAATACATTAGACTACTGCTACATTTGGTTCAATTACACTGGGGTCTTTTGTGATTTTTCTTAATGGTTTCCAACATTGTCATGAATCACGTACTGTGTACAGTAGTGCAGTGACAGTAATGACAACCCAGGAAAATCCTTCCTTACCACAACATATCCATTCCTCAGGGCTGGAGGCGCTCCACATGTCTTTTGCGGGCCTACGGAAAGACCAAAGCACTGTGGTTCCATCATCCTACACACACACACACACACACACACACACACACACACACACACACACACACACACACACACACACACACACACACACACACACACACACAGATTTTCAGTGGCCATACAATTCCATGTTATGTAGTATATACTTGTCTCTGACAATTTTGATGTAATCCTATGAATGCAGATACTCTTCTGTGAATGAAGTGGTTTTATTTTGTGTGTGCACGTGCGCATTTGAGAGTGTGTTTCCTTACTGTAAGTAGTGTATATCTGGGTCTTCACATGGCGAGGTTTCATTTTCCAGGCCGATACAATGCTGTCCTCCTCTGCTGGGGGCGGGGTTATTGCAGCTACGGGTTCTCGACCTTTGACCTCCAGAGCAGGAGCTCCATGACGACCAACAGCTCCAGCTTCCATGGATTACTCCTAAAAGAACAATATCCACGTTAATTTTACAACCATTTTACAAGATTATATACTAGTTGTGAGCTTGTAGATTGTCTATTTTTGGCTCGAAACACCATCATTTGACAAAGTATAAATCAGTCTTTTGTGTGGTGTCAGTGGGTCCAAAGCAGGTCAATCAGACTTCAGTACTAGTTTATTGCGTGACTGTGAATGGTGTATATCAGTGGTTATCAAACATGTCATGGACTCCTTAAGTGATATATTATTTTGCCTCAAACCCCAAAAGATTTTGTGCCAGGGACCCCCGTAAGATATTTATCAACATTTGTCAACATCTTTCAAAACTATAGCCAATTAACAAGCTCATAATGCCTTGCATCGTGACACGTTGTGAGCTTGTAGATGAGTGATTTTCAAATAGCCAAAAAATAAAATGTGGCCTCATTTTGCTGGGGACCCCCTGGAACCCCCCTTCAAGGACTCCTGGGGGTCTCATGGAAGCTAAGGTCCCATTTGGTTCCAATTGTACACTCTCAGAGTTAAATAAACAGTTTATACAGTACGTTGGGTTCCCAGAAATAACATTTGTCATAGGGGTCCGTGGCCAAATGCATGTCAAACTGCCCACTGTCCCTGGAAAAGAATAAAAAAGGAGAATCACTGTATATTACCTGGGGGTTCACCAGTGACTGTCCCTCTCTCACAGGCCAGCCCTGAGCTGCCAGGCCTACAGACACAGGAACACTGTGTGCCCGTCAGGAGAGGCTGGCCGTTGTTGCCACAGGGACCACAGTGACAGGGGTGCTCCTCAGCCAGAAGCTCCTCTAGCGCCCTCTTCAGGTGCATCTTCTTCAGGCCAGCACAACGCACCTCCTTCACCAGCTCATACACAGGACGCAGCTGTGAGTGACAACATGTAGGCTGTGAGTGACAACATTTAGACATACAGTAACATGTTGGATGATGATGATAATAATTATAATAAGGGTAATAATGATCCTACTATAAATGTGCAAAATCTCTGTCCGTGTGTGCGTGTGTCTGTAGTTTTATATTGATTAAGAAAAGAAAATACAGCTGGCATAAATGGATTTTGTGAAAGCAATGAAACAAAAAATCAAATCAATAGCTATTCTAGTCTAGTCTATTTTTTCATGTTTCTTTTATTTCCTTTCTATGTAAAAGCACTTTGTAACCTTCTTAGGAAAGGGGCTACAGTATATAAATACATATTATTACTATTACTGTCAACATTATTATTATGACAAAAAAAACCTGTTGACGCTTCTTTCAGAGCTCGAGTGGTAGGCCTACTGTACACGATCAACAGACCATCCAAAATGAGTTACAACGCAGAAAGGTAACGGGTAAAGGTTTCACTTGTTTGACCGTTCTACAAACACAAGTCTGTTCTGTTCAAATTTGGGGGCCCTTGACATGAAAATGTTTGAGAACCACTGAAATAGAATTTGTGAACAGGCGGACTAGCATGACGCTCACACAAATGACACTTTCAGCGGGTCAGGGCCTCGAGAGAGTACAAATGTAACCAAATGGACCCTTTGTACACTCTCAGAGTTACAAATGGATAAATGAACAATGTCAGGACTTAGTAGGTACTGTAGGTTTTAAAGTGTCCATCCATGGTACCTTCTGGTCGATGACATCAGGGAAGTCTTTGACAGAGGAGGCCCACGTGGCGTAAGAGTCTCCGTTAGCTTCTGGGTTCTCCAGATCCAGAACGCCCAGGGCTCCCGAGAAGGCCGGGTCCCCGCCGATGGTGTTGGTCTTCACAGACAGATGTTGTAAGTCATGCCCTGCAAGAAAGATGCCAGTTGACTGTTTGGTTTTCAGATCGGTTTTAGATTAAATGTAATCCCAAAGTCGCTGAATTGTATTCAACGTAAAGATTTTACTGAACAATTGCAGCATACATTGTGTACGTACAATATATTATTCAGAAGATTTTACTGTAAGTTACTGTGTTAAATTTAAAACTTACCACTGCTTGATTTTAGGGCCTGAGTAAGTTTTTCACATGTAGTTTTGACTTTCTTCCAGAGTAAACGACGTTTCACCTTCCTCCAGCACCGTTGGTAATCTATGTCTGTTGTACCTATGTACAAGAGAGGAGGCAATTTGAAGTGACACCTACGTACTTAACGAGGGGTAAGCACGCACATCCCAAAACAATTTATCGGGTGCTGGACAACAATATCAGGGAAAGAGGGAAGGCCGCACACCGTTTTAGCTCCCAGTAGAATGTTTTTATTACATAGTTAGGCAACGTTTCGACCGCAAATGGTCTTCACCTACGTACTCTATACCTGTCCGAGCACCAAACTGGAGTCAATTCACATTGACTAGTCGCTCTGCATAACTACAGCGTCTTGTCAGAACTCTCCAAAATAAGTTGAATAATGTATCTCTTTGAGCCAACGCCAGATGTTTAGGTCTGATCATGTCTAGTTTTTGACCATTTTGTCAAAAAGCACAAAATCTGTTGTAATCAATTTGAAGAACTTTGCATAATGTGATCTACAAGCTCCCAACGAACCACGTGGCGAGGCGTTGTGAGATCTGCTAGTTTTTGAAAATGTTTGAAAACTTTTCAAACATTCCGCCTATTATGACATGCCCAAAATAGGGAGGCCGGGCTGCAACTGTCTAAAAATCAGCTGCTTTGTCCCGGACTGCTGGCCTAGCGGTCCGGGCACCTATATGCTCCAATGTAGCCTGACAGCGGTTCGAGTCCCGATCCCGGCGGCCTTTGCTACGTGTCACTCCCCATCTCTCTCCCTGTTTCCTGTCTACCCACTGTACAATTAATAAAGGCCTAAAAAGCCCCAAAAAATTATCAGATGCTTTATTGCCGCTGCCGACGTTGTAGAATCGAATAATGCCTGATAAATCGACCAGACCGATGTGGGTGCAGTTTGCTCATGGTGTGAAAGAGAACATTCTTCCATCTACTTACTGGATTGCTTCATTGCATTCAGGTCAAACTCCAGCAGGGCTTGGTACTCCCCTCCCAGAGAGCCCTCTGACATGTAGTGGGTGCCGTAGGTCTGTAGGATCTGCCGGTAGGCTGAGTAGTCGTAGGTCAGTGGCAACGCGGCCAGGCCTTTCCAGAAGCCCTCAGCCAGTGGAAGGTACTGTGGAGCGGAGTTCTGGAACTGGGCGAGCTGCACTCGGTTCTTCAGGATCAGAAGCTTGTGAGCCTTATTGGGATGGATAGACACACTGTATGGTAATTTCCAAGTGAATAGAATTCCAGTGGTGTAAAGTAACTAAGTACATTCACTCAAGTACTGTACTTAAGTACAATTTTGAGGTATTTTTTACTTTACTGGAGTACTTCCAATTGTCTGTACTTTTACTTCTACTCCACTACATCTCAGTGGCAAATATTGTACTTTTACTACACTACAATTATCAGTTACTAGTTACTTCGTAGATTTTGATTATAATTACAAAACATATATTAACTACTTCAGCCCTATTTACATTTCGGCCATTTGAAAATAGCTCACAACTGTTGAATTCTTAAAAGTCGATTTCACCTATCTTCATATAATTTGTCCTCACTAATGCTCATGATACTCGGTCTGTCTCTCATAGGAGGGCTGTGGACACTTCAGAAAGCCGCTTACCAGTGACATCATCATTAGGAATGTTTTTTCCCCTCTTTTTTTTCAAATAATATTTAAAATGTATTTTTTTAATTAACGGGAAAACAATGGCTTCCATTATAGCTTGCTAACTTTCCAGGAAAAGAAAGCCTGCCGTTTCTATTAGCTTGGATTCCCCATCGATGATGTCACTGGTAGGCGGGTTTCTGAACTGGCCACAGCCCTCCTCTGAGACACAGACTGAATAGACAAAAATGGTACCTTATTGTCATGAGCATTAGTGAGGAGGACCAATTATATAGGTTGAAAATGGGTGACGCCGTCCTTTAACTACTAAGCCACTACTTCACCACAGCTGATCTACAAGCTCACAGTAATGTGTGCTGCCTCACCTTGGTTTCAGAGAGCTCGTTGTGGAAGGTGCGTCGGTCGTGTATGAACAGAGCATTGGACTGGATGTGCTGCATGTAGGACCAGGAGCTGTCATAGGTCTCATCGCTCTCCTCATTGTTTACTTGCACCTGTGAGTATTATGAACACACTTCAACTGTCTGCATTCTGTTCAGACCATTCACTGCTGCAGGGCTCTAGTTTTTTTTTATATTTAATTTTTCATTTAAAAATGTTCACAAAAGTACACATACCACCCCCCCACATCCCTCCTCCCTCCCCACATACAACCCCACATACAAAGGACAGCACAGATAAAACATAATCAAATATAAAGGTATAAAAAGAAAAGAAACAGAACAACAAGAAGAGACAAATCTGCTTTGAGAAATTATAGCTCTAGACGAGATAGCTGTAGATAACAACCTATAACATCTCTGATACAGGTAGGGACAACGTTTCCATATAATCCAAATAAGGTTGCCAAATCTTCAAAAAAGAGTCCAACCTATTTCTTAAACTATAAGAAATCTCAAGAGGAACACAACTGTTCATTTCTGAGAACCATCTCGCAATGAGGAGGGGGGAGTCAGACTTCCATGTTATTGTAATACATTTCCTAGCAACTCCAAGTGCCACCTCTATAAATTTAATTTTGTGTTTTCTGAGATTTGCACTGATAGCAGTGAAGTTGCCTAAGAGGCAAACTTCAGGGTCTAACGGGAAGGGAGCCTCTGTAATTTTAGCCAGCGTGTCACAGAAATCATACCAGAATGTTTTAACTTTTATACATTGCCATGTACAATGCAAAAAGGAGCCTTGCTGCAGGGCTCAAATTTGACTTCAAGTAACTGCAATCAATCAAGATTTATATATGTACGGTATCTAATTCACCCTGTACAGTGTAATTTAAAGTAAAAATCCATATACTTTCTGTGGAGAAGTCAACCTTTCTAACTGAGCTGTGGGCAGTGATTAACCACTTAAACCTTACATTAGTTGACCAGGGTTCCCCAGGGCTCTTCTGTTGGTCCCCTCCTGTTTCCCCTCTACACCAAATCTCTTTGCGGAAAATAGTTCTCTCTACAAGCTCACAACCGCGTTGTGAGTTTGTAGAGCTGCAGAATGTTCGCCTCAGAATACAGTTGGGTCCATGTGGTTAAAAGACGCAGGGTGTCACTTACCTCAAAGTTGTATCTGAGGATACTCTGTGGCAGTCTGTAAAATACTCTATGGTCTCCACTGAACACCTTTCTGCACTGGCCTCCAAATCTTAGCGTGTCAATGACCCCCAACTTCAACTTTCCAGTTAACACATCATATCTGTATGAGAGGAGAGGAGAGGAGAGGAGAGGAGAAAGGCGATAACGTGAAATGACGTGAGTATAACATAATAAAATACAAACATACAATAACACAACTTAACATACAGTAACGATAAACAATAATAGCATAACAAAAACAATGTATGAAAACAAATCTATCGTGCTAATATGTAAACATATTGAATAGTTTTGTACAGTATAATATTTAAACATTTTACGGATAATTTCTGTAAATAATACAGACTAGAAACTAGAAAAAGTGCTCCTTGGAGCACAGGTCTCCACCACATATAGACCCAGTCCAGTACCTACTTTATAGAAGTCACAAAAATGAATGATAATGATTTATTGATAAGCCCTAAGCATTTTTACAGTTTAACCCATTAAAAAGCCCGTCAGCAGAACCTACTGCAGTACCAAGTCCACACTTTTGAGTGGACTTTTGACTCGAATAATAATAATAATAATAATAACTATATTGTAAACCACAGTTCACACCCGCATGTCTGATACATGATCCTTCTGCTGCTGTGTGTTATTAAAAGGGTTGCATAGCGAGTGCTGACGGTGCCATGTCATTATTTAGACAGCCCATTATTCTGATGTCCCGTAACCCCCATGTTACACTGCATGCTACACAGGTTACAATACATGCACATTTGAATGGCCAGACAGACAAAAACAAACCTTTAAATGCAGTCCATTTATCATACAATAATAATCATAAAAAGAATATCAATGTATATTTTTTTCAGTGGAAAACATACATTTGTTTCTACTCTACGCAGTTATTAGTGTTTTAGTGTTGTCACAAATATATACGTTTTTCAATCCATGTGAATATTTGCTGCACTATTGATACTGTCATGCCTGCCTCCATCTATGTATCTTCTTGTTTCTGCATAGTGGATAGTGTGTGCGACTGCGCGCGCGCGCGCACACACACACACACACACACACACACACACACGCACAGATCCACTTTTACTGCTATTTAGCACCATTTACAGTATTTACAGATATGATCTACTGGTCCACAAAGTTCAACCTAAAGTTGATGATGAAATTGACCACTTCTGTAACTGCTCACTTCTCTCTTATTTTGTCTTTTTGTATTCAGTTTCCTCCCATAACGTAAAAAAAGGCAAGTAGTGTCAAAATATGAGAGAGTTTCATAAGCCATGTGCAGTACAATACTGGTTTGTAAAAAAGACCGTAGGGGTCTTGCCAATAGACCAATTATTTGTTTACTAACATTGAGCCTGGACGCACAGGTGATTGTTTCACGCAATCAATTCCCAACCTGTTTCGGGGTGCACTGGTTTCAGCACACCCCAACCCCCTCTTGTGTGTGTTGGCTAGTGAGACGCGTCCTAACGAGACCTGATATAATGGGTTTCGTTGCGCGCATACTGGCTGCACGCAGCCAGTATGACGTCCTCTGTTAAGGGGTCTATAGATTGTATTGTATTTATTTGATTGAGCTTTCACTAGGCCTACTTATCATTATTATTATTTCTTTAATCGCAAATATGAGGGCCGCTGTAATTAAAGGGGAATTTTGGACCACTGTTTTCTTACCTTTTCTATAATGTTATGATATCCATCTGACGATCTGACGTTCATAGTGACAGAACACTATGGAACATGATTGTCTTGAATGCGCCCCACCGGAAGTCTCACTAGACGAGATTGAGATCTCGTCTATGAGGCTGACATGAAGTTGGTGATAAAATGTACCACTTCTGTAACTTAGTCATACTTCTCTTTTTTATCTTTTGTCTTCAGTTTTCTCCCATAAAGTGAAATAATATGTTTCATAAGCCTGTGCAGTACCATACTGTATGGTTTGAAAAACAGACCTAAAATGTATAATTTACAATTTAGGCATTTAGCAGATGCTCCAAATCCAGAGTGATTTACAATAAACAAGGTAAACACATACTGATAAGCCCTAAGCATTTTTACAGTTTAACCCATTAAAAAGCCCATCAGCAGAACCTACTGCAGTACCAAGTCCACACTTTTGAGTGGACTTTTGATTTGAATATTAATAATAACTATATTGTAAACCACAGTTCACACCCACATGTCTGATACATGTGTCCAATTCCTGCTGCTGCATGTTATTAAAAGTGTTGCATAGTGAGTGCTGACGGTGCCATGTCATTATTTAGACAGCCCATTATTCTGACGTCCCGTAACCCCCATGTTTTTTCAGTGGAAAACATACATTTGTTTCTACTCTGCAGTTTTAGTGTTGTCACAAATATATACGTTTTTCAATCCATCTGAATATTTGCTGCACTATTGATACTGTACCAACCATGCCTCCAACTACGTATCTTCTTATTTCTGCATAGTGGATAGTGTGTGCGACTGTGCGCACCCACGCACACGCACACACACGCGCGCGCGCACACACACACACACACACACACACACACACACACACACACACACACACACACACACACACACACACACACAGATCCACTTTTACTACTATTTAGCACCATTTACAGTATTTACAGATATTTGATTTGATTTGATTTATTTGCACAACATTTTGTATACATTTACAGGACATGTTAGTTATTTCCAAGGGAAACATTACGTGATAGTTGTTGTGCCGGTGAGGTAAGAAACCCTGGGGGGCTTATGTAAGAACCTCACCGTTTACATTACATATAATGAGAGTTATTTAATATTAAAAACAAAGACAGAAAAAAAAACAAAAAAGAAAATATAAAAGTATATACCTATGATAAAGGGTATAGTACATTGATAAATGATCTACTGGTCCACAAAATTCAACCTAAAGTTGATGATGAAATTGACCACTTCTGTAACTGCTCACTTCTCTCTTATTTTGTCTTTTTGTATTCAGTTTCCTCCCATAACATAAAAAAAGGCAAGTAGTGTCAAAATATGAGAGAGTTTCATAAGCCATGTGCAGTACAATACTGGTTTGTAAAAAAGACCGTAGGGGTCTTGCCTATACATTGTATTGTATTTATTTGATTGAGCTTTCACTAGGCCACTTATCATTATTATTATTTCTTTAATCACAAATATGAGGGCCGCTGTAATTAAAGGGGAATTTTGGACCACTGTTTTCTTACCTTTTCTATGATGTTATGATATCATAGGATGAATGGTACAGTAGATAAATGTCATAACTCCATCCCGGGTCCGCCACAGCTAAAAACGTACGCCAATAGGCCTTGCGCTAGATTGCATATTTTGATAGCTTTTTTTTTTTTTTTTTTCTGAGCTCTGACGTTCATAGTGACAGAACACTATGGAACGTGATTGTCTTGAATGCACCCCACAGGAAGTCTCGCTAGTTTAGCGGAGGCTGACTTTTGTTTCCAGTCCACCCACGACATGAATTTGGTGATAAAATTTACCACTTCTGTAACTTAGTCATACTTCTCTTTTTTATCTTTTGTCTTCAGTTTGCTCCCATAAAGTGAAATAAATATGTTTCATAAGCCGGTGCAGTACCATACTGTATGGTTTGCAAAACAGACCTAAAATGTATAATTTACAATTTAGGCATTTAGCAGATGCTCTAAATCCAGAGTGATTTACAATAAACAAGGTAAACACGTACATCAAATGCATAGAGACAGTGCAGTGCCTCAGTAATAGGATCATAGGTCAACCAAGAACCTAGCATCAGTCTAAACAGTGCAATATCAAAAAATAAATGATCTGTAAATCAAAACTATACAAACTATAGGAAATTACATTTTAACCTTTGCATAAGATCCCATGGTCATCAAGGCTAGGTCAAGTGCTACAGGCTAAAGTGGAGTCTGACGGTGCGTTTTAACAGCGGGCAACTCTGGGCGATGCCGGGCGATATCGCCGAAAAAGATAAAGAAAATCCATCTTTCATCGCCCCCCCGCCCACTTCGCCCGATCGCCGGCTCTCATAGACTTTCATTATATTTTGGGCGATGTTGCCCGGCATCGCCCGAGAGTTGCCCGCTGTTAAAACGCAGGGTGAGATGTCTTCAGATTATGATTTTTGTCAATTTTATGTCAATTTTAGTTGACAAAAATGTTGAAACTTTTCATTCATTCTACACATTTTTATGCTATCCCTTGTCATAAAGCCAACGAAATTAAATAAAATCTGATGTGGCCTATCTTATATTAAAATTGCCTAATGCGCCGTACGGTGAATGGTGGGTGGACATCAGAGGCACCATTGCACCCCCTTTCAGAGGACCCCAACAGGTGACCTCACCAACACATTATGGAAGGGACTGCAATGGAAACAAGCTGTAAGCTTTTTTGCGTCATCCTTTTGATTATGGTAGGGGTCAGATGTATGTTACATGTGACATATGTTTTATTTCTTGATCAATAAAGATAGCAATCAAAGGGCTATATGTGATCCTGAAAGAACGTTGGGTTGAGGGAACGTAAAGCTGAGGGAACATAGGGTCTAATTTGGGATGGGGGAACATAGGGCTGAGGGGACATAAGCATGACCCCCTGTGGAGGGTAGCGAGCAGCAGTAGTACTACCTTGTTCTCACGAAACACATGAACATCTGTGGTCAACATTAGTTTCACTTTCAATACATAGAAAAACTGGCCTTTGCATGTTGCACTTGTGGGGGGGATATGTGTATGTCCTGGGCTACAGTTATGAAGTGACTCTGCCACAGTTAGAAGAACCACTCTGTATTAAAAACTATATTTACAGTTTATTTTTAGATTAATTGTAGTATTTCTGTATTTGAAATGAAATTAATATCAATACATTGATGGTGTCATCTAGCTGCAAGTTTTGCCTGCTTAAGACAAGCAACACAACTGTTACTGTAATGATTTTACAGTTTACTGTTAAACAGAAAGCATAAGCTACACAGACACCATCAGGCAGGCATACGCACGCACGCACACACAGTATTTGATGAGGTTCCAGTTATTTAACTGTGCATGTGGACAGCAGCAGTTAGTTCAGAAAGCAGCTGATAGTCTGACTGATGCTAGGAACAGGAAGCATGTTTCCTCTACTCTGACCTCTGACCTTTCTGCAGAATCTGCACTGACTACCTGTTAAATAGATGGTTTTAGTTTTTAAAGCATCAGCTGAATACACTGTTCTCCTTTATGTAAACCAGGCTGATGAGTGAACCCTGAATCCAATACAATGATCCTGATTCACTAAGCTTGGGTACACACAGAGTTTATACGAACAGAGACTGATTCTTTTTTTCATTTCTTTGGCTGTGGGTTTTGGCGGAAGGACACTCAAACTCACGTCTGCTCGGAGGCAGTCTTATATGCTTCAAACATTGCGTATGTTATTAGAATGCCTTATTCTTCATGCAAAATCAATTACAATAGTGGGCAAACATCAAGTAAAATATTTATTTGCCCAACATTTGTCATCACATATAAAATAAAATAAAAAAGATGTTTAAAAACGATCTATTGCTTGGATACATATTATAGACATGATGCAAATACAAACAGATTGTATTATTATTATATTTTTTTCAGTTGACACAGAGCTGAATTAGGTTCCTCTGCATGTTTGCCAGTGTGGCCACAGTTTCATGTATTAATGTAAATAAGGAGGTTCATCTGCTGCCTCCTGAGACATAAAGCATGATAGTCTAAATATGCACAATTGTGGCCAGACTTCCATTAACGGCAGACGCTGACGGACCTAATAATTCATCTTACTGAACAATAAATTAAAATGGGTTTGAATTTGCATCATGTCTATAATATGCATCCAAGCAATGAATCGTTTAACAGACATAGTTTTTGTTTTCTCTTATATGTGATGACAAATATTTTATTTGAAGTTTGCCACTATTGCAATTGATCTTGCATGAAGAATACGGCATTCTGATAACATACGCAATGTTTGAGGCATATACTGTCAGTCTGCTCCCGAGCAGACGTGAGTTTTGAGTGTACTTACTACTTAATATAATATAATGCAATACATTATAATGTAATATAAGGTCTTTCATTATGTCCTGTATGTACTTCCAGACATCAAACAGTTAACATGGTGAGTTCTGCAGCAGAGACAGAAACTGTTTTTTCACACATTAAACCACATCATCTTTGCACAAAGCAATACCTATGTAGAGATCAGTCAACTTACTGGCAGTAAGACCTTGTTCTCACGAAACACATGAACAGTGGTCGTGGTAGTCTGTGGTCAACATTAGTTTCAATACATAGAAAAATAGCCTTTGCATGTTGCACTTACAGTATAGGGGGGGGGGGGTATGTGTATGGGCTACAGTGCCAGTTATGAAGTGATTCTCTATGAAGTGTCACCACCATGAGGCTGATGTGAATTTTTTTGAGTGGCATTTCTTCCTCGGCCTAGTGGAAATGTGCGTGCAAAGGTTCACGGAATAAAAGCAGGATATTTACTTGTGACCAATAAAAGCCAGCTAGTCCCTGTGTTTGGGAAACCATTATATTAGGCATAGGCAATGTAGTGTACTGTACCCTCTGCCTGTGAAATCAGAGTTCGGTGGGGTTTGGTCCATGTCACACACATGGTGGCTGGTGTCCACATCACAGCTTCTCTCGTCCAGGCCGTCCTCACAGTCTTGGTCCCCATTACACACTAGATACGGGCTGATACACCGGCCTGCAGCAAGAGTCATCACTGTCAAAATGGTCCCAGCAAGATCGATATCCACTGCTAAAACAACTATTGACACTTTTAAAAATATAGTGATTGCCTGACAATGAAAAAGGTATTTAATGAGCTACTGAATGATAAACTTAAGCCACGGACATATAAAGTATACTGTATATACACAAGTATGAATGGTCCTTTTCAGGCATTTTGCATTTGTGACATTTATCTTCATAAATGTTATTGGAATAGCCTGACCCCTGCATCAGCGTTTTGATATTTAAACTAATTCAGTTCATTCATCCCTACAACCAAGATGTACTCACAGGCCATAAGCTCGATGACACAAACTGTATATTCCCATCTCTGCCCAAAATAGCACATCTAGAAGCTCACAACGCACATAGCTTGAGCTTGTAGACTGAGTTTGGGCAGCTTGTAGAGAAGTATAAATAAGACTGAACGTGTTCTGGCCCTACCTGAAGTGCAGCGGAACCGTTCTCTACAACCGGTGTCCAGGGGACATCCTCTTTCAGCAACACATGGCATAATTTCAGTGGCGGCTCCTGGGCATGGCATGCCATTATACTGAGCATACACCTGCACTCGCCGAGTGCGAACCTAGACAGGACACACACACACACACACACACACACACACACACACACACACACACACACACACACACACACACATTTTACGAACAGGCAAAGTAGGCGAGAAGGGCTCAGAGCATTAAGACTCCACAAGGGCTCATTCAAGTCAGTCAGAACTTGTGACCCAATGGGGTTTTTGCCCAGGGTCCAAATGGTCACCCCTATACACCCCTATTAAAAGAAAGAAAATAGTATTTTTGATGGGGTCTGTGGACTCATATTTGGTCAACAATTGCATCGGTTCTGATGGTGAATCTAAATTTTGTGTAATTTGCTGAACTTTTTGGTCAGTATATATAATGTTGCCAAACTTCCTTTGTGGTCCCTTCTGTGGTCACTGTGCTCTGCATGGTCGATGTCATCACACGTTTAATGTGTTTGTGTGCGTGCGTGCGTGCGTGTTTGTGGGTGGGTGCATCTGCACGTTTGCATAACATAAGGTCTGAGAAAGTTTTGTACTTCCTTAATGCTGCAGCATTGTGTCAAACGAGCCACAGGCAGACATGGTCATATTTTGCTAAACCAGTATCATTATGGTTATCTAGCTCATGTAATGAGTTTGATATAGCTAATCAATACAGGATCGGCAAATACAACAAAGTTACTATTTGTACTCAACAACAGTTACTTTTCAAGCCTCTCATACTTACGATGTCTACGGATATTTATGCCAAGCCAGACTTGACAAAGAAGGTGAGAAAGAGGGATGGAGACAGAGGAAAGAGGGGGCACACTGAGGACAGTGTAGAGTTGGAGGAGAGAATGGTGGACAATGACATCTATGAGAGTGTGGATGACATCGTCTCTGGACCACAGGAGGACATGAGGGACAACGCAGCAGGAAGACAGACTCAGGGTGAGTTTGATAAAGTTGTGAATCGTTGTCAAGGTGATTTCTCTGTTTAAACTGGATAAATATACAGTAGGCATTGTCTTTCCTTCAAGAAAAGATTACTCAGATTTCATTCCGAATTTCTTGCAGCACAAAACTTAAGGGATATTTCACTTTAAAAAAAAACTTTCGGTCATTTTATCGGCTTTTGTGAGCCCCCCAGACAGTTTTTAAGTTGCTTGATTCAGTATTTAGATATTTGATATTCATTTTATCAGACACGCCCCCTTCCTATACAAACCCATTATAACTTCAAACTCCATGTTACTGTAGATTCATCAAAAACACCCGTCCTTGGTTCTGGTGACTCACCCTACTACCCTCCTAATACGTAAGGGGGCCATGTTTTTTCGATTACTTTTTTCACTTATTTTAAATATTTTTGTGGAAAATGAAAAAAAAAAAACAATAAGAGAATATATATAAAATAAATGAAAAAAGTAATCGGAAAAACACGGGCCCCTCGCGTATTAGGAGGGCAGGGTGAGTCACCAGAACCAATGACGGGTGTTTTTGATGAATCTAACATGTTAAAAATGGAGTTTGAAGTTATAATGGGTTTGTATAGGAAGGGGACGTGTCTGATAAAATGAATATCAAATATCTAAATACTGAATCAAGCAACTTAAAAACGGTCTGGGGGGCTCACAAAAGCCTCAGTAGATGATAAAATGACCCAAAGTTTTTTTGAAAGTGAAATATCCCTTTAACAAGTGCATATCCTTCACTATCATTCCTTTGATGTGTAAAAGTTTTTAGAGAGATGTTGCTCACTTCTAGAAGGGCTTTTAGACTCTAGTCTTGTTTTTCTCTCTCTCTCTCAGTCGCTGCACATCTAGTAGCTGTACTTTCTGTTACACTTTCTGTTGGTTGTTTGCAGCCAGTTGTTTTGTCATTATTCCATAAGCCATATGTATTGGCAATTTGGCAGTTATAACGTGTTTTTCCATGACAATGTCTATCACAATATTATGCCTTTGGCTGATACAACCTAAAATACTGTTTTGGAAATACTTTAAGAGCTGATATCTTCTCAGTTAAATAAAGTATGCCGTGTGTTGGTTTCCTATAAATGCAAATAGACAGTTGTGTAGAACCAGAGTGTGTGCTCATTCAACGTGCGTGCATCATGTAGGTTGGCTCTGGCTGTGGCGCCTGATGCATTTGTGTGTGTGTGTGTGTGTGTGTGTGTGTGTGTGTGTGTGTGTGTGTGTGTGTGTGTGTGTGTGTGTGTGTGTGTGTGTGTGTGTGTGTGTGTGTGTGTGTGTGTGTGTGTGTGTGTGTGTGTGTGTGTGCGTGCGTGCGTGCGTGTGGGGGTGCATAACATAAGGTCTGAGAAAGTTTTGTACTTCCTTAATGCTGCAGCATTGTGTCAAACAAGCCACAGGCAGACATGGTCATATTTTTCTAAACCAGTATCATTATGTTTATCTAGCTCATGTAATGAGTTTGATATAGCTAATCAATTCAGGATCGGCAAATACAACAAAGTTAACACTAGTTACATTTCAAGCCTCTCATACTTACGATGTCTACAGATATTTATACCAATGGTGATATGGTGGACAATGACATCTATCAGAGTGTGGATGACATCGTCTCTGGACCACAGGAGGACATGAGGGACAACGCAGCAGGAAGACAGACTCAGGGTGAGTTTGATAAAGTTGTGAATCATTGTCAAGGTGATTTCTCTGTTTAAAACTTTAAAATACTACGGTAGGCATTGTCTTTCCTTCAAGAAAAGATTACTCAGATTTCATTCAGAATTTCTTGCAGAACAAAACTTAACAAGTGCATATCCTTCACTATCATTCCTTTGATGTGTAAAAGTTTTTAGAGAGATGTTGTTCACTTCTAGAAGGGCTTTTAGACTCTAGTCTTGTTCTCTCTCTCTCTCAGTTGCTGCACATCTAGTAGCTGTACTTTCTGTTACAGGACAGTGCTCTAAAAGAGAGAGAAGGCCTCGTAGAGTTGTTGCTGGGTGTCTGGGGATGCTGTGTCTTATGCTGCTGGGTGTGATCACAGGCCTGGTCGTATACTGTGAGTATTCCATGTCACAAAACTACCACATCACAGGGAGTTTGCTTGACATTTTCTAGCTGTGACAACTATTAAGGCCACCAAAGTATATTACCCAAAACCTGTGACTTATTCTTTTATCGAATTCTCATTGTTTCATTTTGTGTGTATTATTGCATGCATCTGCAAATTATGATGAATAAAGTGGTGTTGACTTTAATGCACGTAAATAGGAATAACAACATTGAGTTTTCTTCTTCTTCAATCAAATTTCCACACACCGATGCTTGACCTTATCATGAACAGTAGCAACAACTGTCTTTATCATCACCATTTCTGTCCTTTGCAGATCATTCACCCAGTAACAGCATGACCAACGACAATCTGGTACATGATTATAACCTGCTGAAGTCCATCAACGATACCCTGACCCTGGAGAATACCCGGCTAAAGACCAACTCCGATACCCTGGACCGGGAGAATACCCGGCTAAAGACCAACTACGATACCCTGACCAAGGAGAATACCCGGCTAAAGACCAACTCCGATACCCTGGACCGGGAGAATACCCGGCTAAAGACCAACTACGATACCCTGAACCGGGAGAATACCCGGCTAAAGACCAACAACGATAACCTGAACCTGGAGAAAACCCAGCTAAAGACCAACAACGATAACCTGAACCTGGAGAAAACCCAGCTAAAGACCAACGACGATAACCTGAACCGGGAGAAAACCCAGCTAAAGACCAACAACGATAACCTGAACCGGGAGAATACCCGGCTAAAGACCAACAACGATAACCTGAACCTGGAGAAAACCCAGCTAAAGACCAACAACGATGACCTGAACCTGGAGAAAACCCAGCTAAAGACCAACAACGATAACCTGAAGGGGGAGAATACCTGGCTAAAGACCAACAACGCTTACCTGAAGGTGGAGAATACCCGGCTAAAGACCAGCTATGATAACCTGTATACCTACCTAAAGACCACATACCCTGATGCAGGAGAAGAACCAGCTGACAACCAAGTATAATACCCTGAACCGGGAGAATACCTGGCTAAAGACTGACTACGATAGCCTGATCCAGGAGAAGAACCAGCTGACAACCAAGTATAATACCCTGAACCGGGAGAAGAACCAGCTGACAATCAAGTATGATACCCTGATGTTGGAGAAAGACCATGCTGAAGACTGAAAACAACAACTGGAGAGGTTACAATCCTTTTTGAAGGAATATTAATTTGTGTATTATTATTGATATTTTAATTATTTTCAGAGCTGTATTGGTAGAAAAACAATCTGAGTAAACCCTCATCATTGCTGATTCATCATTTGCCATAAAGATGTAAATAAAATGTAATCATAATGTAAATAAATCATTTTCTTTTTGTTCTTAAAATTGCAGTTTTCACAGTTTTCCACTTCTCATGTCATCATAATAGGTGAATGGTCTGAGAAATGGTCTGAGAAAAGTTCACAACGCGTCACAAGGTGATGAGCTTGTAGATCTGCTATTTTTGATGATGCAATTTGGTGTAAAGGGAAAGTAGTTAAGTGCAATAATGTCACTAACTGCAATGATGCTGCAGCCGCATTTAAGCTGTATTGTAACCCACATTTGTATTATGAACTTTTACACTGAGCAATGAAAGCTTTCAATACAGCTTTACTTGATAATAGCATTATTCAACTCTTGAATTAACAATTATACTGATTAAATAAATATGTGAAATTGGAAGTGGTGACACAAAGAAATGAGGAGACAAAATTGGAACTGGAACAGTATAATATTTAAGCTGATCTCTCCTGATTGGCTGAAAAATTGCAACCCACCTGAAAATGCTTTCTGTTTATTAAGGCTTATCCTACCTTTTATGCATGAATGAATATTTTATTTAAGTGTCATGCCACCTCGTGGCATGACACTTTATATTAAATAAATACATTATATATATTTCTCATTATTATATTACATAGGAATTATTGTCACATTATTGTCATCTTTTGTATTGAATACATCTTCTAAAATGTATATTAGTATCAACTGTTCATTCTCTCACCGAGGAAATTCAAGTTCAATTTCCACAACAGTAGGGCATGTAATACATGTTGATTCAACACAGTAAAACACCTTGCATATAGTGTAATGGGATTGTTCAAGGAAGACATAGGTGCAATAGATAATACACTGGAGGAATGATATACAAATTCAATAGGCTATGTGTTTGTGTTGGTGCAAGAGTGTGTGCGTGTGTGTGTGCGCGCGCGCGTGCGTGTGTATGTCTGTGTCTGTGTGTGTGTGTGTGTGTGTGTGTGTGTGTGTGTGTGTGTGTGTGTGTGTGTGTGTGTGTGTGTGTGTGTGTGTGTGTGTGTGTGTGTGTGTGTGTGTGTGTGTGTGTGTGTGTGTGTATGTCTGTGTGTACCTTTGTTTGACTGCAGCCGTCACATTCAGACCACTCTCCATATGGCCCCCATCTGCAGTTCACCGGTGTCTGACAGCTGAAAAGAATTGACGTACAGGCAAACAACAAACAGTACATTTAGATTTTATTGTTGCACTAATCATTACCTTAAATACTGTAGTTTATAAATAATATTACTTGTATGTGTGTGATTAAAAAAGGAGAAGTATTACTGTATCTCATGATCAAGCATCTGTGTGTGGAAATGTGATTTAAGACTTCATATGCCAAAACATTGACAGCAAAAACTGAATGAATAACATGACATCACTCATGTATGTTTGCAATGCACCTACCGAGTTAGAGGGAAACAGATGGAGAGCAGCGCAATGATCGAGGACAGGGGTACAGCCAAGTCCACCTATCAGCAAACATCAGGGATGGGATGACACTTAGGGAAATTTGTGTTACTTTATCTCAGATTCTACCATAGATAATTCCAATTCCATTGGTGGAAAGTAACTAAGTACATGTACTCAAGTACTGTAGGCCTACTTAAGTACAATTTTGAGGTACTTGTACTTTACTTGAGTATTTCCAATTTCCAATACTTTTACTTTTACTCCACTACATCTCAGAGGAAATATTGTATTTTTACTCCTCTACAATTATTTGAAAACTTTAGTTACCAGTTACTTTGTAGATTGTGTTTATTATTACAAAACATATATTAGCCCTATACATTTCAGCCATTTGAAAATAGCCAATCTACAAGCTCACAATGCGTTACGATATGACGCATTGTGAGCTTGTAGATCTGCTATTTTCAAAGGATTTCTATACATTTGCAAAACTTGAAATGAGACATTCTGCATAATGAGTACTTTTACTTTTTGGTACTTTAAGTACGTTTTGATGCCAATACTTTTGTACTTTTATTCAAGTACATTTTGAATTCCGGACTTTTACTTGTAACAGAGTATTTATGAAACACTCGCTCCATTAAAATCATATCTTCATTCACTGACAAGATGCTGGCGTATGGGGTGTCTGGGCTGACACGTCCTGATTTTGTATTGAATAAAGATATACAGTAAAAAAATTAAAGATTACACACTAGACTCTCAACTCTTTTACCTGTTCCTACACAGACATATTGAGGACAGTAGTACTTCAACTGGCTTCAGCGTAAACCTTTCTAACACCGATCAAAATAAACAACCCATTGTCAAAATATGAACAACAATAACCTTTTCAACACCAAATCTTCTAAATTCCCAAATGCACAGGTTTACAATCAATGGAATTTACCTTCATTTTGTGCACCTCAGAAACAGATCTTGTCTTCTTGTCTTGCACTATCAAGTCTGGTTAATATAACCAATGGAGAGTGATTGCTCCATACTCTGTGTTCAGTGTTTAGGATTCGGAATGTCCTCAGTGCAGAAATTCTGTACTTTTCTGTCCCAGTTGGACAAAAAAAACAAAGACCTAATGCCTCCATTCACAATCTGAGTCATGAATAGAGGTCTTATGTGCCTTTCCCCTACTCCGTTTCAAAGCCAGTCATTATATTTGCGTTCCATAATCAGTCATTTCCCCCAACAACACTGGGGAACAACATGCGTATCACTGTTTGTAGTGTGTAATGCATGTCTATGGAGTTATGTTGAAATTGTTTTTTTTTTCGTGTTGCGACTAGTTATGCAACAGCTGCTTTCCATGTTTGTTCTGTAGTCGAGTTTGCACTATTTGTGCAATAAATGTCACAGAATAATTAACTTGCATTTTGTGATAATGCCTTTATCCACACAAGTGGAAATATTGAATAAAACTCACTTTATTGTCTCTTTTAACTTAAAAGTGTGTGTTTGCTGTTTAGATCTGACTTGTCATTGTATTTTCCACGGATGCATTATAACTAGAATGCATCTTTGACTGGTCCTACTGCCTGACAGAAACCAAATGTTATATTTTTTATCGGTTTCCATGTCTTCTTTATTTTCTCCTATGTTTTCTCTTTCTCTTCCCCGGGCCAGTGTAATAACTGGATGTGGGATGCGCTTTAAATACCGAACCTATGAACCTATGATTGAGGGAAAAGGTTTGGAACCAGCAGTGGTGTTAGTGATGTCTGTTACAAGTAAAAGAACGGGTAATAAAAACTTTATTTGATTGATTGATTGAATATTTATTTGAGTAAAAGTACAAAAGTATTGGCATCAAAATATACTTAAAGTACCAAAAGTAAAAGTACTTGTTATGCAGAATGCCCCGTTTCACACGGTATCATATAGTGGAATAGAAGTAAAAGTACAGACAATTGGAAATACTCCAGTAAAGTAATACCTCAAAATTGTACTTAAGTAGGCTACAGTACTTGAGTAAATGCACTTATAGTTACTTTCCACCACTGATTGCATGTTGCTCACATTGTGGTTCACCATTTACAATACAAATATAATTAATTATCATGATTACCTGTGCCATCTCGTTCACCTTCAGCTCCTGCCTGGTGCCCTTTTTGCTATAAGGGCAGTATAAGAGTATAAGTAGGGCCTATAAGAGTCTCTGTGGCCCATATGTGACTGAAGACAGGTGGCATTGGCATCTCACAGGCTCTTTCACTGTAGTTGTGGTCTGTCCAAGTAGCCGGTATTCTTAATAAAAATAATACAAATAAAAACCAAAATAAACAAAACATCACACATATTTATTTCTTTAATTTTGGGGTGTTGCCTAATCTTGTCTCCTCTCCTGCATATATCTGTGTGTGTGTGTGTGTGTGTGTGTGTGTGTGTGTGTGTGTGTGTGTGTGTGTGTGTGTGTGTGTGTGTGTGTGTGTGTGTGTGTGTGTGTGTGTGTGTGTGTGTGTGTGTGTGTGTGTGTGTGTGTGTGTGTGTGTGTGTGTGTGTGTGTGTGTGTGTGTGTGCGTGTGTGTGTGCCTGTTGTGGTACTTTAGGTCGTAGCCAAAGTGCGCCCATAGATGTCACCACCAGACTGTCTGCTGACAGACAGCACTCAGCAGTGCATCAATGAGCCTCAAGTTAACCACAATACATGGAATTTGAGAGCCATATATCTATGGTTTATAGATCATATGCTCGTGAACATTTGAAGACAGAATACATCCTATAATTTAAAACAAAGAGGCTTATTTTGAAATCAGTTTAGTTTAGTTCATTGCAGTTGATGGCTATGACATGCCCTGTCTATAAGGTGACTGGTGTCAACCACCACTGACAATTTTCATAATGCTGCTATGAATGAATATGCAAGATAAAATAGTCCACACTATGTTAGCCTACTTACATTTTTGCGTGTCTTATAATTTCTATATACTATACTTATTGTTGGCTACAGTAGCCTATATTTTAACTAACGATGTGTTTATCATTATTCATAATATTATGATTTGGCAGCAGTACGGTGTCGCGCGCCCAAAATAGTAGATCTACAAGCTCACAAGTCACAATGCATCGCGTCCGCGACGAGCCGTGAGCGTGTGGGTCTGTGCTATTTTCTACGCGCGACACTCGTACGGCGAAGTATAAATGGGACAGCTAGGGGCAGTTCAGGGTTGCCATGTCTGCTTATCATAAACAACTTTGGGCTTGTTTTTCTGTGAAGTTGCTTGTAAATATAGTTGCGGGTTGCGTTTTTTTTGGGCTTAATTGTTTCTAAAGTGTAGTTGCTTATTTTGGGCGTGCTTCCTACATATTGTTTAAAACATTGGTTCTCAAACATTTTCATGTCAAGGACCCCCAGATTAATTTGTATTTGCCCACAGATCCCAATCTGAAAAGATGTTGTGCCAGGAAGTCCCTGGCACAACATCTTTTCAGATTTGGATTGAGTGTGTATTTAAAATGTAAAAAAAAATAGGCAATCACAAATTTATAGATAGATTTTTTTATTATTTTAATAGCAGATCTACAAGTTGTGACTCGTGAGCTTGTAGATCTGCTATTTTCAAATAGTTGCGTGTGCGTGTGCGTGTGCGGGTGCGTGTGTGTGTGTGTGTGTGTGTGTGTGTGTGTGTGTGTGTGTGTGTGTGTGTGTGTGTGTGTGTGTGTGTGTGTGTGCGTGCGTGCGTGCTCCTATGGCCTGCTGGCCCATTAGTCTCTTCTTTTGGGCTTGTTTTCGTAGACCTGGCTGCTTGTTTCTTTCGCAGACTCTGGCAACGCGGGGGGCGTGGCTGTCCTAGAGAGCAGCAGTGATCTGACACGCGACGCCCAGACAGATTGTGTTCTTGGACAGCGTCTCACTCCATGAAACTTTGTTTGTTGGTGTCCTGGCGGGGATATGCGGATCATAGGCAATCCTATGTGTGTGATCGTGTTGTGTTTTAGCAAGAAAGACTAAATTCCCAGAAGAAAAGAAGAAACAGTCGGAGTTTCAACTTGAGAGGTAAGAGTTGTATGGGTTTTTTTGCGATGTATTGAATTGTTGTTGCTCACATTCAGTGGTGGAAGAAGTGCTCAGATATTTTACTAATGTAGAAGTATCAATACTGCAATGTAGAAATACTCTGTTACAAGTAAAAGTCCGGAATTCAAAATGTACTTGAGTAAAAGTACAAAAGTGTTCGTATCAAAATGTACTTAAAAAATGTAAGCTACTCATTATGCAGGATGTCCAGTAACTAGTTACTAAAGTTTTCAAATAATTGTACTGTACAGTACAGTACTTGAGTAAATGTACTTAGTTACTTTCCACCACTGATTGCATGTTGCTCACATTGTGGTTCACCATCTACAGTGCCACTGTCTGACTCTGAGCTTCAATCAGAACTTGTGTATTTGTGTCATAAGCATGAAAATCAATGCTGCTGGGCTGGGGTGTTATTAGTTTTCATCTGCACTGTAAGCATTTTGTAAATATTCAACAGAACTTAACAGTAACATATCAGTGTTGTTCATTACTCGACTGTACAGTTATATGTAACCAAATGGACCCTACTGTACATGTCCATTTAGGTTTGTACAGAGTTTGTCTCAGAGTTGGATACATTAACAGTGAGGGTTTTACTGTGTTTTCTTTTCAACCTGGTCTGGGACAACCTGCACTTTCGAAGTTTATCATGTATGTATGTATGTATGTATGTATGTATGTATATGTATGTAATGTATGTATGTATGTATGTATGTATGCAATTGACATTATATAAGCATATTCTTGCGTGTCAAGTTCCTTACTACTTGGGCAAACTTTGCTATGAATGAGTGAAGAAAAACTAAGTCTATGTCAGAGCAAATACATGGTAGGCCTATAGGTGGACCGTGGAATCAGTATTATATGATTATAGCCTATCATAATAAATAGTTCCTTTCCTTTACGCTGTACTATGCACCCTGGTCTGGTACTGGGTGGGCAGAGTATGATACAAGCCCTGAGCCATGGTGTAATTCCAATGGAATTCTGAAATGAAGGCACACATAATAATAGATTTAGGGGAGCCTCTGTTGGAGGGCTTGGAATGTCTTATTGCGTGTTGTTCACAGTACAACACGCATTGTACTGTGTACAATGCGTACACAGTACGCATTGTACGCACAGTACTGTGCATTGTACGCACAGTACGCACAGTACACAGTACGCACAGTACACAGTACGCATAAAATGAGTGTACATTTTAGAAAATGAAAATGTACACTCTGTACAAGAATGCCGTATCCTTTTTCTTTCCCACGCGTACAATGAATGCAGACAGTTGGCCTTGTGTGTGGCTGTCTGGGCCGTCTGGAGCTCACGGTCGCACCCTCTTATCAAAAGTGTTGTTGCCATGTGCTGATGTGTGAAGACGGGTGGAAGCCCACCCTGCTTTGCTGTGTTTTATCAGCATGATGGCACATCCTCTCCAGTCCCAGACAGAGGATGTGAAAAGGGCATGTTTGTTTTTTCCGCAGGAGCAGCGCAGTCAAGAAAATGGCCCCACATGGGGGTTGAAATTGGGTGCAGATGGCCTACTATAACCTATTGCCCAATGGTTCTCAACCTTTTCAGGCCGCGACCCCCCAAAAGAATCCTCTGGGGAACCCTGACAAGCTCTTGGAATTGTAGGAGTTGAGGCGTTACATTTGGTTCGACTCTGTTCCAGAGATAAATATTGTGAAAATAGCCTATAGACTATTTCCACAATTCTTGCTTCTTTCTTATATAATTTGGCCAATGTTTGACCAGTTTTTATAGTAGCCTGTAGTTTGTTGATTACTTTTGATCCAGTAATGGTCTTTTTTCTTTACTTTCTTTCTTTTTTTTAGGTATTAAAAATGTCTTAAAAGTCCTTAAATTGTCTTTTCCCTCTGGGAACCCCCCCACCCCAAAAAAAATCATGTGGGGACCCCCCTGGAGGTCCCGACCCACAGGTTGAGAACCACTGACCTAGCCTACTACATAGTTATATTCACAGTGTTAATCTATCAACGTATAACTCTGGGGGTGTACAAATGTAACCAATGGACCCGTAAGGTCTGTTTGTAAAGTTTTAACTCTGACTGAATTGTTTTATCGCAGGCTATATAGACTGACAGAGGTATTTACATGTCGGTGATCAAATTGAGACTGTACAGATTAGAATAATGTGTTAAAACTAAGCTGTGTCAAGGAGTTCTGTAATTGTCGGGGCACTTTGCATTACAAGATAGAAGTAAGATACATGAGCTCATGGGAGAAATATATTAAAACAGTCAGGTTGGTGGGTAAGTTGTTCTCTGCAGGGATAGCAGCAGAGAACAGCAGGGATGAGACCATATTTATACAGATAAAAGAGGCCCATGACAGAGCCAAGCTGCAGCCATAACAATAAATACAATTAAGCCAACACACACAGTATAGTATAGTGTCTTGGAATATTCAGACTGCTAGGCCATTTCAAGGAGAAGGACAATAGGCTCTATGCACAGCAGCCATATTGTGAAGACATTCACAGGTGTTACAGTACCAATGATACTAATGAAGGCTCTGTTCCATTTAGTGTAGCACAGTGGTTCTCAAATGTTTCAATTTCCACGACCCCCGTAACTCTGAGAGTGTTCAAATGGAACCAAATGGACCCTTACGGGTCCATTTGGTTCCATTTGTACACTCTCAGAGTTACACACCCGTAAGGGGCCATTTGGAAACCCCTCAAGGAACCATGAGGGTAGCTGGACCCAATTTTCTGTCCCACTGGTGTAGCAGAGTTTCCAGTGAGTCGACATGCATAATATCAGCACCCTGACTCTGTTTGACCAGAATGGAACAGAGCCTTCATTAGTATCATTAGTAACACCTGTGAATGTCTTCACAATATGGCTGCTGTGCATAGAGCCTATTAACATCTTCATGTCATCTTAACAAGCCCTGTTCAGATTTGCAGGCAATGTGGCGGCATATTTGAAATTCAGATGGCCAGAACATATCATAAGGACAAAGGTTAACACAATAACAATATAAGGTGTCATTCTGCCATAATGTACCACCACAGCTGCGACCACAATGGCAAAGTGTCCCCACTCTCCAGAAGAGATCAACGCTGGAGCAGCACGGACATTTTAAACCTTTTATTTATTTAGGTGCAAGTATACATAGATAGACTGACGTTTCGGTCTTTCGACCTTCCTCAGGGTCATGGGTGGCAGCGCCTAGGAAGGCATATATATATATATATACACACACAGAGGTAGGCATGGGCTGTGCTCTCAATAAAACATTGGTAGATGGCCCTCTATTTCGTGGTAGTTACCTAGTACTACACGTCAGTCTCAAGGTTGCAACAATCAGTGGTGATTGAGGTTGGCTTTGAGTATATGGACCATTTACTGTAGCATATTGCAGAATATACAAACAGATGTAACCATATAATGCCATAATAAATACGTTTAAAAACAGTGTACATATAGAGATAAGGGCCAGAGAATATGAGGCCAATACAAAAACATTTTAGACATTTTTTTTTGTTAAGACATAATGCAAAAAGGGGGAACACTCTCAAGAATAAGAAGCACACAAAATAAATCAGGAAGCCTCAGTGACCGTCTACAGAAAACATGAAAGGCTCAGCTCTTCATTTAGACCATTGGGTTCTAAAGTGTCAATTATGACACTTTAGTTAATTAATTATGTCACCACCCCGTGGTGAGGCTGAGATTTTTTTCTATTCCCCAGAATTTAAGGGAAGCTGGAGAGCCATGATTTGCTTGTTTATATTGCCTGGCCATGGCATGTCCCCACTCTCCTCTCCTTTCATAAAAACAATTTAGCTTCACAAAGTACTGCTTGCATAATATATATTTGCTGAATTGTATGGTAACATTTGCTTTGGAAGTTAAACGTTGCTGTAACCAAATCAAACGCATGAATGAACAATTAGGGATAATAAAGGAATTGGATTAGCACTGATTGCTCAATTGAAGCCCATTTAGCAGAGGAAACATAGAATTCTTTATTCGATTCCAGGCCAGGCCAGCAATGTGTCGATGTGTGTCCCTGAGCAAGACTCTTAACCCCTTACTGTTCCCGAGCACCACAGCATGGCAGCTCACTGCTCCTAGTGATTATAGGATGGGTAAATGCAGAGGATAAATGTCACGTATGTGCAAATATACAGTGACAAAAGAAACACCCCAAGGAGTGGGGACTATTCTATTCTATATACGCAACATTATGCTGAACAGTTACTGTAAGTAGTGATTCTCAACCACTTTCATGGTGCATGAGTTTTTGGGGGGTCCCCAGAGGGAAATTACAATTTAAGGACTTTTAAGACATTTTTATATCTAAAAAGATTCATCAAAAGTAATCAACAAACTATACTAAAAAAACTGGTTAACCATTGGCCAAATTGTCAAATCATTTAAGAAAGAGGCAAAAATTGTGAAAATAGCCGATCTACAAGCTCATAACTTGTGAGCTTGTAGATCGGCTATTTTATTCATTAAAATAAGGTGCGGATTGCAGCTTTAACAAATTGGAATTAAATGTAAATTCTATAAATAAAACAAAATGACATTTCAGTTCACTGTAAAATTGAGTCTTAATTTAAGGCATGAAATGGATTATGGAAAATATATTACTGCTGTTTACATGGTGTAGAGTGTAGCTCTATGCATTATGTAGCACAAAAAAACACAGTCTACTTTATAATTTGTGTGGAAAAAGAAGATAAGTAAACGAGTAAAATTGTAAAATATTTAGACCTGACACATAATCTCGGTCCCACAGAACCACCTGAGCCCCTGCCCTATATCCTCTTCAATATCCTCGCTCCCACTAGATTAACTCAAGTACTGTCCTCTTGACCTGTTTAGTTGATGTCCTATATATTATCAACACACAGCGAAATGACCTCTAAGCGTATGGACACATGTGTACACACACGTGTAGTTGAATGAACACTGAGGATTTTACTGCGTAGAAGGATCAGGTTCTGGGAGTCACAATGGAGAAGGGATGTATTTCACAAGAGCAGGCTAAAGCCCGGTGTTACTGGCTGTGGGTTGAAGTCATGTTCAGTGCACCAATGTTTGCTCTGACATGTTTCGACACACAGCAAACCCAATAGCCCCAAGATCCCCTAGAGAGTAATGAACCAAGTGCACTGTATTCACATGCACAAACCCAAAACCCCCAGTGCGTGTTTAAAGGTGCTGGAAGTATACAGTGTACTATGTATATGTATATGTATATGTATATGTATACACGCATACATACATACACACACACACAAACACACACACAAATTTTCAATTCAAACGGAGCTTTATTGGCATGAGAAAACATACGCTTACATTGCCAAAGCAAGTGTCAAAATATAATAAAAACTGTTGAAAATGGGGAAAGTAAATACAGTTAGAGGGGGTACAGACAGTATTGTGTAAACAAAGCTATGTCACATTGTGTCGTTAGATACATGTTAACATGTAAAGATTTTTTTGACAAATAGCAATCTTTTGCAGTCACTTTCGGACAAATAGCAGTATTTCTTCTCCAAACTATTTAAATGGTATACAAAAAAAGCCTCAGAATTAAAATGCGTTTAAAGGTTTAGAGGTCTACTCGGGACACTCAATGGTTATTAGTCCTTAGGGTGGTTGTATTCCATTGGCTGACCTCGCAGCAGTTCACAAATCTTGCTGCTGTGTTCGTACATTGTTGTTTTTCTCCCAGTAGGTATGGGTCATGTTTTCAAACTCACTATGTAATCTGTGTACATAGTATGTGTCTCTGATGTCTTGGTATAGTGCGCAGGTGGCTACAAAGCGTAGCTCTGTTTCCACAACATTTTGTGTGCAGTGGGTGGATAGTCTGTCTTCCCTTGGGAGCGGGATCTGTCTGTGGAAGCCTTTGCAAGGCTGTGTTCACAGAGTCTGTATCTAGTCAAGGCTTTCCTTAGTTTTGGGTCATTCACCGTGCTCAGGTAGTCTGTCAATGTATATTCTCTATTTAGGGCTGGATAGCATTCCATTTTGCTTTGGTTTTGGGTTGTCTCTTTCTATGTTATGCTATGTTATGGAGCGTGTATGGGTGGCTTTCTTTTAGGTGGTTATAGCGTTTAAGTGCTCTCTTCTTTACTTTGGTAATGAGTGGGTATCGCATCGTTTGTTGTTTTCCGTTGGGTAAGGAGGATGGATTTGCAGAGTTCTGCTTGCAGAGTCTCGGTTTGGTGTTTGTCCTATTTCTCAAGTTCTTAGTTGGCAAGGGGACCCCAGATCTCACAACCATAGAAGGAGATGAGTCTAATATCTTTAACCAGATATTTATTGGGATGTCTTAGCTTAAAGTTCCTTTTGATGGCATAGAAAGCCCTTCTTGCCTTTTCTCTCAGATCGTTCGCAGCTTTGTTGAAGTTTCATGTGCTACTGATGTTTAGGCCGAGGTAAGTATCGTTTTTTTGTTTGTTCCAGTGCCATCGTATTTAGAAAGAATTGTTGGTTTAGGACCAAAAAAAGTCATAACCACCTAAACTTTAGGTGGTTATGACTTTTTTTGGAATATCATAATTTTGTCTTGGCTAGATTTACTGTCAGCGCCCACATCTGTCGTGCACACACACGCACGCACAATCATCGCTCTAAACTCTCTCCCCGTCTCTCCTGGTCTATAGGGCATAGCAGTGGCAGCCCTTTTGTGGTGCCACAGATAGAAAACCCATAATTCTTCCCATAGAACCAAGCCAGGTTCCTGGTGAATCATGACCATAAAACATTTTATTCTATATTTAAAAATATTTGAATATTAAATTATATTATATTTACTATTTTTAATAAATAGCCTTATTTTTTCAGTTTTCAAATATTTTTTTATCAAATGTTTTATGGTCATGTTGAAAATACATTTTCAGGTTGGGATACCAATTGCATCCAATCAGGAGAGAGAACTCGTACAGGATACACGGTAAACAAGTGAAATTGGAAGTGCTGAAGCAAAAAATAAATCAGCAGACAAAATTGGAACTGTAACACTATAATATTGAAGCTGATAAATGGGTTTTCTCTCCTTATTGAATTAAACTGGTGTCCCACGACTCCCACCTCAAATTGTATTATGTTTATGGAAGAGCTGAAGATATGGGAGACCCCTGAGAAAACTCAGTAATTATATATATGTATGGATGGATAGATGGATAGATAAACAGATAGATAGATTTAACAAAACAACTTTTTGTTTTAACCCCCACAAAATATCACGTGCAGCACCTTTTTAAGTCTGTGTGCCAATGTGGACCTGTAGTATAAAGATCCCCGGGGTTCTGTGCTTGGTCCCTTCCTTTTCTCCCTCTACAAGCTCACAGTCACAACGTATTGCAGACGCATTGTGAGCTTGTAGATCTGCTTTTCTTCTGTGTATAATGACCAATATAGGGACGACAGGCTTAATGTGGTTATACTCAACCTCATGCTTACTTCTAAATGCTATATATTGTGGTGATCAACGTGATCTGTTACTTTAAACGGCATCAAGTTGAAATGATATCCTTTAAGTCAAATATCAGTCTCTTGCTTCATTTTTATATGGCATTTTGTCCAAAGTCATGGACACATGGACACTACTGAGCTTACCTGAATAATTGTGAAAAGATATACTGTAAATGTAGACTATCACCCCGACATTTGTTATTTTATTTATTTATTAAAAATGACATATTTTTGTACCCCTTTTTCTCCAAAATGTAGTCATTATGCCAACTGATTCCTTCCCACACACATTTTAATGTTGTCACTGCTGTTGTATCCTACTGACTCACCTGCGAGTGAGGAGCCCCCACCGGGAGGACATGGAGCCTTCGTCCTACTCCTCCCGCCCAACAGATACCACCCCAGCCCGTAGGATTACGTGCAATGTCAAATATCACCCTCCCCGTCCGGCTTCCCTCCCCTGAGTACGGGCCAATTGTGTTCGTATAGATGCTCGACAAAGCCGGACGTACCACGGTGGATTCGAACCCACGACCTCCATGGTGGTGGTGGGCAGGCACTTTTTACACTGCGCCATCCAAGCGCCTCCCCCGGGCCTTTGTTGTTGCCTGAGAAATGAGGACATGCATATCAACCCTAGGTGATGGCAGATATGCTTGCTGCGGATGGATGAACTCGGATAAAACATGTTAGGCAACCGAGTTTGGCCCATACATAGAGAGTTTCACATAGAGAGTTCTTTAAAGTTGGCGTGCCACACGCCTATTTCCTTCTTGGTAATGATCATTGGGTATTACTGTCATACTTGTACCAATTTATTTTCTTTCTTCAAAAACTGTATTTCTGTGGATGCATCCAACAGCTCATAAAAATACAACTATACTTTGTCACTGCCCACTTGTGATCTTCCTAACAACAATGCTGCTAAGACATTGACTGCGATGGGTGGTTTACATAGATTATCAAGAAGTTCCACATTCTGGAACGTTGACTGCTTTCACATTTCCTGGTTGACGGGTTTCATTCACATTGGGCACAACAGAATATTTCGTTGAGCAATGCAATTCAATGTTTAGTCAATGTGATGGGAGGTACATGGTATTAGGATACGTCAGTAGTCCATTCTGCAAGCTTGAAAGCGAAAATACACAGGCAAGACATCCTCACTCATCTTAGCCACACTGAGTCGTCTAGACTCTAGAGGTATCAATAATTTCATAATAAAACCTAGTAAAGACAATCATTTTATATGAATAATAAAGGAAAGATCGATTTGTTAATGATTATTTTTGATGAACGAGATTGATCACCTCAATAAGCTCAACCTGATCACCAGGTAGATCAAAAAGAGGTGGTTGCTCACCCCTGCCATAGACGAATGTAAAACAGAAACATTTATCGAAATCACGGGACTGTGTCTGTAGCAAGGCCACTCATGTTGGCAGTTCGGTTCACATTGCTCACTGTTGAACTTAGTCCATTAACTCATTCACTGCCACTGACGTAAAAAAGGACCCCCAAAATTATATGTATTTGGCCACTGACCCCCATCTCAAAATATTTTGTTCCCGGTTTGAATGGGTTAACTGTGCTGATAAGTCAGCTGCTGCGTCACTAGGGAAGATACAACAGCCGTAATTTGTAATTGGCCCCTGTAAAAAGTAAATAGTCTAAGCTTATCACCGGAAATGACCCCCCCAAAGGTTGCCAAATTTTGCAGATTACTGTTGTTTGTCAGTTAGATTACTATTGTTTGTCTTTAAATGTCTCAATGAATTGAATACACAGGAGCCTTATGGAAACGAGTCCTGGGCTTATTTGGGTTATCCCTTTAGCATTATTTTGTATAAATCTGCCACCGTGGCCGTGCCTTTTTTTGCAAACTGTTAATAAAGTATTCAATCAATAAAAAAAAGCTGTACCACAAGTGCATAACCTTTTAACGTGAGCTTGTAGATTGGCTATTTCCACTATTTTTAGAAATGTATTGAAGATTTCCGCCCCAAAATAACATGCCCAAAATGGAATGCCAGGTTGAAAGTGGTTACGTTTGAGGTGCCAGTGTGAAATGAACTCCTACTTCTGAGGTTACTGTTGCCATGCTTTATGAGCCTGGAGTTACACATGGCAGAGACTTTCCTGTGACTTGCCATTATAATCTGAGCCTGACCGATATATTGGTCTGGCGTTGCGACGTGTTGTGAGCTAATATTTTCGAATAGGGCTTAAGTGATTAAATAAAGTTCAGTTTATATGTTTGTGTTTCATCTATCAAAAATTATTATTATTATTTTAGTTTTGTAATTAATTATTAACAAATTGATTAGAAAAATGTAGCGTTTTTTTTATTTTATTTTTACAAAGTATCAGTCAAAACATTGGTAAATGGGTGGTCAAGGTCAGACTTTCCAAATTCGGCATCAGACCCACAAATATGGCATGGGTCGGCCAGCTAATTAAGATGGTGTGTTTGTATGCTCCCGCAGAGTGAAGGAGTGGTCAGTCAGAGCTGTTCATTGGTGCTGTGGTGGGTTGGGCTGGGCTGGCTCAGTTGGATGGACTGCACTGAGAGTAACATTCACCACATGTTTGTTCCCTCCACAGATGAACACCATGGCCACCAACCTCACCAATATGTTCCTCTTCTTCATTCACATCTGGATGATTTCAGCGCTGGAAACTTCCTCTAACCAAGGTGCCTTTTTCAATCAATTGAATTGTTGATTTTATTATTGATTGATTGATGTTTTTTACTGGAAAAAGCGTCATAATACATGAACATATATGTGTACATATCTGTCAATAGGATAAAACATCAAAACGTTTTTGAGAGCTTATTTCCATTGTGATCGTGTTGAGTGCAAATGTGTGTGTAAACTGAGTGTCATGTGTTTGGGGGAGGAGGGGTACATGGATACAATTTCAATGTACTACTACTAAAATAGCACCAAACCAAAACATGGGTACTGTAAGAACTAATAATTGATGGTTATTATGTGGTCCAGCTGCTATTCAGCCATCTCTTTATGGAGGACTTGAAGTTAACAAGTGTAGTATATTAGATTGATGCTTTAGTGTGATACGCTTATTTTAGCTTTATTATAGTTCTAAATGCATAAATGCAGTGTGAAGGGAAGGCAAGAGAATTCCAGGCACAGCAGAGGCTTGAAATGTTTATTAATGTGAATTCCACAAAATGATAAACATTTACACATGGAATTGCTCTTGGGCATGTTATTGATAGTCACATTATATTAGCAACACAGTTTGTCTGTGATGATGTTCCTGGAAAACTGAATAATTTTATGGAAAAAGACATTGGATAAATATAACATCAAGGTTTCTATAACCACAGAGCCACTTCACTACAAAACATATATATATATGAAAATAGCCAATCTACAATCTTATACAGCTGAATTCAAAATTGTTAGAATTGATTTTATTTTCACCTATAATGTCATGCCCAGAATTGATGCTATAGGGTTAATGTGGTTAAAATAAATAAATAAATGCACCACCAGATGGAACTGATTACTGGCAAACGATGTCAACACATTATTGTTATTTGCTCCCACTCTCATGCCCAAATTGCATGACACCAAAACACTACACGGTAATCCACGGAAAGGAAGCCAAGGGGATTTTCGCTGAAGTGGCTTCCCAGGAATTCTGGAGAATGGTCAGAGCCATCCACCAGAACAATGAGGAGCTGTTTAATCATTCAGAGGCCTCTCTTTTTCGGCCACTCAGCCGCGCTGTTTATTTGCATACACGGTCATTCACTGACAGTAGGTTGGGTCCATTCATAGGCAATGAATTCACACGCACGGTTCACGTGCACAGTCCGTGCTTAAATCGCATCTTGTTGCATAACCCTCTCTAACCCTCTTACACAGTGTGGTACTGGAGTGAGTGAAGAAGCCCCCCTTTACCTTTTGCTCTCTAGTTACTTTAGCTATCTTGTTTGTTATGCTCATATTTCCTGGTGATACCATAGATTGTATATATTATACTTAAGCTTTATTAATAGAAAATAGCCAACATTATTTTAACCCAGTCAGACCAAGTGCATGAAGGCTGCTTTCAGACTCTAAGACTAAGGCTATTTTTTATTTTATTTTGTAATGCTGTTTGTATCTCTCTACTTTCACCTACATCTATCCTGTTTTTCATGCTTACTGTTCTTGCTGCTACAACAGCTAAATATCCCCTTGGGTATCAATAAAGGTCTGTGTATATCTGTCTATCCTCACAGTTTTATGTGGTCATCACAAGCCCACATTGTTTAAGCCCGTCTTCGTACCACATTGAAACTCGTGGAAGCGAGAGCCCACAAATCTGTGCCAGATTGTTCACAGAAATCATTTGCCCTAATCGATTGGTGCCCTCAGCCAGTTGTGGTTTACTAGCAGCGAGAATTGAATTGTCCAGGAGAACCAGAAGCTAGCTAATTTAACCACAAGAGAAAGAGTCTGCTTATAACAGCAAAACATTCTGAATGATTCATTTATAACAAACAGCAAAACATTCTGAATGATTCATTCCTGGAAGTGGGGTAATTTATTTCCCTCTCATATACTTCACAGGTCTCTAGTGCTCTTAGACTGACCTGACTTGACATGCCTACATAATATACACATCCAGCAAGGGCCAGTACTCGTCAGGCATTTCGCTGTTCCATATTGTCCATGTCGGGCAGAAACCTTGTATCTCCATCTCTCATTTCATTGTCTCCGCCAGGCCGAAAGGCATGGCAGAGACTATTATTTTGCACCCTGTCTGTCCGTCCGTCCGTCCGTCCGTCCGTCCGTGTGTGTGTGTGTGTGTGTGTGTCCGTCCGTCTGCAGCTAATTTCCGGCACTGTTGGCTTGATCGCAGCGAAACTGTGCATACACACTCCCTGGATGCCAATTCAGAACCTCGGCCCCAAATGTTTCACATGGGCCTGTTCTAGCTCCACCAGAAGGCCGCTTTTTGCTAAACCATTTTTTTGACAGTACTCCTACAGATTTTGTTCAAACATCACGTAAATCGGTACTCAGTATCTCTATAGTCATTAAACGAAACATGTCTTTCAGATTTTTCATATTCCATCCTTATTGGCTAAGATTAGCTTCCAAAGTTTGCGGGAGTGCTCCGTTTCGAACAAAATGCTTCATATCATGAACACAGCATGCAATTTCCGTGAAATTTTGCACGCACATTCTCACTAGGCCAAGTAAGAAATACCACTTGAAAATGTTCTAATCAGCCTCATGGTGGCGCTATAACAGGCCGATTCGTTTTTTTACCTGTAACTGCACCGATCAGTGTAAAACTTTGTATGTGCACTCCCTAGAGGCCAAGGACAATCCTTTGGCCTGCATTTTTCACATCTGCCTTTTTATTGCGCCACCAGTAGGCCGATTTTTGCAAAACAATTTGACAAATGTTGTCCAAATATCACGCAAATCGGTACATATTACCTCTTTAGTCAAGTGATCAAGATGGATCCGTATCCATCCGCATTCCAGCCTGATTGGCGAATTCCGAACATTGCTGTCCCACACTAACCTACCTGATCTGGCGGAGACCTGTGCTCTAAGGAGCACCTTTTCTAGTCTTTCTATGTTTTTTTTTCTCCATAAATGAATGCCCGAGTATGCCCTACTCTTGAATGATGCAAGTCGGGAACGATGAAAGTTAGAAATGCAATACTCGTTGTAGCCAATTTCAGAGTACCTGCGTACCCGTCTCCACCCGTGTCCATTTTATGCCCATATATGGAAATTTCTGTAACCCATATATGGGGATTTGCGGATGTATCAATATTTTTTGGATATTCGCTGATCCAATCCGGCGCATCACGCCCTCGGGTCTCTGGCTCCTCGCCGATACGGATGCTGAGTTTGGTTGGTCGGGCCCATATATGGGCACTCCCTCGGGTTGTCGGCGATGATGTTTGAAGTAGGTCGGTCCGACGGCTCTCGGGATACCTTAACTCATTCACTGCCTGAATAATTTCTGGCCGCGTTTGCCCACTGCCAAGATTTTTCATTGAAAAAAAAGAGTACTCAGGAGCCGAGATACAGAATTTTAAAGTTTCAAGTTAACAAGGAAGTGGATGGGAGTCTAGATCTTCGAAAAATCATATCTCCTTGGTCTTTGGGTCAAAAGTTTTTTTTTAAATGTAAAAAAATAAATAATAATATATATATATATTTTTTTAAAGTCGTTTTAGTTGTTCTAGGCAGGCATTGCTTATGGGACAGAAGTCGTTTTAGTCGTTCTAGGCAGGGAATGAGTTAACTACAGACACACGGACAGAGATTTTGTGGATTTATTGTAAGATGATGCAAAAATGTAAATCTACAGGCTCAAAAAGCTTGCTATTTAGAATAGAAATAGAACATTGTGGAAAAAAAAGTTAACATTTTCGCCTATAATGACATGGCCAAACTAAGGATCCCAGGTTGGAAAGTCTGTCAGTGGAGTTTTATGAATATTTAACCGATGAAAAGTATTAACGACAGATTGTGACTAAATAATAACTATACTGGATCCATTAGTACCCAACAGCCGAGCAGCGACGATATTCATTTGCATTCATGCTCTATTACTGTGCCATGCTGATGGCGTAAACTTTCTTGATGATCTAATCCAGGGGTCTTCAACGTTTTTCAGGCCAAGGACCCCTTAGCACTACATTGTTTACGATTGTGTTGCAGATTCAACTTTTTCATAGATAGCAAAAATAGCAGCTCTACAAGCTCACAACGCCTCGCAGCGCGAGGCGTTGTGAGCTTGTAGAGCTGCTATTTTCGGCTAAGGTTCTCCTCAAAACAGGGAGGCAAAAAAAAAAGATCCTATCACAGAAAGATTTGGCGCACCCTCTATAGTAGCTCTGAGGACCCCCTAGGGGTCCCGGACCCCCTATTGAAGACCCCTTATCTAATCGCTTACAGTACATGTGGTTCTCTGCTATTATAGGAAAGCAAACATTCTGTCCTGACCCACGGATGTGAGGGGTCTGGCCTTCTACCGAGGGAGGAAATGGCTTCTCTAAATGTACAGTCTAGGAAGAGGCTTTTCCCCGTGAGAAACAAACACTGATTGATGGAGACCAACCAAGCACTCTACTCTATAAATAATACCCATTCACCCTCTGTGTGTGAACCCTGTGTTCTCACAGGGGGCGTTAATGGAAGACCTTCTGCCATACATTGAACAAACATTATTTCATAACAGGACGAGTGGTTGACGCACTTTACCTCGAGCTGTTAGACATAATTAGTCATATCCAGTGGTGGAAAAAGTAAAAAAAATGAAGTATCAAAGTATCAATACTGCAATGTAGAAATACTCTGTTATAAGTAAATTCAATATTTAATTCAATATTTACTTGAAAAGTACAAAAGTATTGGTATCAAAATGTACTTAAAGTAGCAAAAGTAGAAAGTAATTATTACACAGAATGTCCCATTTCACAAGTTTCTAAATGTATAAAAATCCTTTGAAAATGGCCAAAATGTAAACAGAGCTGAAGTGGTTAATGTATGTTTTGTATTAATGATCTAATTCTACAAAGTAACTAGTAACTAAAGTTTTTAAATAATTGTTGTGGAGTAAAACTACAATTTTTGCCTCTGAGATGTAGTGGAGTAGAAGTAAGTACAGAAAATCGGAAATACCCAAGTAAAGTAAAAAATACCTCAGAATTGGACTTAAGTACAGTACTTGAGTAAATGTACTTAGTTACTTTACACCACTGGTCATATCCTTTGTGGTTTGTAGGATTCACTTTTTAATGTTAATCATTGGATTGAATGAGTGCTGATAAAAAAATATATCCTGCTTTATGTTTTGGAAATGACGTCTAAAAGGAAATTAATTTGGATGGTTTGCAGAGGCTGTTTTCTTTTATTCCCGAAATAGACTGAATGTTTTGCCAGTGTTCGGGGACACAAAGTCAACCCGATGGCTGATGTAAACACATTG
This sequence comes from Gymnoscopelus microlampas, assembly GCF_963454915.1. NCBI lineage: Eukaryota > Metazoa > Chordata > Actinopteri > Myctophiformes > Myctophidae > Gymnoscopelus > Gymnoscopelus microlampas. Next base: position 34,536,736 of record NC_139958.1, read on the forward strand.
ATTGAGGTTGATGTGATTAGCTTGAAGCGGTGCCTTGTAGTGTATGCATTATGATTCCAAATTTCCAATATTGGGAAATTAGTTTTCGGCACACTGGCGCTTGTGTTCGTAATAATGCTCTTGATATATTATCTGCTGCTCGGCAGGTGTTTACCTAAGTGAACGCAGCTTGGCTAACATTAGGCAAACACTGCAGCACTTACAGCACTTACATACATTACAAGCACTTTAACAAAAAAGACAAACAAACAAAGGAATTAGCAGTGCGTTTGCCAATGGCCAGTGACTGTGCTCAGTCTACGGATATAAACTGGTGTGCGCAACATGAAGTCATGTTCCAGACCCATTAGGTTTCATAATAAGTAAAAAATGTGCCTCTTTCTTTCTCAGACATACATATCGTCGCTGTCGGGTGGAAACCATTTACGTCCAAAACGGTATCCCTATGGAAAAAATAATAACCTGTGTTCCAATGGATCCAATGTAGTTATTAGTTAGTCACACGCTGTTGTTAACACTTTTCATTGGTTAAATATTTATAAAACACACAAGACCACTTTGACTTGAAAAACGTTAGCAGAAATAGCAAAACTGGCAGATCTACAAGCTCGAGCATGTAGAGTGGCTGACTCTGAAAAAAGTTTAAATATGGCGATACGAGGTTTCTGCCCGACAGCAAAGACATACACCTTACAAAAAATGTGCTGACATCTCATTTGTAGCTGTAAACGGTGCCATAAACCCCTCAGGCATAGCTAAGTGTCAGATAGATTTTTCTCTTAATCCTCTGTTTAGTGTGGCTCCTCAAGGAGACGGGGATCTGGTAAACAGGTTATTTTTAACCTTTTGAAGCCCCTGATGAGCTGCTAACCAGGCCAGAAGTATTTCATCATGTCCAAGCACAGCCTCACAGCTGTGGAGGAGCCATCTTGTCCTCTCAGTTCTTGGTACTCAGCAGTGGTGGAAGAAGTACTCTGATTTGTTTACTTAAGTCAAAGTAGCAACACCACAATGTAAAAAAAATACTCTCTTCCTAGTAAAAGGTCTTTATTAAAAATGTAACCTGAGTCAAAGTACACAATTATTGGCATGAAAATATGCATACAGTAAGTTAAAGTGCCCCCCCCCCCCCCTCTTATAATAAAAATAGGGCTCAATTGGTTAAAGTTTTTAAATAATTGTAGTGGAGTAAATAAGCACACTATTTGCCTCTGAGGTGCTGTGGAGTAGAAGTATCAAGTTTAGAAAAATTGAAATACTCAAGTAAAGTAAAAGTACCTCAGAATTGCATTTAAGTACAATACTTGAGTAAATGTACTTAAGTACAGCACTGGTACTGAGCCAGCCTGAGGTTACGCTGTTGTTCTGTCGATGTGGCTGACTTGACACCTTCTTTCTGCTCCCAGTAGACCCTTGGCTGCCGGAGATGGATCGGTATTTGGTACCCTCCCTCCCTTGTTTGTTTGGGTATTGGGTGGTGTTGTGTGCTTCAGTGAAAAAAATGAGCGTTGCAAACTAAGTCCCCCCCACCCCACCACCCATAAGCTTAAACATTATTAGATATAGGATTTGTGTTTTATTTCAGCCTCCCCTTTTGCGTATTTAGGCTTAGCTCTTGGCTCAAGAGAAAAAAGGCTGCAGTTGCAATGCTTTAAACCCACGACTTTCTCACGCAAGCCAAATATATCCTTTGTAGTACAGTGATGCTCGCCGACAGACCTTTGTCAGATTTTCAGTCATGCTTTTTTTTGGGGGGGGGGGGTGAAAATTAATGATTGCACTGCAATGCATAAATTGGACTTTAAACAGTAGTCGTGATATCTGTTGCGCATACGTGGTGAGCGTGTGTGTGCTGTGGCAAGCCAGTAAGGCTGGTCTCTATGTACGAGGAGGGTTCCTGAGGACAGAGTGAGAACAAACTGTTTCCACGAAAGCCGCTGTAGTGAGCTGAACTGACACCATCACGGCTGCAGCGTGTGCATGTGAAGGGCGTAAAAGGGACTTCCAGGAAAAGGCAGCTGCTCAGCCCCTTCGGCCAATGCTACTCTCTTGAGTTATGTTACAGTGCTCCCGCCCCTGAAGTGCACACGTCATACATACATGCTCCCTTGCCAGATACATTGATTTGTGCCGTACATGTGGCAACATGTGAACAGCACATGTGTATATATAGTGCAGTGGATTTCAGGGACTCTCTGGGTTCCTTTATGGGGGTCTAAAATTGACCCTTACAAGACCCGTAAACGGACCCTTACGGGTCCGTTTACGGGTCCGTTTGGTTCCATTTGTATACTGTCAGAGTTAAGGGGAGACCTTGAAATGTAAAAGTTTGAGAACCACTGATATGGTGGACTTGCAGGAAATCGCAGTACAACAGTTAGGGTGTGTGTTATTATTAAAATAAATCTCTCTCTCTCTCTCTTTCTACAATTACAATTTACAATTTAGGCGCTTATCCAGAGCGATTTACAAGTGTGAGATTGGATTAAGCAGAGTAAGCATGAACCCTAGTCAACAAATGACAATCTCTCTCTCTCTCTCTCTCTCTCTCTCTCTCTCTATTCCTCTTGCTCTCTCTCTCTCTTCCTCTCTCCATATCTCATTACAGCTGTCCCACAGAAGCGCCCCCACCTCACAGGCTGTGTCTCTACGAACATGGAGACTTTCCGCTGCACATGGAATGTCGGAACATTCCAGAACCTCTCGGAGCCAGGCAATCTCCGTTTATTCTACATGAATAAAAAGTGAGGGTAACCAAGTAGCCTTAAGTTAGAGAAAGATTTTTCAACGTGATGCCTGATATAATATTTAAATTTGAATTCATGAAATATACAATTGCACATTTTGTTCAGGGATAAGGCGTCCATGATCCTGCATTGAGATACTGTATAACAAAGATCTGAGATTAGAAATGTGTGTGAACCACTTCCACCCCGGTGTCCCTGTTTTGGGCATGTCATTTTAGAATTTTCAAAAAATGTCAAACATGTTCTAAAATAGAAGATCTACAAGTTCACAATGCATCGCGATGAGACAGTTTTGAACTTGTAGATTGGTTATTTTTGAAAGACATTTACAAGGGCTTAAGCAGTTCAATACTTTTTTCAACGATGATAGGAAAGACCCTTACAATCGCACACCATTTTTATTGTTATTTTTGCTTCACTGCAGCCCAGCCAAGATTATTATGTCTATTATTTTAGATTCCCTAGTCCGTTTAGAATTCTTTCTCTATTCAGGAAAGACACACAGCTACCAAAACAAGTCATAAAGTCTAATAATAATGGCGTGCCCTCCCTGTCCAATCTTTAGCTATCAGTAGAACGATACTAAGGGTGCAGTGTGTAAATCAAGCTATACAAATCACTCTGCGGTGTTCAGTTTGTGAATAAATCTTTGACTCCACTGTCATTTAATGGTGTGGCTATTCTCTGCTACAGAGAGCTACCCCGCGCACTGTAGTGACCTTTGATTGGTCTACTTTTGTAGGTTCATACACATAAATACAAACACTGTTCTATTGGGCCTGAGCTTTGACCGTGCCGTAAAAATAGGCCTATTACAAATGCATGTATTTTAAAGAACAGCCGACATATCTTTGCTGTCGGGCAGAAACCTTGTATCTTCATGTTTTATCTTATGTTTGTTCATTTGTTCCTGCCCTATTTTAATTGTCGTATGACGGTATCATGTGAAAATAGCCGACCTACAAGCTCAACAATGTAGTTCTACTATCTAACTCAATGTAAAAATGTTTCCTCAGTCTCTAACTGAAATGGAATAAACATTGAAAAAAATGTAAATATAATAATGACTGTGTTCCTAATAAGTAACTGAGCAGATTTAGTACACATGGATTCCAGCGTAAACTGCTTTTGCAGTACAAGTGTGTGCATTGTTGAGATTAAGACTTATCTAACAGTGGTCACAGCTACACAAGATGAAATCTACAGCAGCTAGTCTAATGGGTAAATGTCTGGGTGGTCTTAATTTGATCAAAAGCCACTATTAGAGAGCAGGGTTTCTTGCTTATGAAATTGGTATTGATATATTTTTTGCAGTTATCCATTACCCTACATACTTCGTTGACCAGAATCCCCCAGTAATCTATACTAAGCCTATCTTTTCCCCCCTCTACACTAGGGGACTAGCAGAGATATCACAACTATGATATTAAATGAACTCAGTGACTGAAGTGCTTTCTCAAAGTGGGGTCCGACGGGGACCCCCAGGGGTCCTTGAGGGGGTTCCAGGTGTTCCCCAGCAAAATGAAAAACAGTTTAAACCCTGAAACCCTATTTTATTTTAGGGCTAGTTTGGAATTTTGTATTATTTATGTTTTAATGCAAAAACACAAACAACACAAATATTCTGCTATGGAGTTCCCTGGCACAAATCTTTCAGATCACGGTCCGCAGCCAAATACATAAAAAAAACGAATTGTGAAAATCTTTTAGAATAATTTAAAAAAACACCACAAATGTTTACGGATGTCCCTGGCACAACATCCTTTTAGATCTGCAGCCAAATACATCAAAATGTGGGCGCCCTTGACATGAAAATGTTTGAGGACCACTGTTTTAGACCAGTGGTTCTCAAGGACAAGTGGTCAACGACCCCCAAAATGATATGTATTTGGCCACGGACCCCACTTTGAGAACCAATGTTTTAGACCATGTTTGTCTTTCCTGCTCTTTCAGGATACCATCTAATGGTACCATCGAATGGACTGAAATGTCTGAATGTCCTCACTACACTGCTGAACGGCCACACGAGTGCTTCTTCAATGAGAACCGCACAAAAGTTTGGACAAAATACTGCGTCCAGCTCCGTTCACAAGATGAGACCACCCTGTACGACGAGGATTATTTCCACGTCGAGGAAATTGGTGAGAAGGCGTGACGTTGCGTTTATTTTCATCCTGCGACCACAGTCTGCTCGGTTTGTTACTGTAAAGTTGTTTATATCCCGAACCACCAAACACTGTAAATCTTGCCCAGCGAACCGAATTTCATCCGTTATTTTGATCCAGCGACCTCAGTAACTTCTCGGTTTGTTAACTGTAAAGTTGTTTATATCCTCGAACCACATGACAAGGAATACGTTTACAACACAAAACCCCTGGAAGTTCACCTGGAATGCAAACAATTTTGATTACTACTTTGCTTGTTGTTGTTCCCTGGCTTCTCTATTTTGGGCAAACAATGTCAACAAATATAATGAAAATATTAAATCTGCAAGCTCACAACACATTGAAACTTTGTCAGCTTGTAGATCTTGAGAGATTGTAGATTTACGCTATTCGTCGTATAATGAAGTATATAGGGCTTAAGTGGTTAATTCAAAAATAGCAGAAATACAAGCTCATCATGCAAATCTTTGAATATACTGTATATGTATTTTTAAAGTGAACATTTGTAACTCAAATCTTTGCTTCTGGGAGGTCCCTGGAACTAAATATTTTGAGATGGGGGTCCTTGGCCAAAAACATATCATTTGGGGGGTCCTTGACATGAAAAGTTTTGAGAACCACTGACATTATAGCAACATAAGTGTTTCGGAAAACTGTTAGGATTTAGAAGAGATTTGTAGAATCTGCCTCAGGTCTTAATGGGTTAACTGGCCTCCGGGCCCACCGTTTGAAAATCACTAAATCCATCATCATTATACTGAGTTACCAGTATAATGTTACCAGGTTGCAAACCTAGTCTACATCTACACTCGCTAGTCCTGACTTTCTTTGCTAGTAGTGACTTTTTCCTCATTGGCTGGTCCCTCAGCAAATGAGGGCTCAATGTCCTCTCAGAATATGGGATCTAAAGACAACCCGCAATACTGTGTTCGGCCACTGTATGTATCTCTATGAACTGTGGTGCTATTCCTCATTTGGCCTTTCAACGTTGCCATGTTTTGTGAGAGAGATAAGCAACCATATGCGATCTAAAAACGTTGCCATGTTTAGTGAGAGAAATAAGCAACCTGATATAATGTTTTTTTAATTATCTTGTTTTTTATCTGTTGGTCCTTCTAGTGCAGCCGGACCCTCCTACGGGTTTGAACTGGACCTTGCTGAACGTGGGTCTGACTGGCTCTCACTTTGACATCATGGTGAACTGGAAGCCCCCAGAGTCTGCAGACGTGCAGATGGGCTGGATGACCCTGCAGTACGAGGTCCAGCACCGCGGGATCAACGCCACCCGCTGGACAGTGGTGGGTGACTTTCAGATGTGTAAAGTAACCAAGTACATTTACTCAAGTACTGTACTTGAGTTTTTGGGTATTTTTGTTTTACTTCACTGGAGTATTATCCACTTTTCTGTGCTTTTACTTCTACTCCACTACATCTCAGAGGCAAATATTGTACTTTTACTCCACTACAATTATTGGAAGACTTCAGTTACAAGTTGCTTTGTAGATTTCGATTTTTATTGCAAAACATACATTACTCACTTCAGCCCTATATATATACTAGGGCATTCACGAATAGTGATTTTTAGTATTCGAATTATTCGACCTATAAGTATTCGAATATTCGATTAATCGATTTGATTATAAAAAATAAAATAATAAAAAAATAAAAAATAAAAAAAATAAAAAGTTTTTTTTTTTTTTTTTTTTTTCAATGACATTGATGACTGGACTCAAGGAATGCGAGTTGACGTCACACCAGAGCTCACAGCTGCGTGTCTGCTGCAGAAAAGCCACTTAAAAAAAATAAAATCTAAAAAAAAAAAAAAAAAAAACTTTTTTAATTTTTTTTTTTTTTTATCGAATAATCGAATAGTGGTTTGATAGTCGAATAGTCGGTTTGATAGTCGAATATTCGAATATTCGATTATTCTGTTAATGCCCTAATATATACATTGTGGCCATTTGAAAATAGCCGATCTACAATCTCACAGCGACGCATTGTGAGCTTGTAGATCTGCTATTTTCAAATTATTTTTATACATTATATATGCGACACAAATAGCAGCTCTATAAGTATCTACGATGCAACGCGTTATGCGCGTGTACAGCTTGCAGATCATACATTTCAGAGTCTCTTTGACTCTGATTAAGTTTTTTACAATTGAAGCGTTGTTCTGCAGCTGCAATAAAAAGGCTTTAACCCATTAAGACCGGGGACGCATCTGCGTCTCATTTTAAGATTTATTTGGGCTATTCAAAAATAGCAGATCTACAAGCTCATAGCGCGGCACCGAGTGCCGCGCTATGAGCTTGTAGATCTGCTATTTTTGAAAAAAATGGAAAAAATATTTTCCAGATTTTTTTCAAAAAACTGTTGAGATTTAGATTTTTTTAAAGAATCGCCTCAGGTATTAATGGGTTAACTGCCTGTGTGCTCCATTACATTTTTTCATGGGTAGAGAGTTGGTTCAGAACGCCGTGCGTGTGCGTGTGTGTGTGTGTGTGTGGCTGACGTGCTTATCATTTGTTGATACGCACACATTCTGTGAAACGGCAAAAGGTCGGTTTCTGCTCTGTGTTTTGGTTCCTCTGCACCCAGATAAACTCTGGTGTCTTCTCTACCAAAGCAACTCCCAGAGTCTGCAACTAGGAAACATAATCTGTTCGTTAAACATTCAAAGTATGATTAGACATTGCAGAGATCAAGTTAGAACATCTAAGCATCCACATAGTTTCCTTTTTAAATTAACAGCTTTTCCAACATTTTTTTTTGTGTAAGATCATCGCAATTCATTCATTGAAGAAATTTCACATGAAATACAATAACATACTAAAACATATTTATTTAACCCATTGAGACCTGAAGCCAATTCTACATGTCTCCTAAACAGTATTCTGAAAAACGTATGTTTCTATATCAGTGGTGCTCAATCTTTTTCATGTCAAGGACCCCCAAAATTATATGTATTTGGCCGCAGACCCCCATCAAAATATTTTGTTCCAGGGACCCCCCAGAAGCACAGATTTGAGTTAAAAATGTTCACTTAAAAAATATATGTATATTCAAAGATTTGCACACATTTTCACGATGTTTCAAAAATAGCAGATCTACAAGCTCATAGCGCGGCACTCGGTGCCGCGCTGTGAGCTTGTAGATCTGCTATTTTTGAATAGCCCAAAGTGTAAAATAATGCTTTTTAGCTCAAATCTAAAAATGACACAGTTCCAGGTCTTAATGGGTTAACAAACATTATACGACCTAATACATCAATATCAATAAGGTAAACCTCAAAGAACACCTACATAACCCCCAGGTCTGCATTACTACAGCTTTGCTTTTATTTGCTTTTGTTCATCTTTTTCCAGGTAAAGATAAAGGTTGTTTGCTTTTCTTTTTCAGTGCAAAGTAAAGATAACTTTAACCTGGTTAAATAGGTAAGGTAAGGTAAATTCGATAGAAGAATTCTTATTCTTATTAACTTACATCAATTTCAACAGAAATCCTTGTTTGTTTGTTTGAGTTGTTTTCTTTCTTCTTTTTTATTCTAACCTGGTGTATTATACAAGGCGTCATTCACTCGATTTACTTACATTATTGTATCATACAGATTGTATTGGCATTAGGATGTACTTAAAGTACAAAAAGTAAAAGTACTAAAATATTTGAAAATAGCAGATCTACAAGCTCACAACGTGTCGCGATCCGACGCGTTGTGAGCTTGTAGATCGGCTATTTCCAAATAGCCTAAGTATAAAATAGGGCTAAAGTGGCTAATGTGTGTTTCATTATATCATAATTTATATCTGAAAAGTAACTAAAGTTTTCAAATAATTGTAGTGGAGTAAAAGCACAATATTTGCCTCTGAGATGTAGTGGAGTAGAAGTATAAAGTATTGGAAATTGGAAATACTCAAGTAAAGTACAAATACCTCAAAATTGCACTTAAGTACAGTACTTAAGTAAATGTACTTAGTTACTTTCCACCACTGCTTGCTGTCTTTGTTGTTGGTAATCCGAGTGTCAAGGACTTCTCAGAGTGATATGAGAACTCTATTTTCTACTCCCCAGGTCCCAGACCTTGACAAAACGACAGAGCGTTCGATTTATGGCCTTGAGACCAATGTAAGCCACGAGGTCAGGGTGAGATGCAAGATGCTGGCGGGCAAATACTTTGGAGCTTTCTGCGAGTCCGTATTCATCACCGTCCCTTCTAGAGGTGAACTACACAGCATATCACATCACAGCAAAATCCTCAGTGTTCATTTAAAGGTGCAAGTGACAAATTAGTGTTAAAATGAGTGTTAAATCGATCTATATGTTTGTTCAGCAACAGGAGTCTCTCTTTCTCGCCAGCTCTTTAATATATCAGGAACTACATTTTCATGTCAGGATACCAGTTTGATCCAATCAGGAGAGAGAACTTACAGATACAGGATAAACAAGTGAAATTGGAAGTGACGAAACAAAAAGAATCGGAGTAGACAAAATGGAAAGTGGAACACTATAACTTTGAAGCTGATAAATTATCTTTGTGGCGTTCTCTTTCCTGAATGGATAAAAGTGGTATCCCTCACTGAACATGTATTTTCTGTTTCCTAAAGAGGTGTGTAAACAAACACTCAGCAGTGATTGCTTTCAAAATAGAGCTTTAACTTTATTTTTTTTTACAAAAACATATCCCTTACAGTAGCTCTTAACACTGAGAGTGTCCATTTGTACACTGTCAGAGTTATAAATCAGCACTGAGGATTTTACTGTGTTTCTTTCAGGATTGTCTGATAATGTGTTGTAGGTGGTTTCAAAATTCTACATGTTGCTAGGAAACGTGAAAACCCTTGTCAACACGTGTGTGTGTGTGTGTGTGTGTGTGTGTGTGTGTGTGTGTGTGTGTGTGTGTGTGTGTGTGTGTGTGTGTGTGTGTGTGTGTGTGTGTGTGTGTGTGTGTGTGTGTGTGTGTGTGTGTGTGTGTGTGTGTGTGTGTGTGTGTGTGTGTGTGTGTGTGTGTGTGTGTGTGTGTGTGTGTGTGTCTAACCCCAGTGTCTAGATTTCCGGTGGCGATCTTGCTGGTCTTTGCTGCCTTGTGTTTAGTGGCCATCCTAATGCTGATTGTTGTCTCCCAGCAACGAAAGTAAGACACTTCTATTGTTGACGCACAACGTACCTCTGTGCAAGTACTGATAAGGACAGAAAGGGAGTCTGACAATATTGCTTCTTCGCTTTGTGTGCTTCTTTAATTAGTAATGTTAATATCCCATATAGTTGGCATAGCCTTGGTAAAAGATCAATATTATTTTCAAAGAAGAGATGCGTCACCATTAGCTTTGTTGTCTTAGACATATTCCATTAATGTTGGTTTATTTGCTTTGTAAAGTGATTAAAGGCATACTTTGACGCACAACAATGTCGTACAACGAAAACGTGTTGATGGGACAAAGTATAAATGTATAGATATAACTGTCTCCACAGGTTGATGGTTATTCTTTTGCCTCCGATTCCTGGACCTAAAATCAGAGGAATTGACCCAGAACTGCTCAAGGTATTTTACAGACTATCTATTTATAAATTCCATGGATTTACTGTATCTGTGTATACATGTATATGTATAATATGTCTGTATGTATGAATGAGGCATTTACAAATGTGATCATTTTTGCACTGGTCATTTGAGCACAAACATGGCCCATTTCAGAGAGAATAATTGTAAAAAAAAGAAAATGTTTTTCTTTTTATCTTACAGAAAGGCAAGTTGGTAGACTTGACCTCGATCTTGGGCGACCACCCCGACCTGAGGCCGGAGTTATACAACAACGACTACTGGGTGGAGTTCATCGAGCTGGACATGGAGGAGCCAAACGACCAGCTCACAGACATGGACACCGACTGTCTCATGGACCGCTCGCCGCCCTCCGACTGCTCACCCCTGTCTGTCGGGTTCAGGGACGACGACTCGGGCCGCGCCAGCTGCTGTGACCCGGACATCTCCTGTGACGCGGAGACGTTGCCCTTTCACTCGCTTCTCTCCAACCGCAGGTCCAGCCAAGAGCCCTCTGGCCTCGTCGCGGTCCCGAGCTCCCCGGCCCAGAACCCTGCCTCTGGGGAGCGCCCTCTGGTCGCCGTTCCCGGCAGAGAGGAGCTGTACACCCAGGTGAGCGAGGTGAAGCCGTCCGGCGAGCTGCTGCTCGCGCACGAGGAAGAGAGCGAGGCGGCGGCGGACGACGCCGCCGGCAAAGTCTCTGGCGGGAAAATCAAGACGGAGACGGAGAAAGAGCGCGTCAAGAAAGAGTTCCGGCGGGTCAACGCGAACGCGTCGGGTTACACCTCGGAGCTGGACGCGGGGAAGATGAACGCCAGGCTGTCCGCGGGGGACACCGGCGAACCCTTTCGGAGGGAAGACGCGAGTTTGGCGGCGTCGCGAGCCTTTGGGGACTACCAGCCTCCTTATCTCGAATCGGGTTCGGCCTCCTCCGTGCCCCCGCTCCCCCCGGCCCCCGTCTACACCGTGGTGGAGGGCGTGAACACGCAGAACAGTCTCCTGCTGACACCCAACCTGACCCCCGGCCCGCAGCGAGTCGCGCCGAAAGCCATGCCCACACCGGAGGGTTACCTGACGCCTGACCTTTTGGGAAACGTAACACCGTAGGGCCAGTGACGCAACGTGGATAGTCCACGTTGCTTCGAGGATTGTTCGAGGGGGGGGGGAGTAGAATAGGGCAGTGGTTCTCAAACCTTTTAATTTCAAGGACCCCCCCCCCCCCCCATAACTCTCAGAGTTACAGAGCTGTAAGGGTTCATTTTGGGGTCCCCTGGACCCCACTTTGAAAACCACTGGAATAGGGAAACCGAGTGAGACCGAGAGTGACATGGTAGGCGGTTTGTGACATGAAGTGTCGAATGTCATCCCTCTTAAAATAGAGGAGGACCCTCTCCGCAGGGCGACCTCCCACCACCTCTCTACCTCCCCTGACCGTCACCTCCGCTGCTAGCCGGACGGATAGCTTACAGAAAGATGGACAAGAAGGGAGAGACGAGGTATGAGGCTCTTCTCCTAGTGCCAAAAGAGAGATAAGCTCACTTAATGATCTACAAGCTGACAGCGTATCCCACTGTGACAATTTCATGTTTAAAAAGAAAAAGAAAAAAAGGCAATATTGATACCAAACGTTATTTTGGTAACAACAGATCACGCTAGATTTGAAGCGGAGCCCTTTTACACAGTAACCTGTTATGGAGCGTATATTAAGTGTTGTGGTTGTTTATAGCTGGGTTTTTGGTCAAATAAAGCATGTTTGGGCGTGTGAGAGGAACTTAGTGTAGCCTATTCAGTATGGGGCGTGTCTTACTTGGTGCTATTTAGCACTGTGTTGTTTACATCATTGTTCTCAACTGTGAGGTTACAGAGCTGACTTTGACAAATAAATGTGTGTTGACTCTGCAATGTCGCAGAACTGGTATTTGAATGCTTAGTGAATGTTATCTGTGTGTGTGTGTGTGTGTGTGTGTGTGTGTGTGTGTGTGTGTGTGTGTGTGTGTGTGTGTGTGTGTGTGTGTGTGTGTGTGTGTGTGTGTGTGTGTGTGTGTGTGTGTGTGTGTAGGCCGATACAAAGCCAATAACCTTTTCTTTTTCTTCAAGCTAATGGTGCATGCAATGTATATAATACGCTTAAAACTTGCCTGAGAGGTGAATATTGAATTTGTACAGTCTTTGTATTACAATATTGTGTTACAAATAAACCACTTTCATACTTAATGTCTATCCCCTGTGTAATGAATCAGCACTAAACTATTTAAAATACATGAGTAGTGTCCAGCAATGACACATTGTGCTGATTGCACACCAAACGATTCATTTTCTAGGTGTTTAAGTCCTTTTATTCTCCACATTTTTTATTTCTTGACTTGGTCTGATATGGTCTGTCATTTGGTCTTTATACTGTATGTATAGATATTAACAGTGCAATTTGATCAAAATAACCATTCATGTAGCTATTTACTTAGGCTACATACATAATGTTGATGATTACCTATCAGCCATTTACTGGGGACCCCCTGGGCTGGACCCCTTAATGGGTCTGTGTGCAAACAGGAGTCTGTGTGCAAACTCCTGTTTGCACACAGACCATCGAGAGCATATCAGCTGAACTTGTTGGAAGTTGGAAAAGATGAGCGATTAAAATAGGCAAATTAACCACATTAACCCCATGCATGGTGGAGCTATTTTGGGCACGTTTTCAGACATTTTCAGAAATAGCTGATCTACAAGTTCACAACGCGTGATGTGTTGTGAGCTTGTAGAATCGTTTGAGGTCACACAACTTTTTTTCTTCTTTTAACTAGTATTTAAATTATGAATCCATATTTAAAATGTATTTATCGTTTAAATTCTGGTTAACAATACATAATTTAAATTATAAAATTGTCAGGATTTCCAGTCCTGTTTTACTTTTTTCCAGTCCCGAATTATTACAACATCCTTTTGAGTTTCCTAATTGAACCATCTTCATCCTTTTTAAGTTTCCTAATTAATTTGTCTTAATCTAACGACTTTTTCCTCATTTTTAGTCAGTAGGCTTATACTTATTTTGTATTGCCTGAGTGACGCCATCGTACTATTTGTCTGGGTCTTGGACGCCCTCTTGTGGTCATTTATGAGTATTACACTTACAACACATACACCAGCCCCTTTAACTATTCCCCACAAATAAAGAATATATTTAAACAAGTTGGGTTGCAACCAGAGCAGGCCTATCTGTATCTGGTAAAGGATACAGGTCATCCACCAAAGCTAGTAGTCTAATCTTTATTGATCCCTGTGAGTATATTTGACTGCATTTTAACCCTGAGGCTATAACTCAAGTTCACCTTTCACTTAAAATCACTTAATTGCCTTTGTGAGCTTGCAGATCTGCTATTTTCAAATAGCCTATGTATAAAACAGGGCTAAAGTGGCTTAAAGCTGGTTGCTGAGATGAGAGCAGAGGAACACAGGAGACACTAGGGGGAGCTGGACGCCCTCAGACAGCTGTTCAAGAAAGCATAATAGAAGAAATAGCTCAATGGAAGAAAGCAGCAGGGTCACGTGACGTCAGACGCTGCAGGGTTTGTTTGTTTTTTGTTTGTTTAGTCTAAAGTGTTTATATGTCTTTATTCAATCTAAGAATGGACAACAGACTATGATAGTCTGATTTACGCCAAAATAGTTAAAATAGCAGATCTACAAGCTCAAAGCCTTGACGTGTTATGACGAGCTTGTAGATCGGCTACTTTAACTATTTTTGTAAGTATAACATCGGAAATAAGCACACATTCTAAAATTTACGGCACAATTCAGCACAAATCCAGCACTAAAGAATGACACCATTTTTATTCAAGTTTTCATCATATGGGGGGCTAACTTCACTGACATGTGGTAGGCCTAATCGATTTAGTCAATTATAAAAATCAATTCAAATGTTGCATCTATTCGTTGATATATTTTGTAAAACACTTTGCAATTATTTGATTAAGCGGAAAAGTATTGCCTTATGCAAACTGGAGTGGATCCAATCTCTCTGACACCATGCTGGAGGAGAGAGAGGTGATCACTATGAAATGATTTTAGAGTCACCCTGCAGGACCATTGGCTTTGTGTGGTTTGACTGTGCTCAGTATGGAGGAATTCTTTTAAATCACTTATTAAAGAGGAATCACATTGTTAATCCTGGGTTAGGGTTAGGTCTGATTGGAGTTAGTTTAGGTGATACATTGACAAATTAAAGGACAAACCTGAATAACTCTGGACTGCACAATACAAGTAGGCAAATCACATTCTTCTTGCTCTGTGGCATGTAGGCTTTAAATGCTGCGCAAGCCTAGTTGACCCCCATTTTTAATCAAAATGGCAAGAGAAAAAGTTGTTGAATTATGAAAAGAATATGCATTATTGGGGCATGGATGGGCAGGACTATATTGCATTGCATAAGTATTTCCATCTATGGGAAGACATCAGTAAATAGAGTTGGAAATTGTGGTTGACAGCTCACATTCGATGACTGTGATGCTTACATTAATGCAAATGAAAAATAAAAAGATCCTATTGAAAGCCTATTGACAGTAGAGATTAAGAAGCTAACTTTTATTTTATTTAGGGTTAGAGTTAGTTATTTATAATAGCCTATCCTAGGCTGTTATATAATAACCTTCAACTGTCTTTTTAGTTCCTGGTAAACACAGGCCTTACCAGCTACTGTCAAGGATTTAACTGTTGTTTGTTCTCTGCTGTGGCAGAGCTACAGGAAATGGAGATTATGGTGACGGACATGGAAGAGCTGAAGTCAAGAGAAGGAGAGTCAGAGTGAACACCTGAAACTGCAGTTATAGGTAAAGGTTTTACATCCATTCTTATTGTTCTTACTGTCATTATATTGTGATGTGATTCAGTAATCAAGAGATTCACATCACAAGATAATAATAGTCATAATAACTAGAGAGCTGCATTTCCCAAAGAAAGCACATTTCACATGTAAAATGTCTCTCAAAGTGACGCATGGTTACAATAAAAAAAGAAAATATTTAAACAAAATGGCGAAAACCATATTGGAGACTGGGGCAGTTGACCATGTGTGCAGTGAGAAGCCGACTATAGTGACTCCTACAGGCTGGTGAACTGGAAGGAATAGTGTGTTCCTCTGCATGAATTGCGCCCACCCAGGGAAACTCCTCACTGTCAGGTGAAAAGAGGCGGCTAGCTACACTGGCCTCATTCACTAAGATCCACACATATTTTGTACTTTCCGGCATTTATGCACCTTTCCACGTTAAGATTCTGATTCATCAAAAGAAATTTGACACTGTGGATTGTGACAGACTTATACTTTTTCTCACGTCTGCACGGAGGCAGGCTTACATGTGACCCAAAGCTTGCGTATATGTCATTAGAATGCTATCCATTCATTACAATAGTGCCAAACCTCAAAAAGGTACGACAGCTTGATTGAACATGCTACTCTTTTAGCAGTATCAGTTGGAGATTGTGTGTGTGTGTGTGTGTGTGTGTGTGTGTGTGTGTGTGTGTGTGTGTGTGTGTGTCTGTGTGTGTGTGTGTGGAGATTTGCACCGAGCTGGGATCAAGCCCCATGCAGTCTCCCACTCGGCAACCCGACGCCCAACTCACCGTGCCAATAGAGCTAAGCTCTACTGGCAGAGCTGTTGGGGCTGTGTCTTGTCTGGGGCAATACACATGCACGCATTGTGCATGCCATGAATGGATTAACTGCATGGGTGCATCTCAGTTCCTTATTCTGATCTGTCCTATCTCCTACATCCTAGCTCCTACACTAAGTTGAAGTCATTCGGCCATTTTGTCAAGTCTTTTATTCCTGCTCGAAGGACATAGGACATAGGACATAGGAAATAGGATTAATAGGAAACATCACTAGTAGTCAAGCAACAAGGAACTGACATTTCAGTGGAATTTACGTCCCACTTCTCTAAACAAAATGTCCTCCTTTCCCCTCTCCTCTTCTTATTTCCTACATGCTTCCTTAGTGGGAGGGACTAACACGCAAGGAAAGGATGCAAGTGTAGGAAATGAGGATTTGATTTAAGGATCTGAGATGCACGCCATGTGTGTCCTCAGATACTACAGTGCTTACTAGAGGAGAACTGGGAGATTGGGACATACCAGTGTGCCAGGGCATTCAATGACAACCATTTTAAGAGGATATAAGATTTAGCTGTAATTCAGCCTCTCCTGGTCTTAGTAGCTAATGTCATCCTTTGGGCTAATTAAATACTTAATCGAGTGGCCGTGTCTGGTACAACGGCAATGGATTCTGAAAACAAAAATGTGTTGCGTTGTTTTCGTTTGAGAACATATGAATTAGTCTTTGTAGGCCAGTGTGAGTGTGTCATTCTTTTGGTTTGTTAATTGTTGGTTCTGATGAACTTGTTCTGTGTTTGTTTGCATTATGCAGTGATAATGGCTGTTGAGGTGTGAGATGTGTTGTTGTTTTGTTGTTCTTATAGTTAACAGGCGTTCACACGCAATGTATTTTATAATACGTGGCGTCGCCGTCACTCCAGAACCTATTTGAATGAATGAAACGTTATTTTAATCAATATGCATTGTAGAGCATTGGTTCTCAAAGTGGGGTCCGGGGACCCCCAGGGGTCCTTGGGGGGGTTCCAGAGGGTCCCCAGCAAAATGTGTTAGTATAGCGTCACAATAATTTTAACCTTTTATACTTTGGCTATTCAAAAATAGCAGATATACAAGCTTAGATCTGCTATTTTTGAAAAATCTTGAAGATTTGTGCAAATCTTTGAATGTATTTCTTTTAAAGCGAACATTTTAACACAGATCTTTGCATCTGGGAGTCCCTGGCACAACATATTTTCAGATGGGGGTCCGTGGCCAAATATATATCAATTTGGGGGTCCCTGGCATGAAACGGTTTGAGAACCACTGTTGTAGAGTATGCTAACACAATATAATTAGCACATCTGCAGTGGTCAGGTAGGACACCAACTACTGTGCATGAAGCTCCTTAGTCAAATGTCTCCCCTGGGCCCAGCTGGCCAACAGGGATTCATCTTGAATGAGAGGTAGATGTTTGTTTGATTTTTTTCATTCCTGGGTGATAGAGTTGCAATTACCTCAATCTATACGTTTTGAGGACACAAAACAAATAGATTGTAGCTTTAAATAATACATTATTACTGCAATAACGTGTAACACTTGCCCGTGTCACGCGCCGTGGATAGGAGATCTGGGGACTGCTGCAGGTGACTAGTGTACAGATTACAGCAGAGTCATGCAGGCGCTTCACCCAATGTTCCTGCTGGAGGACTTTTAATCCAATGAGCTCAGACTGATTTTCCACTTACAGGGCGCTGTGAGGCATGACAGGCCACTGAGGCCAGACAGCAGCTTGAGGCAGCGCAAGATCAACTCATTCAATTAAATCTATTTAACCTGTCCCGATTGACAGTTAATGAATTATAAGCGACTTACAGTGCAATTGAGAGACACAGTGACGCTGCGTCTTAAAATTAGTTGAGGTAGAATAATGTAAAATCCTCATTACATTTTCAGGGAATCAAATGTAACCAAATGGACCAGTTATTGTGTACACACTATCAGGATTTTACTGTGTTCATATGTGCGGCCAGAACATCCCATAGTTTATTCTTTTGGAGAGGAAGCTGAATTAACTGTAGCAGTTGTGATTTAATCATCTGTACAGTTAAACGAGTGCTTCACCCATTTTCAACCGTATCTTATATAATTGGTCCTCACTGTTCATGACGGCACCATTTTCTGCCTCCTTCCTCTGCATCTCAGAAGTGGGCTGTGGACAGTTCTGAAACCTGCCTATGACATCATAGGTGGGGATTCCAGGAGAAATAGAACCCATTCTTGCATCATTAGTAAATGAATATTTAAATAATTTTGAAAGTGCTCCTTTAATTGTACTTGCACAACGTTTGAGGAATGTTCGTCGACTATGTGACTTTTTTGTTTTTAAAAGTGGTTATGTAAAAAATAATATGTAGGCCTACAGGCTTTATATACGGTCCTGCACCACAAGTGATACTTTCAGTCGGTTGTGAGATATTTTCACAAAGGCAATGCCAAAATACGTTTGGTGTGTATAATACAGCAATTGCTATCATGAAGTCTGTGTCAAATTAGCACACTTTGTTCCTTTACCTCTATCATTTTATTGATCAACCATTTTTCCTTGATGATAATAACTTTGAGTAAATGAGGCATGTACTTTCAATCTGTCAGGTGTAGAAAGGTACTAACTGGGTTGTCCCTGCTTAGAAGAATATCCCAGTACACTTCTGTCCTATTGGGTCCCTGATGTTTCTGCAAACGTCACAATCGTAAATGATAAATAGATTCCTAGCGTTGATATTGGTACCTCCTCAGTTACCTTGGGGGTCCCCGGACCTCACTTTTAAAACCACTTTTCTATGTGTATTCCTATTCATGGTCCGCCCTGAGATTGGGAGGTCGGGTTTGATTCCCCGGCCGTGTCATACCAAAGACTATAAAAAATGGTACCCAATGCTTTCCTGCTTGGCACTCTGCGTCAAGGGTTGGATTTGGGATAAATCGCCGCGACACACTAGCGCCATGTCCAGGGGGTGTACTTGTACATCAAGCCACCTCACGCTACAGAAACAGGAGATAGATGTGCCGTATGTATGGGCCCGCATGGCTCGGCAAGGCTTACTTAGTTTCCTAAGCTTATAAGGAAAGCACACCTGAATAGGAGTGACAGTTTGTAGGATTGCTGCTCCCGCTCCATAATCCTTTTATTTCTGCTGCTCCAAGTGTGTCTAGCGGGCAGACAAGCTAATCTCTCTCTCTCTGGGTACATCAGGTAATGCTATTGCATAAGGACTGATCTCTGACCATATCAACCAAGAGGTCATCCTGATTCTAGGAACGTGGATTTCGCGCTACATAGGAGCAGCACTTTTAGTTATATAGTTAGTAGTTATTTCCCCTTGTGCATCATAAACTACAATAAATATAAAAGATCATCAAATGTAAAGTATCATCAACCACCCGCATATGTGTGTTATACTGTATATCACATGTTTTGCCCCATGTACTCAATGCCTGCATGAATGCAGCTACTGAGGAAGGCAGAAGTACCCACCCGTTGTCAGAGTACCCACGCCATTACGGTGGCATCTACCATACCACCAATCGACTAAATATTTCTATTCTATTCTATTGAGCCACGTTGAACAGCAAGACAATTAGTTTGTGTGTGAGCACATTTGTTCTCAAGCTCTCGGCACCAAACGTTAGCCATTTAAAGGGATCGGGGGAAGACCTAAATAAAGCCAGGATTAGAATTCATGAAACCACCTTTAATCCCTAATCTGACGGAGGTGGAGGAGGAGGCCTACTGCACAGAGATAGAGTTGACTGGTGAGTGTCTGCCTTGTCTCAGGTGAAGGCATAGAGAGAGGACCGGGTGATGCCTGCCTGCCAGCCAGTGTGTGTGTGTGTGGAGTAACAAGAGGAGATCTGGGGCTGAAAACATAACAATACGTTACTTCTCTCTGGAATACAGCGTTCTCACATAATCAGAGAATAGTAACGCAAATGGATTCTGGGCATCAGCATGTCATCGAAGAAGAGGAGCCAGGGTTGATGGATGTCATTTTCAATGTCCTACTGAGTCAAGGGATGTACTGAGCCTTTTTGTTGCCATGGATACTACGGATGTGTTTGGATGCAACAACTGTGGAGCCTTGGTGAGACCTAAAGCCTATATACTTTGTTGTACATCAAATAGAGAAAAGAGACGATCTACAAGCTCACTACGCGTGAGCTTGTGGATCTGCTATTTTTGCTGAATTTTCGTCTATTTTCATTAAATGTTTGCCTATTTCTGCAGAATACCCAGAAAAATAAGTTTAGTTAGAAAATACTGTATGCAGTTCTCCCCGTGTCTCCTAGGGTAGATACCCTCACAAAAACATGCAGTAATCCTGGTCACTATACTGCCTCCCCCTGGCCAGCCGGGGCGCCTGATGGAGGGGAAAGGAACTGGTTGGAATAACGTGTTCCTTCCACGCGCTATGTCCAACCAGGGAAACTCTCCCCTGTCGGGTGATAAGAAGGTCAGTTGGCTCTCATGCATTGAAGGAGGCATGAGCTCGGCCCTGGCCTCCCTAGGTTGGCAGAGGGAAGGTAGTGCCCAGGATTACATAGACAATTGGCACTGGGTGTAAAAAATGGGGTTACAAAATCGTGGGATAAAAAATTAAAGTAAAAAAAATAAAAATACTGTACATGCAGTAGATAGATCATTTTATTTCCGTGTCCTGCACACAAAGTGAGAACAAAGCGGGGCTCGCATCTCACTTTTTTATGCTCCAAAGGTTATTTATTTATTACAAACAGGTAGTATACAACGTTTCGACCCTTCCGGTTTTATGCTTGAAAAAAAACTCATTTTCAATTTCACCAAGTTCACAAAACAAACAGTATCTCTCTTCCTCTGGAGTGGCATTAAACCTGCCAGTCTCCAGAGCTAATGGTAATGTTCCTGACCGTATTTGTGCACAGAAAGATCGTTGTCTTTTGCTTAAATTATACTTCACATAAGGTTTAGGCATTAAAGTAAAATGCAGTGTACAATATGACCGTGTATGGTAACTTTGTACACTTATTACTGTGTATTATTTTGAGTTTCACAAACAAATCTCATGCATGTTGTTTTTGTTTATAGATGTAATAGTACTTATTTGGTATTCTTGCGAGCATTTATTTTTCTTGCATTCTCAGAGCATGTATCTTTATAATGTTTACATCATATCTGACTTTTCAGGTAAAGCTATGACTGTACCTCTAACCTCTACTGTTTCCATAATAATAATAATAATAAACTTTATTTATATAGCACCTTTCATGACATGAATGCAGCTCAAAGTGATTTACAGAGTAGGTCATAAAAAATTTAACTCATGCGATGCATTGTGAGCTTGTAGATCTGCTATTTTCAAAGGATTTTAATCAAATTGATAACTTGTGAAATGGGACATTCTGCATAAAGAGTACTTCCTACTTTTGGTGCTTTAAGTGCATTTTGATACCAATACTTTTGTACTTTCACTCAAGTAAATGTTGAATTCCGGACTTTTACTTGTAACAGTATTATACTTGTTTATTTGCAGTATTGATACTTTTACTTACAATGGGTAAATGAAGTATTGAACGCATCAACTTTTTTCCCAGTAAATATATTTCCAATGACACTATTCACATCATTTGTTTTACCAGACATTGGTATGAACTCAAGAATTCCACACATGTAAAAACATTACAAAAGTAAAGTCCACAAATAATTGTATGTGGCATAAAGTGGAATGGCACATGAAAAAAGTGTTGAACACACCACAAAAAAGCAGTATACTTAGGCAACGAAAGGCAATTGGCCATCTAATTTCCATAAGTAATTAGTATTTCTACCTCCAATTTGTGCAAGAAAAACACATTAGCTGGGTTAGTGCAAATTGATGGGCTATAAAAGGTTGTTTTGTTTCTTGTGTGACAAGCAGTCACACAAGAAACATCTGATGATGGATAAAAGCAAATAGGTCTCTCAAGACATTCGCAGCCAGATTTTTTTTTTCACCAGATGGCACTAAATAATCTCTGAGATTTAAAGACAATCTGTGTGGCGGAATGGGCCAAAATCACACCTGAGCAGTGTGGGCGATTAGTTACTACATACAAGAAGTGTCTTGAAGCTGTCATTACAAACAAAGGCTTCTCCACAAGTATTACATTAATTTCAGTTAGCGTGTTCAATCCTTTTTTCCGGTGTTATGGCACTTAATTACACATAATTATTATTTATGGACTTGTATGTTGTGATTTCTTTTCATGTGTGGATTACTTGAGTTAATGTCTGGTAGAAATATCCTATGAATTGAATCTTTGGTAATACATACTGAGAAAAAAGATGACGCGTTCAATACTTATTTCCCCCATTGTAAGTAAAACATTTGAGTACGTTTTTCCACCACTGAATATAACAACCTGTCAAACCTCTGTTTTAGGATGCCCTGGTCGCTCCACTGCTGTAAATAGAAGAAGGGAGAAAAATGCCTGGGAAGGAGTACCAGGTAATGACCAGGAGGAGGCGCCACAGCCTCTACAGTCTGAGTGACAGCTCCATCGAGGATGAGGAGGCAGAGCAGACGGTGAAGCTCACTCCCCTGCAGAAGCTCACCACAGACATGTGCAAAGACCAGAAGACCATCAAGGAGCTGATCATTGGCCGCAGGGTGGGCTTCTACAAGGTGCGAGGGGAGATTGGCTATGGGACCTTCTCCAAGGTCAAACTGGCATTCCACGCCCTTACCAGAGGTAATTAATAATCACCATGAACGTTATCCTTGTTGTACTTAAAAAGTACTCAAATGTTTTACAAGTATCAATACTGCAATATAGAAATACTCTGTTACAAGTAAAAGTCCGGAATTCAAAATGTACTTGAGTAAAAGTACAAAAGCATTGGCATCAAAATGTACTTAAAGTACCAAAAGTAAGAGTACTCATTATGCAGAATGTCCCATTTCAAGTTTTAAAATGTATACAAATCTTTTGAAAATAGCAGATCTACAAGCTCACAATGCGCATTATGTAGATCTGCTATTTTTGAAAAACCATGAAAGTTTATGCAAACCTTTGAATATACTAATTTATAAAGTGATCATTTGTAGCTCAAATCTGTGCTTCTGGGGGTCCCTGGAACAAAATATTTTGAGATGGGGGTCCCGCGGCCAAATACATAGCATTTTGGGGGTCCTTGACATGCATGAAAAAGTTTGAGAACCACTGTTCCAGGCACAACTGAAGCCAGAACTTGGAAGTTTGACGGAATGCATTGAAGTCAATGAGAGTTCGGTGTACTGTACGAGCATAATGAACGAAACGACACATAAACCGTGCACTCTTCTTCTACCGCATGTGTCGCCGTTTTTGTCGCATCAGACAAGGTGGCCCTGAAGGTGCTGGAGAAGACCGGGTTGAACCCGGAGGCCCAGCGTCTGCTGCCGAGGGAGATCTGCAGCATGGAGAGCCTGCAGCACCCCAACGTGGTGCGTCTGTACGAGGTGGTGGAGACCCCCGCCCGCCTCTTCCTGGTGATGGAGTACGCCGGAGGCGGGGACCTCCACACCAGGATCTGCGACGAGGGCAAGATGTCCGACACCGACTGCAAGATCGTCTTCGCCCAGATCCTGTGTGCCATGAGGCATTTGGTTAGTGTGTAATAGAAAAGTTGCAAAAAAGTAGTAGTCAGTGGTGGATAGTAACTGTACCTTTACTCAAGTATTGTACTTAAGTACAACTTTACCTGAGTATTTCCATTTGTTGATACTTTACTTCTACTCCACTACAGGTTTAGTTACTAGTTACTTTGCAGATTTTGATTATTGATTAATTTATCAAATGATTTAAAATAGCAGATTTACACAATGTGTCACGATGCAATGCATTGTGAGCTTGTAGATCGGCTATTCTCGAACAACCAAAGTATAACGTAGGGCTTAAGTGCATTACAGATCAATAATTAGTGTCCAATAACATGACATAATATATTATTCTGAAATGGGCATTCTGCATGTACTTTTACTTAAGTCATATTTTTATTGCACTCTGGTATTGCTACTTTTACTGAAGTCCCAAATCTAGTACTTCTTCGAGTACTTCTTCCATCACTGGTAGAAGTAGTGTAGGTCATCTGGAATGGCAGGGTCAGCAGCAATCCATCTTGACGTCTTCACTCTGCACTCTTAGGTTCTCATGTGGCCCAAAGCAGAAAGGCTAGTAGAGAAGGCATTTTGGCATAACAAGCATTACATTGCCATTTGGATTTGGGGGCTAACTCTGTTGTGAAAAGCATAATTAAAAAATATAAAGATATACGAGTGATTTCTATGGATGGGATACTAAATCGTACGCTTAACATCTCTATGCATGCATTATTCAGGACTAATCATCACCTCATGTGTGTTAACTGCAGTGGTGGAAGAAGTACTTTACCTACTGTATGTAAAAGTAGCAATACCACAATATAAAAACTACTCTGTTACAAGTAAAAGGCCTGTGTTCAAAATGTTGAGTAAAATTACAAAAGTATTGGCATCGAAATATACTTAAAGTACCAAAAGTAAAAGTACTAAAATGTTTGAAATACATAAAGTTTCTGAAGAGTTATCTGTTTAGTTGTAGTTACCTCGGCACGTATTAAACACCAAGCCAAATGTTTTTTTTTCTGCGTGCAGCACAACAACCACATCATCCACCGGGACCTGAAGGCGGAGAACGTCCTCTTCACCAGCTCCGGCTGCGTGAAGGTGGCCGACTTCGGCTTCAGCACGCGCGTCTCCCGCCGCGACGAGATCCTGGACACCTTCTGCGGCTCGCCCCCTTACGCCGCCCCGGAGCTCTTCCGGGACGACTCCTACGTGGGCCCGCCGGTGGACGTGTGGGCCATGGGCGTCCTGCTCTTCTTCATGGTGACGGGGGCCATGCCGTTCCGCGCCGTCACCATGGGCACGCTGCGGCGCTGCATCCTCAACGGCGACTACGCCGTGCCGCCCTGGGTGCCCGGCCCGTGCCAGAGGCTGATCAAGGGGGCGCTGAGGCCGGCGCCGCCGG
Source organism: Gymnoscopelus microlampas (assembly GCF_963454915.1). Lineage (NCBI taxonomy): Eukaryota > Metazoa > Chordata > Actinopteri > Myctophiformes > Myctophidae > Gymnoscopelus > Gymnoscopelus microlampas. The sequence goes on from NC_139958.1 coordinate 34,561,830, forward strand.
ACCGCTACGCCCTGGACCAGATGCTGGGCTGCGAGTGGCTGCTGCCCGTGGAGTTCCCCTGGTCGTGGGGCGGTCCGGAGGGTTCTTCGGACCCCCCGAGCCCCCGCCGCCTGCTGGACTCGGAGCCCGGCGAGCTGGACGACGAGGTGAGGGCCTGCCTGGAGGAGCTGGGTCTGACGGCGGAGCTCGTGCGCGACAAAGACCCCGGTAACAGCCGGAGCCCCGTGACCGGGGTCTACCGCGTCCTCCTGCACCGGGCCCAGAAGAGGAGGGGCTGCGAGACCACCCCCGTGGTCCGAGGCATGGTGCGAGACCCCAAGAGGGAGAGCCTCAAGGCCTACAGAGGGCTGAGACACTCCTCCAAGTTGTGTGTGCTTTCATGAGAGACGCTTCAGTGAGGCGCCATCACAGCTTTCTTTGCATTGCACTTTTTAAAGTATTTTATGCTTTAATACTTATAGAATAAATTATTCTACCTTGGCTGATGAAAATAAATACTTTTTTATATTCTGCATTAAGTGATCATTATCTGAGTAGCCTATCAAATATTTTGTGATGATTTTCATATTTTTTTATATTAAAAATAAATTGATAAATTATGCAATGTTTCTATCAATGTTTCTATCAATGTATCACAAATTGTGTGTGTGTGTGTGTGTGTGTGTGTGTGTGTGTGTGTGTGTGTGTGTGTGTGTGTGTGTGTGTGTGTGTGTGTGTGTGTGTGTGTGTGTGTGTGTGTGTGTGTGTGTGTGTGTGTGTGTGTGTGTGTGTGTGTGTGTGCGCGAGGTAGAACGTGCCTATTGATTGGACACATTATGGACTCCATACCAAAGTAAAGTAGCTACCTTTAGAAAGCATATGCATGAAATGTGCTTTTCTCAAAACCTGTATTTTAATGTTTTATCATGGTGTGGATAGGCCTAATTAGTCATTAGTAAGCCAGGTCCCTGAAAAAAAAACCTTAAGCTCAAACTTAACATTAACTTTACATATTTTTTTGGTAAGAACTTCATGGTTTAACTCATGATGAACATGCACTACTATACTGTCTGCACTCAAACAGAGCTGACTTGGCAGCACTGTGCCTGCAGCAGACTCTCCCTGGGGATTTGTTTACTAAAAGTTTCACTCAGTGTTGCCAAATTGTATGATAGAAATAAGCAACCAGGTCTAGGAAAACAAGCCCAAAAGAAGCAGCTAGGCCTCATGAGCACTTTAAACCTATATATGCATTGGCTATTTTCAAAAACTCTTGCAATAAGGTGTGTAATATTTGGAATATTTTTGAAACACAACTGCCAATTTGTACAAGCAGCTTCACAGTCAAAGAAACCCAAATTCGCTTATAATAAGCCGAGATGGCAACACATGGTTTTTCACTAGTGCCTGACAAGACCCCCGTCCCAGTAGTAGACAATAGGGGGGAGAAGAACAGCAGCTGGCCCGGGGACCTCTCTATAGTACAACCGGACCAAACCAGCCCAACCCCCGGCCCCCTTTTGGCACTGAAAAAGTCCAGGACCTCCCCTCCCCCGACCCCCACCTGCAGGAAAGTGGCAGATGGTGCGGCGTGGGTACGGAGACATCTGCCGGGGGAGTGGGGACAGACAATAGGCGCTCTGTGCGGATGACCGCTGCATTTGACAGCCTGGACGCGCGCTGCTATTGTGCTGCCCCCGCCAGCCCGTGGTTCTATGGCCCCTACACACAGAGGATTTAATTAGGCTATACACATGCAGATGAGTGTGTTGGCTGGCTGGCTGGCTGGCTGCATGGGCTAGGAAAACAGCCGATCTGCAAGCTCACAACGCCTTGCCAAGCAAGGCGTTGTGAGCTTGCCGATCGGCTGTTTTCATTGCACATGAAGCGCATGCGCGCTGCCTTAATGCAAATTTGCTGCCTCAGGTCCCCAAACACACTGTCCAAAGAAAAGAGAAATCCTTTTCAACTAATAAGTCAGTCCGCTCAAACATTGAACACAACACATGACACAAAACTTTTTTTTTCTTTTCGTAGTTTTATTATTGAATTAATATTCATTTTCATTTCTGTTGGATATTCGATTACATGTCAACAATTCTAAAGTGAAAAGTTATACATTTGTCGCTTGTCACATTTTTCCAAAAATAATCAATGTCAAATTCGTACAAGAATTTATATAAATTAGTTGGCTTTTTTTCTTTTTTTATAAGTACAGTGAATCCTTCTAAAGTTAAACCTTTAGAGCATTATAAATTATCTTTTTTTTAAACGTTTTTTTTTTCTCAAGATATTGGACATTAGTCATTAGACATCTAAAGTGAAACCTTTAGAGCTAAATCTTTTTTTTTTCTTCTTCAGTTTAATATTTTCATTAATTTTGTCATCATTAAATTTCTAAAGTGAAACCTTTAGAGAATTAAGACAATTCTGGAAAGTGGGAAACATGTCGCTGCATGGTTGTTGATCAGCGAGAGAGAACATCTCAAAAAGTCTCTTTTTAAAGAATGTCTCTTTCTCAGCACCGCTTCTTCTCCTGCTGCGCGTGCGTCAGATATGCGTGTGATGCCTCCGCTCTGTGTGTGAACGACACACAGGGACGCAGAGCTCATCACTTTCTCCTTTCTCTCCAGACCTCATCCACACAAAGAATGAGGGTCGATGTGTCGCTCTCGTGGCATACCTGACCTCATTCACATAAAGAATGAGAGTCATCTTGGTATGGACGGGACAAGAGGCGACGGTTCGCTGCCAGCGGGGCGGCCCTCCTCGGGGCCGGCGCCGGTCAGCTTTGCCCATGGATTTTGAATCCTCCTCAGGAGTATCCATCCAGGGATGTGTAGAAAACAGTGTCATCCTGCTCAGTAGGATGAGTATTTCCATTTTAAAACGAAGAGAGAGTGTGAACTCCCCGATCAGCGCTCAGGGAGGGTGATCTCAGGCACCCAGTCGTTCAGACTGCGGCTCTCCTCACAGAACAGGTGCAGCTTCTCCATGGCTGGGTCCTCCCAAGAACCATCAGCTGGGTTCTGTTGAAAGAAAAAGAGGAAAGCTTGGTTAGCAACAAAACACTTCCAAAGAGCAGTGGTGTAAAGTAACTAAGTACATTTACTCAAGTAGCCTACTGTAACTAAATACAATTTTGAGGTACTTTTACTTTACTGGAGTCTTTCCAATACTTCTACTGCACAGATATTGAAGTAAAACATTCGAGTATACTTTGTCGTTCAAACACATACCGTGATAAGGACACAGTGAGCATCTTCTAGCTGTTTGTCCTTGTCGCCAACGATCTCGACCAGGCGCTGCACGTCGCTGACTCTGACGATGCTGATGTCGTTGTCAAAGCAGAAGGACTGGATGAGGGTGAAGTGGATCTGGAGGGCGATGTCGCACTCATACTCCTCATCGATGGCCAGGACACAGAAAGACACGTTGTCCGGATCACTGTGGAGACAAAAAAATAAAAGCAATGAGCACAAATTCAAATGGGATTCGAATTAGGAAATCGTGAAAACGGTCATTGTTTCTGTGCATCAATAGCATAGTGTTCGAGAAGCTCATACTTACATAGTGTTCATAATTTTGGCGGATTCGTAGACACCGACGGTCAAGCAGTCGTTGTCCTTGGCGGAGACGAGAACGTCCTCCAGGGCTTGGCCGCTGCACTGGGCACGATCGGCTTCGGTGGCCTGGATGAGAACCTCCTCAAGAGTCATGATGATCAGTCAAAAAGTATTCCACAAAGGGAAGAAGAAGTTGAGAGTTTCAAAAGTATTCCACAAGGGAAGAAGTTGTAGAGAGAGAGAGATGGTGTGTGTTGTCGGAAAGCAAATCCGAGAAAGCAGTGTCTCTAGTCCCTGTGTGTTGCGCTTTTATACATTGGCTCTCGTGTGGCTCCATGAAAGAAGCTGCACTCTGATTGGTCAGCCTGAATGGTGTATTGGTATGCTAATGTCATTGTCACACTTTGGCTCGTGGCAGATTGATAGGGGTCACCGAGCCACGTTCTGGCATAATAGGTCTTCTGCACAACTAAAAAGAATATAGTTTCGTCTAGAAATTATATGAATTCACTGCTTTGTTTTTATGCAGTCTCTTGCTATGATTCTATCAACACACATGCATGAAATAGTGCATTTTTTTTCTTTCTTTCTTTTTCTTTTTTTTTGAGACCCAAGCATATTATGTTTATTTGTAGCCCTAATAGTCCTATGAATATGCTTCAAATTTGACCCATGAAGAAATATATCACCTCAAAATAAAATCCTTGCAGACCTTCATGCTGTGCTTTTGCAAACTGCAAATAAAGTATTAAATCTAATTTAATCTCAGGATGAAACTAAAACTCAAAAAGTTGTTGGTGAAAGTATAAGTGCTTTTTGCAGAAACACTGCAGAAGGCGCCCCATCCCCCATGCAGCCAGCCCCATGCTGGAGAGAGAGGGCAGGTGGAAGATGCCATCTGTAGGACTAGAGGCCTGGCTAAAAACGGACCCTATTGTGCGCGCAGAGACCCCCATTATCACAGTCCCCATACAAATGCAAATGACCAGCGCGTGCCAGGACGCTGTGCGTGCTGCCGCACAAGCTGCACTGCTGGCCCATGCTGACCACGTGGCCATCAGCTGTCCTCGAATGGGTTTATTTATTTACCCCAGAGACTATAGAGGGGCCACATGGACCTAATTTGGTAAAACATCAACAAAACTTCCAGAGATTCCCCAGCGTTGCAACACAAGACCCTTTATAGTTTGGTTGCATTTGGTCTTCTTTAGTCGGTCAGATCTCTACTGCGCTTAATCTATATCCTCCATGTTCGGGCTATATTTCTTTTTTCTCTTTCAAAGCTACTATGTATCTATTGTTTTGTTTTTTTTTGTATATTTTGTTGTGCGGGTGAGATTAACTTTATAAACTCTAAATCTCACCTGCACATCCCAACCCAATATTATGCTGTTGTTACACATTTTTGTTTTTAAATATGTTACAAAAGTGTAATAATTGAAAGTAAATGTTTGGCAACACAATCCTATTTTCTGTTAAGTTTTGTGCACGCACGCACGCATTATATATATATATATATATATATATATATATATATATATATATATATATATATATATATATATATATATATATATATATATATATATCGTTGCATAACAACAAACAGGTCTGCTGCTGCTGCGTAATTAAAGGGGGCCAGAGTGTGACAGGGCAACACAGGTTGGCGGTGATTGATTCAGCACCATTGTTCTGTGTAGAAAGCAGAGGGACAGATGGAGGACTGTCGCTATGACCCCCCCCCCCCCCCCCCCCCTCCCGATCCACCACCAACCAACCCAGGTCAACCCCGACCCACAGGGCGCGCCGCTTCATTGTCTACGTGTCTCTACATTCTCTCATCTGTTGTCTGCGTTTTAATTCAATCTGAATGCCAAAGAAGAGGGCTTTATTAGCACAGCACGAATCCCGAGTGTTAATTTAACCCCGAGAGTGTACAAACGTAACCCAAATGGACCCGTAAAGGGTCCGCTGGGTTACATTTGTACTCCATAATGATAAAGTATCACTGAGGATTTTACTGTGTGGTCTATTAGTGAGCAAGTGATCTCTCTGGCTACAAAGTCTTATCTCAAACACACGCCACACTGCAGGCATATGCAGACTTGCAAAGGAGGGAGAGATACAAATCACCTCAGTCTGACTTGTAAACACGTTTACTAACAATCAAAGAAGTGTGTCATTATGCAACAGAAACCCCCTTATCTTTAAGATGTGTTGTGGAGGCACATAGAATCACTGATAGTCTATTTGTTTATTTTTGGGTCATTATATTCCTTGTGCACAGTTGATAGTGCTTTCTCTGTCTCCACGTCTGCATGCTGCAAAGTTTGCAAACATTGAGCCATCAAGGAGTGAGTCACTCACACACACACACATCACATGTCTAAAGAACCTTTGAATCAAACTTTGATCACAGCTGATATAGGCTCTCGATCAGCATGCATGGCAACAGGCAGGGCGCGTGCAAGTCGATACGGCCGTATTGTTGCTGAGGGCACATCTGCCGGCACGGAGCCCCACCTCCCCGCGGTGTGCGACAGGTGTTGGTGGAGCAGTGTGCCTCTTTTTGTCTGGCTGACCTGCAGCACACTATGGGCTGAGACTGAGGCTTTGTGCAGATGCAAATTAGTTAAAAGCCGTAGCCCATTCTTCAAGTGTGCGTTTGTAATGGCAAGCCACGCGTGCGCGTCCATATGCAGCCTAGGGTTGCCACAGGACAGTGTGCGTTTACAACAAATTGTTGGCTAAAAAAGCACACAAAGTCTATAGTAGTCCTACTATGCACTTTGGATGATAATGCGATCTTTGATTTTAGTTTTGTGAAGAAAATATAAGTAGCTTAATACAGCTGCCTGGTTCTCAAACGTTTGCATGTCAAGGACACCCAAAAGGATATATATTTGGCTGCGGGACCCCCATCTCAAAATATTTTGTTCCAGGGACCCCCAGAAGCAAAGATTGTAGTTACAAATGTTAAATATATAAATACTCAAAGATTTGAGCACATTTTCACGATTTTTAAAAAATAGCAGATCTACAAGCTCATAGTGCAGCACTCGGTGCCACGCTATGAGCTTGTATATCTGCTATTTTTTTAATATAGCCACGGTATGAAATATGGTTAAAGGGGTTAAAATGATTGTGACGCTTTATTAACACATTTTGGGACCCCTGGTACCCCACCTAAGGACCCTTGGGGTCCCCACTTTGAGAAACAAAGGCCCAATAGGCTACATATAGTCAAAAAGTATAAGTGCACATTTGTCTGTATCAATATTCTGTTGAAGTGAGAGAAACATATTTTATTTGAGGTGGTCTGGACTGCAGGCTGCATCACCTGCGGCCATTACGCACAGCAGGTGCTGACTTATCTTCAGGCATGAGTTTCCTTTGTGTCCCCCCGTCCCCGTCCCCCCTTCCAGCGACAGATGGTATCTTCCACGGGTTGCTATGGAAGAGTGTGATGCAGGCACAGAGATAAGGAGGACACGCACGCGCCTCCAGCTGCCACGCGCCTCCTCCAGTGAGGTCTGGCTCCTGTCTTTACGCATGCAAAGTAGCGGCGCGTGCCACTATCTATAATCTGTTGCATAAAAATTGCCCTATTCAGCGCAGTGGTGGAAGAAGTACTTGCATGTTTTACTTGAGTAAAAGTAGAAATACTGCAATGTAGAAATAGCCTACTCATTACAAGTAAAAGTCCGGAATTCAAAATTTACAAAAGTGTTGGTATCAAAATGTACTTAAAGTACCAAAAGTAAGCTACTCATTAAAGCCTACTATTACTTTCGGTAGCCTACTTTAAGTAGCTAAATGTTGATACAAATAATGTTGTAGGCTACTTTTACTCAAGTACATTTTTAATTCCGGACTTTTACTTTTAGACATTTGATAACTTGTGAAACATTCTGAAATCTGCATAATGATTATGCAGAATGTTTCACAAGTTATCAAATGTTTAAAATAAGCTCGCAACAAAAATTGCTGATCTACAGTCTCACAATGCATGGCATTGAGAGGCATTGTAATAAATCTACAAAGCAACTAGTGACTAAAGTTTTCAATTAATTCTCTGAAATGTAGTGGACTATAAGTAAACGTATAGAAAAGTATAGACACATGGAAATACTCCAGTTAAGTAAAAATCCCTCAAAATTCTACTTAAGTAGCTACAGCAGGCTACTTGAGTAAAGATTCAGCGTCATTGTTCCATAGAGTTCAACCTGAACACAACGAAGAGGAATATCCTTGACACTTATAGCATATTTTGTATAAGAACAATAATAATATATATAGGTAGGTCTACGCCAACCATAATAAGTGGAGTCAAATGTATCATGTCAAAGAGCAGTTTGTTTGTGCATACTGTGATATATATTGTGCATGATTCAGGTGGGATTGCGCTGCAAAATGTCTGTACGTTTCCCATCTTACTCAAATCCTCCGGGTTCATTTGGTTCCATAATGCACTGTTTCCCAAACACTGGTTCGGGACCCATTTGTGAGTCGCATACACATTTTTATGGGTCAGGAGTAAATGTAAAAACATAAAAATAAAAACAAATAATCCCAAAAAAAGCAACATTTTTCATGAATTATATAATAAATAAATTATTTTTCCAAAGAATTTCATGAATAAATGAAATTTAGCCGAAAATAGCCGATCTGCAAGCTGAAAAGGCAGCAAAGCATGGCGTTGTGCACTTGTGCTATTTTCACTAGTTTGGGTACCAACGTCTAATTTCTCTCTTGGTTCTTGAGCTAAAAAGTTTGGGAACCACGTAGACCTACTGCCATAATGGCTGCTGTCTAGGATTTAAAGTGAACACTGAGGACTTTACTGTGACAAGTGTGCAGTTTCCGTGGAATAATTAGGCAGACTTGCGAATCTACATGAACTTTTGATGGCACGAGTCTGGGCCAAGTGTCGGGATTAATTATTCCTGAAGTTGAGAGGGCATCAATTAAAGGTCACGGAGTTTCAGCATCTTATCCATTCAGTCAGAACTGGCCCATCCTTCCCTCGGACAGCTTCTCTATAGGCACGCGTCCTAGGAGGTGTGCTTGTGGGGGGAGGGGGAGGGGTCACTTTTGTCCCTGAACGACAGCCAATCACAGAACGCGCGTGCCGGGTCTTCCGTATAAATACCGGCTGAGTCCCATTGGAGAGCATTCAGAGCCAACTTGTGCTATCCT